>NC_041383.1:542708515-542875128 GCF_002162155.2 Triticum dicoccoides
GGTAACCCCCCGGTACTCCGGTAAAATCCCGATTTCACCTGGAACGTTTCCGATATCCAAATATAGGCTTCCAATATATCAATCTTTATGTCTCGACCATTTCGAGACACCTCGTCATGTCCGTGATCACATCCGGGACTCCGAACAACCTTAGGTACATCAAAACTTATAAACTCATAATAAAACTCTCATCGTAACGTTAAGCGTGCGGACCCTACGGGTTCAAGAATTATGTAGACATGACCTAGAACTGTTTTTGGTCAATAACCAATAGCGGAACCTGGATGCTCATATTGGTTCCTACATATTCTACAAAGATCTTTATCGGTTAAACCGCATAACAACATACGTTGTTCCCTTTGTCATCGGTATGTTACTTGCCCGAGATTCGATCGTCGGTATCCAATACCTAGTTCAATCTCGTTACCGGCAAGTCTCTTTACTTGTTACGTAATGCATCATTTCGTAACTAAATCATTAGCTACATTGCTTGCAAGGCTTATAGTGATGTGCATTACCGAGAGGGCCCAGAGATACCTCTCCGACAATCGGAGTGACAAATCCTAATCTCGAAATACGCCAACTCAACATGTACCTTCGGAGACACCTGTAGAGCTCCTTTATAATCACCCACTTACGTTGTGAGGTTTGGTAGCACACAAAGTGTTCCTCCGGTAAACGGGAGTTGCATAATCTCATAGTTGTAGGAACTTTGTATAAGTCATGAAGAAAGCAATAGCAACATACTAAATGATCAAGTGCTAGGCTAACGGAATGGGTCAAGTCAATCACATCATTCTCCTAATGATGTGATCCCGTTAATCAAATGACAACATGTGTCTATGGTTAGGAAACATAACCATCATTGATTAATGAGCTAGTCAAGTAGAGGCATACTAGTGACATTAAGTTTCTCTATGTATTCACACATGTGTTATGTTTCCGGTTAATACAATTCTAGCATGAGTAATAAACATTTATCATGATATGAGGAAATAAATAATAACTTTATTATTGACTCTAGGGCATATTTCCTTCAGTCTCCCACTTGCACTAGAGTCAATAATCTAGATTACACAGTAATGATTCTAACACCCATGGAGTCTTGGTGTTGATCATGTTTTGCTCGTGGAAGAGGCTTAGTCAATGGGTCTGCAACATTCAGATCCGTATGTATCTTGCAAATCTCTATGTCTCCCACCTGGACTTGGTCCCGGATGGAATTGAAGCGTCTCTTGATGTGCTTGGTCCTCTTGTGAAATCTGGATTCCTTTGCCAAGGCAATTGCACCAGTATTGTCACAGAAGATCTTCATTGGTCCCGATGCACTAGGTATGACACCTAGATCAGAAATGAACTCCTTCATCCAGACTCCTTCATTCCCTGCTTCCGAAGCAGCTATGTACTCCGCTTCGCATGTAGATCCTACCACGACGCTTTGTTTAGAACTGCACCAACTTACAGATCCACCGTTTAATAAAAATACGTACCCGGTTTGCGATTTAGATTCGTTCGGATCAGTGTCAAAGCTTGCATCGACGTAACCATTTATGACTAGCTCTTTGTCACCTCCATAAACGAGAAACATATCCTTAGTCCTTTTCAGGTATTTCAGGAAGTTCTTGACCGTTGTCCAGTGATCCACTCCTGGATTACTTTGGTACCTACCTACCAAGCTTATTGCAAAGCATACGTCAGGTCTGGTACACAACATTGCATACATGATAGAGCCTATGGCTGAAGCATAGGGAACATCTTTCATTTTCTCTCTATCTTCTGCTGTGGTCGGGCATTGAGTCTGACTCAACTTCACACCTTGTAATAAAGGCAAGAACCCTTTCTTTGCCTGATCCATTTTGAACTTTTTCAAAACTTTATCAAGGTATGTGCTTTGTGAAAGTCCAATTAAGCGTCTTGATCTATCTCTATAGATCTTGATTCCCAATATGTAAGCAGCTTCACCGAGGTCTTTCATTGAAAAACTTTTATTCAAGTATCCCTTTATGCTATCCAGAAATTCTATATCATTTCCAATTAATAATATGCCATCTACATATAATATCAGAAATGCTACAGAGCTCCCACTCACTTTCTTGTAAATACAGGCTTCTCCAAAAGTCTGTATAAAACCATATGCTTTGATCACACTATCAAAGCGTTTATTCCAACTCCGAGATGCTTGCACCAGTCCATAAATGGATCGCTGGAGCTTGCACACTTTGTTAGCACCTTTTGGATCAACAAAACCTTCTGGTTGCATCATATACGACTCTTCTTCCAGAAATCCATTCAGGAATGCAGTTTTGACATCCATTTGCGAAATTTCATAATCATAAAATGCGGCAATTGCTAACATGATTCGGACAACCTTAAGCATCACTATAGGTGAGAAAGTCTCATCATAGTCAACCCCTTGAACTTGTCGAAAACCTTTTGCAACAAGTCGAGCTTTGTAGACAGTTACATTACCATCAGCGTCAGTCTTCTTTTTGAAGATCCATTTATTCTCAATGGCTTGCCGATCATCGAGCAAGTCAACCAAAGTCCATACTTTGTTCTCATACATGGATCCTATCTCAGATTTCATGGCTTCAAGCCATTTTGCAGAATCTGGGCTCATCATCGCTTCCTCATAGTTCGTAGGTTCGCCATGGTCAAGTAACATGACTTCCAGAATAGGATTACCATACCACTCTGGTGCGGATCTTACTCTGGTAGACCTACGAGGTTCAGTAGAAACTTGATCTGAAGTTTCATGATCAATATCATTAACTTCCTCACTAATTGGTGTAGTTGTCACAGGAACCGGTTCTTGTGATGAACTACTTTCCAATAAGGGAGCAGGTACAGTTACCTCATCAAGTTCTACTTTCCTCCCACTCACTTCTTTCGAGAGAAACTCCTTCTCTAGAAAGGATCCGAATTTAGCAACGAAAATCTTGCCCTCAGATCTGTGATAGAAGGTGTACCCAATAGTCTCTTTTGGGTATCCTATGAAGACACATTTCTCAAATTTGGGTTCGAGCTTATCTGGTTGAAGTTTCTTCACATAAGCATTGCAGCCCCAAACTTTAAGAAACGACAACTTTGGTTTCTTGCCAAACCACAGTTCATAAGGCGTCGTCTCAATGGATTTTTATGGTGCCCTATTTAACGTGAATGCGGCCGTCTCTAAAGCATAACCCCAAAATGATAGCGGTAAATCAGTAAGAGACATCATAGATCGCACCATTTCGTTGTGGTGTTTCGGGTGGCGTGAGTTGCGAAACTATTCCGCATTGTTTCAAATGTAAACCAAACTCGTAACTCAAATATTCTCCTCCACGATCAGATCATAGAAATTTTATTTTCTTGTTACGATGATTTTCCACTTCACTCTGAAATTGTTTGAACTTTTCAAATGTTTCAGACTTGTGTTTCATCAAGTAGATATACCCATATCTGTTCAAATCATCTGTGAAGGTGAGAAAATAACGATACCCACTGCGAGCTTCAATATTCATTGGACCACATACATCAGTATGTATGATTTCCAACAAATCAGTTGCTCGCTCCATAGTTCCGGAGAACGACGTTTTAGTCATCTTGCCCATGAGGCACGGTTTGCAAGTACCAAGTGATTCATAATCAAGTGATTCCAAAAGTCCATCAGTATGGAGTTTCTTCATGCGCTTTACACCGATATGACCTAAACAGTAGTGCCACAAATAAGTTGCACTATCATTATCAACTCTGCATCTTTTGGCTTCAACATTATGAATATGTGTATCACTACTATCGAGATTTAATAAAAATAGACCACTCTTCAAGGGTGCATGACCATAAAAGATATTACTCATATAAATAGAACAACCATTATTCTCCGATTTAAATGAATAACTGTCTCGCATCAAACAAGATCCAGATATAATGTTCATGCTCAATGCTGGCACCAAATAACAATTATTTAGGTCTAAAACTAATCCCGATGGTAGATGTAGAGGTAGCATGCCGACCGCGATCACATCGACTTTGAAACCATTTCCCACGCGCATCGTCACCTCGTCCTTAGCCAATCTTCGCTTAATCCATAGTCCCTGTTTCGAGTTGCAAATATTAGCAACTTTGTATAAGTCATGAAGAAAGCAATAGCAACATACTAAATGATCAAGTGCTAGGCTAACGGAATGGGTCAAGTCAATCACATCATTCTCCTAATGATGTGGTCCTGTTAATCAAATGACAACACATGTCTATGGTTAGGAAACATAACCATCATTGATTAATGAGCTAGTCAAGTAGAGGCATACTAGTGACATTAAGTTTGTCTATGTATTCACACATGTATTATGTTTCCGGTTAATACAATTCTAGCATGAATAATAAACATTTATCATGATATGAGGAAATAAATAATAACTTTATTATTGCCTCTAGGGCATTTTCCTTAAATATCGGCATCAACAACCCCAATTTGCCTCCTTAGTTCGGCAACTTCAACGGACCGGTCGGCTGCCGGATCCTTGGACACCTGTGCATAAATACAGTGCAATCGTTACTTAACAATGTGATCCTCCATTTGCCGCCGAGGGTTGGCAACCAGAGTCTCAGGGGCTACTACCCATATGGGGCACACCTAGAGCGTGCGTCACAGCCAAAAAATTATGTATTTTTCATTACATACCTCAAAGCCTCTGAGCAGGCTCGTAAAGGCTTCATTCAAACCGCTTGTGGCGGATGAAATCTTCTCGAGCACCATGCTCATTAATGAATGGTGCTCCTCTGCGAGAGCAGCTCGCTCCAGAAGGTCCGTTAGTCTGTCCGGCCGGACGCCGAACTGTGCTGGACCCTTCTCATCGCCCCCCGTGGGAGCAGAACGCTCCGGGCTCAGGGCGGCCGAAGGATTAGCTTCTGGCTTCGGCAGATCTGGACTCCTCCGTGACGACACCTCGGGGTCTCACGCCTCATGAGGCGGAGAGGTTGGTGGGGTCTCACTCTCCATCATCTCTGGAAGGAGATCCCCCAAAGACGAACTCTGTCGAGAAGAGCTGCTAGCTAGACTGCAAATAATGGATCCTGGTTATTGTTCTCGGAGAAAAGCAGTACCTTCGTATTTACGATTAACTTACAGCTTGGCCGAGGGCTGGCCTGTTGGCAGTGAGGGAGTCCTGGACTAGGGGGTGTCCGGATAGCCGAACTATCATCATCGGCCGTACTCCAAGACTATGAAGATACAAGATTGAAGACTTCGCCCCGTGTCCGGATGGGACTTTCCTTGGCATGGAAGGAAAGCTTGGCGATACGGATATGTAGATCTCCTACCATTGTAACCGACTCTGTGTAACCCTAGCCCTCTCCGATGTCTATATAAACTGGATGGTTTTAGTCCGTAGGACACACCAACAATCATACCATAGGCTAGCTTCTAGGTTTTAGCCTCCTTGATCTCGTGGTAGATATACTCTTGTAATACCCACATCATCAATATCAATCAAGCAGGACGTAGGGTTTTACCTCCATCAAGAGGGCCCGAACCTGGGTAAAACATTGTGTCCCTTGTCTCCTGTTACCATCTGCCTAGACGCACAGTTCGGGACCCCCTACCCGAGATCCGCCGGTTTTGACACCGACATTGGTGCTTTCATTGAGAGTTCCTCTGTGTCGTCACCGATAGTCTCAATGGCTCCTTCGATCATCAACAACGACGTGGTCCAGGGTGAGACTTTTCTCCCCAGACAGATCTTCGTATTCGGCGGCTTTGCACTGCGGGCCAACTTGTTTGGCCATCTGGAGCAGATCGAAAGCTATGCCCCTGGCCGTCAGGTCAGACTTGGAAGTCTGAACTTCACGGCTGACATCCGCGGAGACTTGATCTTTGATGGATTCGAGCCACAGCCGAGTGCGCCGGACTGTCACGATGGGCATGATTTAGCTCTGCTGCCGGACAGTGCCCTGGAGGCCGCACACGAATCCGCTCCGACCCTCGATTCGGAGCCGGCTGTGCAGATCGAGGACGGGTGGTTAGACACCGCCTCAGGGGCTGCAACCTCTACGGTGATAGAGCCGAATACTGACCTTGTCCCTTGTGAAGCTCGTGACTCCAAGGTGCCGGACTCCTTGCCGGACTCTGAACCTCCCGCTCCCCCTCCAATCGAATCCGATTGGGCGCCGATCATGGAGTTCACCGCTGCGGATATCTTTCAGCACTCACCTTTCGGTGACATCCCAAGTTCGCTAAAGTATCTCTAGTTATCAGGAGAGCCCTGGCCGGACTATGGCCAGGACGGTTGGGATGCGGACAACAAAGAAATTCAAGGCCCACCCACCACCCACTTAGTAGACACTGTCGACGATTTAACCGACATGCTAGACTTCGACTCCGAAGACATTGACGGTATGGACGACAATGCCGGAGACGACCAAGAACCAGCGCCCACTGGGCACTGGAAAGCCACCTCGTCATATGACATATACATGGTGGATATCCCAAAGGATGGGAATGGCGAGGGAACATCGGAGGAAGACCCCTCCAAGAAACAGCCCAAGCGCCAGCGTCAGCGGCGCCGCTCTAAATCCCGCCACAACAAGAATGGAGATTCCGGCACCGGAGATAATAATACCCCAGACAGTGCCGAAGACAACCCCCTCTAGCAAGATTGAGCGCAGGAGGACGGAGAAGCCAGCCCTCATGAGAGAGCGGCAGATGAAGAGGTAGAGGATGATAATTACATGCCTCCTTCCGGAGACGAGGCAAGCCTCGACGACGACAAATTTGTCGTGCCTGAGGATCCCGTCGAACAAGAGCATTTTAAACGCAGGCTTATGGCCACGACAAATAGCCTCAAGAAAAAGCAGCAACAACCTCAGCAAAAATTATGGCAGTCCGGATACCAAGGACTGCAATGGCAGGTCGCGTCGCAACAAGAACAAACGCCGCGTTAACGGCGACAATAATGAGGATACGGCAGTCAATGCCGGATTCAGAGGCTCCAAACCCGGTCAGCAGAAAAATCCATTCAAAAGAACTACTCCGGGTCCGTCCAATTTGGACCGAATACTCGATCGCTCGTGCCAGATACACGGCACCCCCAAAAATCCAGCCAACCACACCAACAGGGACTGTTGGGTATTCAAGCAGGCAGGCAAGCTAATTGCCGAAAACAATGGCAAGGGGCTGCATAGCGATGACGAAGAAGAGACCCGACTGCCGAACAATAGAGGACAGAAGGGTTTCCCCCCACAAGTGCGGACATTGAACATGATATACGCAACCCACATACCCAAGAGGGAGTGGAAGCATGAACTCAGGGACGTATACGCGATGGAGCCAGTCGCCCCGAAGTTCAACCCATGGTCCTCCTGCCCGATCACTTTTGATAGAAGGGACCACCCCACCAACATCCGCCACGCCGCATTGGTTTTAGACCCAATCGTCGATGGATTTCACCTCACCAGAGTCCTGATGGACGGCGGCAGCAGCCTGAACCTGCTTTATCAGGACACAGTGCGCAAGATGGGCATAGACCCCTCAAGGATTAAACCCACAAAGACGACCTTCAAAGGCGTCATACCAGGTGTAGAGGCCAATTGTACGGGCTCAGTTACACTGGAAGTGGTCTTCGGATCCCCGGATAACTTCCAAAGCGAGGAGTTAATCTTTGACATAGTTCCGTTCTGCAGCGGCTATCATGCTCTGCTCGGACGAACCGCGTTTGCAAAGTTCAACGCGGTGCCGCACTATGCATACCTCAAGCTCAAGATGCCAGGCCCTCGAGGAGTCATCACGGTCAACGGAAACACCGAACGCTCCCTCCAAACGGAGGAACATACAGCGGCTCTCGCGGCAGAAGTACAATGCAACCTCTTAAGGCAATTCTCGAGTCCGGCCGTTAAGCGTCCGGACACGGCTAAACGCGCCCGAAGTAACCTACAACAAGACCACATGGCACGTTCCGAGCACGCGTAGCAATGCGGCCCCAACCCCAGCCCTCGCAAAATTGCAAGACTGGTCCTTCGCGTACACCATTACGCTCTGGAGATACCATGGGCATAGGGGGAGGGGTACGACCACGACAGGCCCAGAATGCGGCTTAACCACACCAGGGGCTCCCAAGTGTGTCATTTCCTTTTTTTTCTTTTTCTTTCTTACCCACAGGACTCCGTTCACCAGAGGCCCTGTCCGGCAGTAGACCGGCCAAACTCACGATGCAACGGCCAGGGAAGGAGAAAGGCTACGTCAAATATCCAGGTGGTCTCCATTACGAGCATTAAATCTGTTTTATACACCATCCCGCAGCCTACCCCTGGAGGGGGACATGTTTAATAGTCCCATCCCTTGCTTACCGCACTATTTGTATCGTTCTGCATTCATGGCAGTATTTCTTGAATAAACAATGCAGCACCTTTTTGCTTATAATTGCATTCCTTTCTTATATATATGTTCATTTATGACATGTAGCATCTGTACACTTTGGTACGGCTAAATACACCAGGGGCTTAAGTTCCCCACATTATGGTGTGATAAGTCCGAACACTTTCACAAGTGCGGCACCCCGAACTTATAGCATTATATGCATCGGCTCCGAATCATGTCTTGGGTCAATAGTTGGGTTTGCCCGGCTCCCATGTTTTGGTACCTTACGTTCCGTTGTATCGGCTAAGGTAGCACTGGGAGAACCACTGCGATTGCGCCCCAGTTGAGCTGGGTGAGCGCCTCAGTGGAGAAAGCTAAAACTGACCGTCATGATGAGGCGACAGCCGGTCGCTGTTCGAGAGGTTTTTTCGAGTCCTTAAAGACCTATGCCGCTTAGAGCAAGGAACCGGCTTTGTCCGGCCCAGGCGTGGATAGCGCCCCGAATTCGGCCTTCCGAACACTAGGGGCTTCGCCGAAATTTAAAATTATAGAATTCTATGGCTAAGTGAGAGTGTTCAAGCATTATAAGTCCGGTTGCCTCGTTCGTTGTGTTGAGCGCCTCCCTAGATGGAGCCAAATATGGGAACAAGAGTGCTCAAATTTATCCCGAACACCCCAGCACTCGTGGCATGGGGGCTGAAGCCGACGACTTGCCATCTCTCAGATTTGATAAACAGCCACACAGAAGGTAATATTTTAAATCAACAAGCGTTGCTTAGCGCATATGAACAAAGTTTTCAGCACACACGATAACAAAATGCGAGTCTACTCAAATATTACATCTTTGGAGCACTCACCCGCAATAGTGCGGGCACCCTTCAGGACACTCTTATAATACATCTCGGGCATGCGATACTCCTTGCCCGGCGGTGGCGCGTCCGTCACAAGCTTCTCAGCATCCATCTTGCCCCAGTGCACCTTAGCACGGGCAAGGGCCCGACGGGCACCTTCAATACAGGCGGATTGCTTGATGACTTCAACCCATGGACAAGCATCCACCAGCCGCCGCACCAGGCCGAAGTAGCTCCCAGGCATGGCCTCCTTGGGCCACAGCCGAACAATGAGGCCCTTCATGGCCTGTTCGGCCACCTTGTGGAGCTCGACCAGCTGCTTCAGCTGGTCGCTAAGGGGCACCGGATGTCCGGCCTCAGCATACTGAGACCAGAAGACCTTCTCCGTCGAGCTCCCCACCTCGGCCCTGTAGAAAGCGGCAGCATCAGACACGCTGCAGGGCAGATCTGCGAACACTCCTGGAGAGCTCCGAATTCGGGTAAGTAACAGGTAATTAACATTCACATGCTTGCTTTGCATGAAAAATGCCTTACCCACCGCTATTTTATTCAACGCCACGATTTCCTGAAGGGCCTTGTGGGCTTCGGCCTTAGCGGCTTTGGTACTCTCAAGAGCCGATGCAAGCTCGGACTCTCGAGTCTTCGAGTCGCGCTCCAAACTCTCATGCTTTTCCACGAGAGCCTGGAGCTCCTGCTGTACCTCCGCCACCCGCGCCTCCTGCTTCTCTCGCCCAGCAAGCTCCACGACCGCATTACGTTCGGCCGCGGACACCGCCTCCTTCAGGGTCGTCACCTCGTTCGTGGCCCCTGAAGTACCCAAGTTATCCTTGTCATTTTTCTTGCAACCAAATCCTTTTCTATAAGGTACAACTTTAATAAAGTGTTACTCACCTTCTTTGTCCTCGAGCTGCTTCTTGGCACGGCCGAGCTCGTTCTCGGACTGCTCGAGGCTTTGCTTCAAAGCATCGACCTCCGCAGTCAGTGCGGCAGAGGTCAGCAGCGCAACCTGCAATCCCATATTGACATATTTTTTAAGACTCCTACATATATCTTTTTAGATCCCCAGTCCGGCTTTTCTTTCCGAACATCGAACCGAGCTTCAGGGGCTACTGTCTATGTGGTACTATTTTAATATATTAAATTCCTTACCTCAAAGCCTGTTAGAAGGCTGCTGCAGGCTTCGGTCAGCCCGCTTTTGGCGAGCTGGACCTTCTGAATCACCGCACTCATGACAGTGCGGTGTTCCTCCTTGATGGAAGCGCCGTTAAGCGCCTCCAGCAAGTTATCCGGCGCCTCCGGTTGGACAGAGGCAGCTGGCGTCACGGTCTTGCCCTTCTTACAAAGGGGCCGCCTGCCAGACTCCGGAACCACTGCAGGTTCCGGTGCGGAGTCCGGTACGAAGTCCGGGAGGTTGCCCTGTGGCACCTCCGGGTCCTCCTCCTCCGGGTGGGTCCATCTCTGGGATCCTACCTCGGCGTCGTCGGCATCACGGGGGGAGGAGGCGGTTGGAAGTGAAGTACTATTCACATCCGACGTACCCAAGGACCCGCTCGACAAAGCGGGAAGATCGTCCTTGGGCGGACTGCAGGGTTGTATGTGGCATTAGAAAGACACCATGTGGCGAAAAGAAAAATCATGAAGTTGTTCGAGAGTCCGGATACTTACGATCTCGGCAGGGGCTTGACCCTTGAAGGCCAATCCTCGTTGTCGTCACCGGCGTTGGCGGAACAGTCCGGGGGAAGAGTCCTTCCCTTCTTGGACCCTTCGGCCTCCCTCGTTGGGGAGGCCTTCCTTTTCTTCCCTCCCCTCGCTGGGGGAGAGGCATCTTTCTTCTCCTCCTCCTCCTCGTGGGAGGAGTCCGCCTCGGAGTCATCAGACACCTGAAAACGGGAACTCTTTCGAGTGCCCGTGGCCTTCTTCTTGGCCTTCTTTTCCGGCACCACGTGGGGTGCCGGAACCAGCAGCCCCGCTAAGCGGGCGTCCGCTGGGTCTTCTGGCAAAGGGGCCGGACAGTTAGTCTGCTCGGCCTTCTTCAGCCAGTCCTGTCAAAGTAGAGGGAGTTTAGATCCCGCATAGAGTCAAACTATGGAAAACAAGTGTCCCGTAAAGGGTATAATCGCTTACCTTGCTAGCTTGGCGCTGCGAGCTGAATCCGCGATCTTCGGTAGCGGATGCGGGAGCCTCGTCGCCCTTAAACAGCACCTTCCAGACATCTTCGTACTTAGTGTCGAAGAGCCCGCTCAAGGTTCGGTGCTGGGCCGGATCAAACACCCACAATTTGAAGGCCCGTTGTTGGCACGGGAGAATCCGGCGGATGAGCATGACCTGGAATACGTTGACAAGCTTGAGCTTCTTGTTCACTAGCTTTTGGACGCATGCTTGGAGTGCGGTCAGCTCCTCCGAATCGCCCCAGGTCAGGCCAATCTCTTTCCAAGAGGTGAGCCGTGTGGGGATGCCAGATCTGAATTCGGGGGCCGCTGCCCATTTAGGGTCACACGGCTTGGTGATGTAGAACCACCCCGATTGCCACCCGTTGATGGTTTCCACAAAGGCACCCTCGAGCCAAGTAACATTGGGCATCTTGCCCACCATGGCGCCTCCGCACTCCGCTTGGCTACCCTTCACAACCTTCGGCTTGACATTGAAGGTCTTGAGCCACAAGCTGAAGTGGGGTTGGATGCAGAGGAAGGCCTCACACACGACGATAAACGCCGAGATGTTGATGATGAAATTCGGGGCCAGATCATGGAAATCCAGGCCATAGTAGAACATGAGCCCCCGACAAAGGGGTGGAGTGGGAAGCCCAGTCCGCGGAGGACCACCCTCTCATGGGGCCTAGGGGTGGGGATGAGCTGCCCCTCAACGGGAGCCGGTGCGCGATGTCGCTGGACAGATATCCGGCGCTGCGCAGCTTCTTGATGTGCCCCTCTGTAACGGAGGAGGCCATACACTTGCCTCCCGCTCCGGACATAGTTGGGGAAGGTTGAGGTGAGATGTGCGGACTTGGGCGCTGGAGCTCGAGTACGCGGAGATGGATAAGCAAAGGAGTAAGAAGGCACAGGTAAAAAGGTGGATCCTTATCCCCTTATATATGGGTGGACGAAACTATGCGTCCCCACCGGCCTGGTAAAACTCGCTTTTCTCCCAAGCGCCGCAATCAATGGCTCAGTTGGGTTACCCAGATCCATATTGATGGGAATCCCGGAATAAGGGGAACACGATCTCTGCTTCGACAAGACGTGTCAAGGAAACCGCTTCGCTAAACGCGCTGAGGTGGTATAATAAAAACGATTCAAGTAAAGGCTTGGTTGTGGTGTGACATCACGCCACGAAATACGTCAGCAGATTGAACTTGCGTAAATATTATTCTCTCTACGGTGGAATGTGGAATTTATTTTGCAGAGCCGGACACTCTCCTGGTGTTCACATTCTTCTATAAATTATTCGGAGGAGGAACCTGCCTTGCAATGCCGAAGACAATATGCGCGCCGGACTCGTTGTCATTGATGCCTGGTTCAGGGGCTACTGAGGGAGTCCTGGACTAGGGGGTGTCCGGATAGCCGAACTATCATCATCGGCCGGACTCCAATACTATGAAGATACAAGATTGAAGACTTTGTCCCGTGTCCGGATGGGACTTTCCTTGGCGTGGAAGGCAAGCTTGGCGATACGGATATGTAGATCTCCTACCATTGTAACCGACTCTGTGTAACCCTAGCCCTCTCCGGTGTCTATATAAACTGGATGGTTTTAGTTCGTAGGACACAACAACAATCATACCATAGGCTAGCTTCTAGGGTTTAGCCTCCTTGATCTCGTGGTAGATCTACTCTTGTAATACCCACATCATCAATATCAATCAAGCAGGACGTAGGGTTTTACCTCCATCAAGAGGGACCGAACCTGGGTAAAACATTGTGTCCCTTGTCTCCTGTTACCATCCGCCTAGACGCACAGTTTGGGACCCCCTACCCGAGATCCGCCGGTTTCGACACCGACAGCGGGCATGACGCAGTGAGGACGCCCTTCGGGGCAGGGCCCCTGGTGAAGCTTTCTTCCCCTATTTGGGCACCTCCGCCTCCAAGTCTTCGGAGGCGGCCCTCTTCTTCCCGCGAGGGGAGGAGGCCTTAGATTGCCCTTCCCAGCTATCCTCCTTTGGGGAGATAACAATTCCCCCGGTTTGGATGCGTAATGTGTGAAGTTCTGCTTCCCTGTTCTTCCCTTTGCCTTTCCCTGAGGGCATTTTGCTTAGCACACTACCAAGCATCTTGGCTATGGTGGGACTTGGCGAGCCTTCGGGAAGTGGCGCCGGACACCTGATTCTCTCCGCCTTGCTAAGCCACTCCTGGCCACGGAGAACTTTTAGAATAATGTCTATGATAAAAATAGATGAAGTGTTCGGTTTCCGGGTTACTTACTTGGGTATCTGGGCGATGGCAGCTCAGGCCCGCATCCTCGGTGGTATCCGGACACTTTACTTGTGGTCCGAAGAATAATTTACACATCCCTCGAGCGTCAGGCCGAAGAAGTGCAGAATAGTCCGCGGACCTTCCGGATTGAACTCCCACATCCGGAGAGGCCGGCGTTTGCACGGCAACATCCGTCAGATTAGCATTACCTAAATTATGCTGACGAGGCTAATGTCCCTCTCAAGAAGCTCCCGGATACGGCTCTGCAATGTTGGTACATCACTAGCAGATCCCCAATCCCGTCCTATATTGGTCCACGACGCTAGTTGAGAAGGAGGGCCCGAATGGAAGTCGGGGACAGCTACCCACTTTGTGCCTCTGGAAGCCGTGACGTAAAACCACCTCCGCTGCCATAGATCGGACACCTCTGGGAAGGAGCCCTCTGGCCATGGGGCGTCGGCATTCGTGCTTATTACAGCACCTCCGCACACCGCGTGTCGCCCCTCAATCATCTTCGGCTTCACATTGAAGGTCTTGAGCCATAAGCCGAAGTGTGGAGTGAAGTGGAGAAAAGCTTCGCACACAATGATGAACGACGAGATATGGAGGATAGCGTCTGATGCTAGATCGTGAAAATCTAACCCGTAATAGAACATGAGCCCTCTCACAAAGGGATCAAGGGTGAAGCCCAGGCCGCAGAGGAAGTGGGAGACAAATACGACGCTCTCGTTGGGATCGGGAGTAGGGATGACCTGCCCTGGAGCAGGAAGCCTAAGATTGATGTCGGCGGTCAGATATCCGACCTCCCTAAGCTTCGCAATATCCTCCTCTATGACCGAGGAGGCCAGACACCAGCCTTGAAGGTCGGATCCGGACATGGTTAAGGATCTGAGGTGCTTGAGTCTGGGCTTCGGGTGTTAGAACTCGAGATGCAAAAAGGTGCAAGGGTGGTGTAAAAGAGGGATAGGCCTCGGCCCCTTTATATAGGGGGTGAATGTCAAGCGTCCTCAGCGTAACTGCTCGGGACTTACCTAAAACCACAGAGTCATACCAACAGATGTTGTGGGGACGCGTGCACCTAAATGGAAGATCCCCGCTAAGGGGAGCATGATCTCTGCTCTGGCAAGGCGCGCCTGTAAAACCGCCTCGCAACACGTATCGGGGGAGGCCAAGTAAAACCGGTTCGTGTTGGGCCGGGCCACGATGCAGGAGCATGCCATGCAAAAATTGCCAGCAGATCAGATTTATGAAGTGCTATGCTGTGAAGATCATCTTGCAGATCTGGACACAATTCAAGTGTTCGATAATTACTACGGAGTATTCGGAGATGGAACCCGCCTTGCAATGCCGAAGACAGAACTGCGCGCCAGACTCATCGTCATTGAAGCATGGTTCAGGGGCTACTGAGGGAGTCCTGGATTAGGGGGTATCTGGACAGCCGAACTATATACTTTGGCCGGACTGTTGGACCATGAAGATACAAGACTCAAGACTTCGTCCCGTGGTCCGGATGGGACTCTCCTTTGTGTGGAAGACAAGCTTGGCGATCCGGATATTATATTTTCTTCTTTGTAACAGACTCCATGTAAACCCTAGCCATCTCCGGTGTCTATATAAACCGGAGGGTTTAGTCCTTAGGGACGGAATCATAATCATCATAGGCTAGCTTCTAGGGTTTAGCCTCTACGATCTCGTGGTAGATCAACTCTTGTAATACCCATATCATCAATATCAATCAAGCAGGAAGTAGGGTTTTACCTCCATCGAGAGGGCCCGAACCTGGGTAAAACATCATGTCCCTTGCCTCCTATTACCATTAGCCTTAGACGCACAGATCGGGACCCCCTACCCGTGATCCGCCGGTTTTGACACCGACAACTCCACCACCCCTTTGTTGATACTGATGCATACGTAGCTAGTTCTGATGTAAGTCTTGCTGGGTACATTTGTACTCACATTTGCTTAATATATGTTTTGCAGAGGAGACTTCAGTATCACTAGTAGTTTAGTGTGGACTTCAAAGTTTAGCTTGTTACCTCAGCTATGATCTTGTACCCTTGGGAGGATATTGTAGATAGTCAGGCTTCTCAGCCTTTTTCAATGCTTCCGTTGCTGTATGCTCTGTATGTTGGGTCATGTGACCCATGATTGTAATTCTTACTATGTATGACTCTTCGGAACCTTCTGAATAAATACTTTGTGTCATGATTTTTGTTGTGATGCCATGTTATATTTGCACATATCGAGCATATTGTGTGTATGATTTTGAAATGCTTGGTATGTGTGGGATCCGAAAATCCAGTTGTTTATTCTTGGTAGCCTCTCTTATGGGGAAATGTCTCCTAGTGCTTTCACTAAGCCATGGTAGCTTGCTACTGCTCCGGAACACATGGATTGATTGGCATGTGTCCTTCTTTGCTCCTATGTCTGTCCCTCAGGGAAATGTCATGCGATGTTACTTTAAGTCCTTGTAGCTTGCTACGACTTGGGTTCATACGTTGATGACTTACACGTGCATTGCTGGGTCATGTATGCATGTCCCTGTAAGTTAGTTGCACCTTGGGTTTATGACTAGTCATGTCGGCCCGGGTTCTCTGTCATGCTAGTGACACTATCATATACGTGAGCCAAAAGGCGCAAACGGTCCCAGGCCAGGTAAGGTGGCAGCCATGGGGATACCGCACGTGAGGCCGCAAAGTGATATGATGTGTTACATGCTAGATCGGTGTGACTTAAGATTGGGGTCCTGACAGCTTTGGTATCAGAGCCTGACTGCCTGTAGGATTACCAAGCCAAACTGGTTGAAGTCGAGTCTAGAAATGCTTTAGTTATATAAGGGAATTGATTGCGGAAGGGAATGCAAGGCTCTTTTTACTCCTTTACTTTATGTCCTTCTGATCTGAGTCACCCTCATCTTTTCCTATGAGGATTAAGAACTAGGCTTCTTGTCGTGGATTTAACACGACAGATGCCCTAGCAAAAGGACTTAGGTGTGGAGCCATCGCAGCTAGGTTAGCTTAAAGGGGTTGAACGGGATAAAGGACATGGAGAGTTTACCCAAGTTCGGCCCCTCTTAATGAGGTAAAAGAATCTCTTGCTTTTGGTTGTATTGCTTGTGTTTCGATTACCAGGGAGCAAATACGCTTGACCTAGTCCTCGATCGATTGTTTCTTGAGTTAACCCACCGCCGGGTCACCCCTTTATATACATGTTGGTGCCCGGCGGCTTACAAAGTCCCAGTTGGCACACACAAACGTGACCGGCTTGGTTTCTAACTAAGCTTGCCTTATGGAACAAGTTAAACATATGGCGGCTCAGCTTTCTGGGCCTTGAGTCACCTCCGGGCCTTGGGCCTTCAACAAGCTTGATCGATGAACCGCCAACTTCATGCTTAAGTCGCCGATGGCATGACCCATCCCCTCCTGGGCGGGTCATACCTAGTAGTTATATCCCCACATTAGGCCCCAGGTTGATTTGAACTGGTTCACATCAATCTTCATCACTTGAGTTAGCAGATTCTTCTTTCATTAAATTTTACCAATTCACTGCAACCCGCCATGACGTCACATCACCGAACCATAGTAACCCACCATGACGTCACGCGCATTAATTCAGCACAAGGCCCAAGATATCTCAACAGATCTTTATCTTAATGGACCTCCCAAAAATTGAGGCGTCCACATAGCCACATAATCATTTTTTGGCCTCCTCAATTCCCGCGCATGCCATTTACCCACTCCCTTATAAATAGGGGCATGGTGTCCTCCTTTTCACTTTCTATCCCTGCCCTCACATCTTCTTCTTCCTCCTCACACTGTCCAGCACAGCCCGAGCTCCGCCGCCGCTGTCTCCGGTGTCCTCAACTCCGGCCGCTGCATCACCCTGACCGTGTCTAGAGATCGTGATGCTCCTTCGCTGTTCATTAGCACCAACATGTACCTTTCCTGCTTTGTTTCAGATCTGCACTAGGGTTCCCTCCGTTTATCGGAGTTCTTCGGTGTTCATCAAAAACTTCCCCAGTGTCCCCTTGCTGATGATTAGTTTGATCCAACCATAGTATAAACTTGGTGCGGCAGAAGTTTTAACCCCTGTTTCCAAACACAGATGCGTTCCGTCCTGCTGAGACGCAAAGCCCAGCTGGCATGTTCTTTCGCTAATGTAACTAGGTTAAACTTTATTTTTCATTTTTGAACTGCTGTGGATCTAAAATCGCAGAACCAATCTGTCTAACCTGTTTACTTAACACTTAGCAAAATTCAGCTCTACTCCCAATCTGTAGGCATTAGCTCCTCATGGTGGTTTAAATGACAACCTGTAACCCGCCAAATACCGTCGGCTTAACTTTGACTCCTTTTACACCACCAATGCAATGTTCTGACATAACCCGACTATTCCTTGCCGGTTCAATCATACTAACCTTTATAGCACTTATTCTTGTTGAATATCAATTAATCTTGCCTTGCACACCTGCCCTCAAATCACTTGCTGGCATAACATCATATTCTTAACCTGGTAATACCTTTTCTTCTAGGCTTTTCATCAACAAAGATGACAAAAACTGTTACTTCATGCAACTGGGTTGTCTTCACTATTACGGAGGAAGCTCTAAATGACCATGTCAAAGTGGGTGTCTTAACACCCAAATAGGATATCCACTAGAGGGTTCCTGGAGACGAAGCCATACATGATAACCCACAAGTGTAGGGGATCGCAACAGCTTTCGAGGGTAGAGTATTCAACCCAAATTTATTGATTCGACACAAGGGGAGCCAAAGAATATTCTTAAGTATTAGCAGTTGAGTTGTCAATTCAACCACACCTGGATAACTTAGTATCTGGGGAAAAGTATTTAGTAGCAAAGTAGTATGATAGTAATGGTAATAGTGGCAAAAGTAAAGATAATAGTTTTGTAGTAGTTGTAACAGTAGCAACGGAAAAGTAAATAAGCGAAACACAAGATGTGAAAAGCTCGTATGCATTGGATCAATGATGGATAATTATGTCGGATGCGATTCCTCATGTAATAGCTAGAACATAGGGTGACACAGAACTAGCTCCAGTTCATCAATGTAATGTAGGCATGCATTCCAAATATAGTCATACGTGATTATGGAAAAGAACTTGCATGACATCTTTTGTCCTACCCTCCCGTGGCAGCGGGGTCCTAGTGGAAACTAAGGGATATTAAGTCCTCCTTTTAATAGAGAACCGGAACAAAGCATTAGCACATAGTGAATACATGAACTCCTCAAACTATGGTCATCACCGAGAAGTATCCCGATTATTGTCACTTCGGGGTTGTCGGATCATAACACATAATAGGTGACTATAGAATTGCAAGATAGGATCAAGAACACACATATATTCATGAAAACATAATAGGTTCAGATCTGAAATCATGGCACTCGGGCCCTAGTGACAAGCATTAAGCATAGCAAAGTCATAGCAACATCAATCTCAGAACATAGTGGATACTAGGGATCAAACGCTAACAAAACCAACTTGATTACATGGTAAATCTCATCTAACCCATCACCGTCCAGCAAGCCTACGATGGAATTACTCACGCACGACGGTGAGCATCATGACATTGGTGATGGAGGATGGTTGATGATGACGACAGCAATGAATCCCCCTCTCCGGAGCCCCGAACGGACTCCAGATCAGCCCTCCTAAGAGAGATTAGGGCTTGGCGGCGGCTCCGTATCGTAAAACGCGATGAAACTTTCTCTCTGATTTTTTTCTCTGCGAAACGGAATATATGGAGTTGGAGTTGAGGTCGGTGGAGTGTCAGGGGGCCCACGAGATAGGGGGGCGCGCTCAGGGGGGCTGGGCGTGCCCCCACCCTCGTGGACAGGGTGTGGGCTCCCTGGTCTTGATTCTTTCGCTAGTATTTTTTATATTTTCCAAAACTTGTCTCCATGGATTTTCAAGTCATTCCGAGAACTTTTGTTTTCTACACATAAAACAACATCATGGCAGTTCTGCTGAAAACAGCGTGAGTCCGGGTTAGTTTCATTCAAATCATGCAAGTTAGAGTCCAAAACAAGGGCAAAAGTGTTTGGAAAAGTAGATACGTTGGAGACGTATCAACTCCCCCAAGATTAAACCTTTGCTTGTGCTCTAGCAATTCAGTTGATAAACTAAAAGCGATAAACAAAAACTTTTACAAACTCTGTTTGCTCTTGTTGTTGTAAACATGTAAAGACAGCATTCAGGTTTCAGCAAATATTATGAACTAACCATACTCACAATAACACTTAGGTCTCACAATTACTCATATCAATGGCATAATCAGCTAGCGAGCCATAATAATAAAACTCGGATGACAACACTTTCTCAAAACAATCATAATATGATATAACAAAATGGTATCTCGCTAGCCCTTTCTGAGACCGCAAAACATAAATGCAGAGCACCTTTAAAGGTCAAGGACTGACTAAACATTGTAATTCATGGTAAAAGAGATCCAGTCAAGTCATACCCAATATAAACCAATAGTAATGAATGCAAATGACAGTGTGCTCTCCAGCGGGTACTTTTAATAAGAAGGATGATGACTCAACATAAAAGGAAATAGATAGGCCCTTCGCAGAGGGAAGCAGTGATTTGTAGAGGTGCCAGAGCTCGGTTTTAAATAGAGATTGAATAACATTTTGAGCGGCATACTTTCATTGTCAACGCAACAACTATGAGATGGCTGTATCTTCCATACTACATGCATTATAGGAGGTTCCCAAACAGAATGGTTAAAGTTTATACTCCCCCACCACCAACAAGCATCAATCCATGGCTTGCTCGAAACAACGAGTGCCTCCAACTAACAACAGCCCTGGGGGAGTTTTGTTTAATTATTCTGATTTGCTTTGATCTTTTTGGATCATGGGGCTGGGCATCCCGGTTACCGGCCCTTTCTCGTGAATGAGGAGCGGAGTCCACTCCTCTTGAGAATAATCCACCTAGCATGGAAGATAGGCAACCCTAGTTGAAACATGAGCTGCTCGAGCATACAAAACAGAATTTCATTTGAAGGTTTGCAGTTTGGCACATACAAATTTACTTGGAACGGCAGGTAGATACCGCATATAGGAAGGTATGGTGGACTCATATGGAAAAACTTTGGGGTTTAAGGAGTTTGGATGCACAAGCAGTATTCCCGCTTAGAACAGATGAAGGCTAGCAAAAGACTGGGAAGCGACCAACTGAGAGAGCGACAACAGTCATGAACATGCATTAAAATTAATTCACACCGTGTACAAGCATGAGTAGGATATAATCCACCATGAACATAAATATCATGAAGGCTATGTTGATTTTTCTTAACTACATGCGTGAACATGTGCCAAGTCGAGTCACTCAATTCATTCAAAGGAGGATACCATCCCATCATACCACATCACAATCATTTTAATAGCATGTTGGCACGCAAGGTAAACCATTATAACTCATAGCTAATCAAGCATGGCACAAGCAACTATAATCTCTAAATGTCATTGGAAACATGTTTACTTCATAATAAGCTAAATCAGGAACGATGAACTCATCATATTTACAAAAACAAGAGAGGTCGAGTTCAGACCAGCTTTTCTCATCTCAATCAGTTCATCATATATCGTCATTATTGCCTTTCACTTGCGCGACCGAACGATGTGTATAATAAGAATGGTGCATGTGCATTGGACTAAGCTGGAATCTGCAAGCATTCAACTCAAGAGAGAAGACAAGTAATATGGGCTCTAAGTAAAATAAACAATCATGCATATGAGAGCCACTAAACATTTTCAATATGGTCTTCTACTCTCGACCCCCAAAGAAAATAAAAGAAAATAAAACTATTTACACGGGAAAGCTCCCAACAAGCAAGAAGAAGAACGAGAAATCTTTTTGGGTTTTCATTTTAATTTCTACTACAAGAATCGAAATTAAACTAACTAATTTTTTTGGTTTTTCTTAAGGTTTATCAAACACACAAGAAGAAAACAAGAAAAAAGAAAATTAAACAGCATGGATAATACAATGAAAGAGTATGAGCACCGACAACTAGAATAGTGTGTGAACATGAATGTAAAGTCGGTGAGAAATACGTACTCCCCCAAGCTTAGGCTTTTGGCCTAAGTTGGTTTACTGCCAAGGACCTCGGCTACTCTCCCCGGTGTACTGAGGGGTGTAATCAGGATACCACTGGCTGGCCATCTCCTTCGGATCCCACTGGTAAGATGGTGCACGATAAGGGTCCAGTGCAGGTTCCTATTCAGGCTCAGGTCCTGGAGTGAATGCTTGGCCTCAATGATCATACACCGCTTCCGGCGTGACAAGAAAATTATCTGCAGTCAAATCAAACAACAGAGGCGCAGGCAGAATAATAGTCTCAATGTGTTTCTTATTAAATCTCAGGTTATACAGAAGCATCATATCTTCGTTGTCAACAATAAAATCATGTGCTACTATGCTCTTGTAATCTAAAATGTAAGGAGGAAATATTGTCTCCTCTTTCTCATGGTGCTTAATAGGTATCTCAAAATATTTAGCAAGGCGTGCAGCATAGATACCTCCAAAGATGGGGCCTTTTGTATGGTTTGGGCTTAGCCGTTTAGCAAAGACGGCACCCATACTAAAACTATTATCACCAAGCAAGGCATGGTGAAGAATAATGATATCAGGAACATTGAAGTTTCCACTATTTCCACGACCAATTAAGCATCTACTAGCAAATATGGCAAAGTAGCGTAAAACAGGAAAGTGTATGCTAGAGATTCTCGCATCGGAACCCTTCTTTGGATCCCCTACAGTAATGGTGTTGACAAAGCCATCCACATCTTTACGATGTGGTTCATCTAATTTAACCTCAAAGGGTATTTTACATACCGCGCAAAAATTACGTAAAGACATTTCCCTGAATTCATCATATAAATGAAATGATACTGAAGGCGGTGACTTCTTAGGATAATAATAAAAGTTTTGCACGAAAGTATTGGTGAGTAAGAGATACTGATTGATCCGGTCGTGGAGGAAATCGGTGAGGCCTGCATTCTTGATTAAGGAGTAAAAGTCTTCATAAATTCCAGTTTCTCTCAAGAAATTATCGCATGGCCATTCACACGGCCGTATTTCTGCTATGCGAGGAAGATTATACTTGGCCTTTTCCTTCTATTTAGCTTGTTTTTCCTGGGAGCCTTGGCTAGAAGAGCCCCTCAAAAATCTCCTTAGCATTTTCTGAAAATTTCTGAAATTTTAGTAACTTCAAAATAAAAGTGAATAAAACTAAACAAGATTGGTAGCAACTACTCCTACAAGTGCCTAGAGCCTATATCATGCATTAGAATTACTTGGGACCTCATAAATTTAACATGCAAGCTCAAGAACAGGGTCACCTATGCAGCAAAAATTTGCAATGAATAAAGCACTAGAACAAAAACTAATTGGACCAATGGAGGAGTCACATACCAAGCAACAATTTCCCAAAGCAGTTTTGTGAATGGAGCTTTGAGCAAGGAGATCGAAAATTGCAGCGAAATGAGCTAGAACTCATGCTTGAGCTGGATGGGGATTTTTTTGGGAAGAAGATGGAGTGTGTGGGTGCTGGCATAAGTGGAGGGGGCCCACCGTGCGCCCACGAGATAGGGGGTGTGCCCACTCGTGGCCAGGTGCTTGCCCCTCCTGAAGTGTTTTCAGTGCCTAAAATCCTCAAATATTCCATAAAAAATCATACTAAATTTGCAGGGCATTTGGAGCACTTTTGTTTTCAGGATATTTTTTATTGCATGGATAATTCAGAAAACAGATAGATAATACTATTTTTGCTTTAATTATTCTAAATAACAGAAAGTAAAAAGAGGGTACAGAAGGTTGTGCCTTCTAGTTTCATCCATCTCATGATCATCAAAATGAATTCACTAACAAGGTTGATCAAGTCTTGTTAACAAGCTCATTCTGAATAACATGGAACCGGAGAAATTTCAAATAACACTAGGTTACCTCAACGGGGATATGAACATCCCCAACAATAAAAATATCATACTTTTTCTTGACAATAGGGAGAGGAAATTCAAAACCTCCAATAATGATAGTTGGATTTTTCCAATAGAATTGATGCTGTCAACTTGAGATTGTTTCCTCGGAAAGTGTACTGTATGCTCATTACCATTAACATGAAAAGTGACATTGCCTTTGTTGCAATCAATAACAGCCCCTGCAGTATTCAAAAAGGGTCTACCAAGGATAATCGACATACTATCGTCCTCAGGAATATCAAAAATAACAAAGTCTGTTAAGATAGTGACATTTGCAACCACAACAGGCACATCCTCACAAATACCGAAACAGGTATGGCAGTTGATTTATCAGCCATTTGCAAAGATATTTCAGTAGGTGTCAACTTACTCAATTCAAGTCTACGATATAAAGAGAGAGGCATAACACTAATACCGGCTCCAAGATCACATAAAGCAGTTCTAACATAATTTCTTTTAATGGAGCATGGTATGGTTGGTACCCCTGGATCTCCAAGTTTCTTTGGTATTCCACCCTTAAACGTATAATTAGCAAGCATGGTGGAAATTTCAGCTTCCGATATCTTTCTTTCATTTGTAATGATATCCTTCATATATTTAGCATAAGGATTTACTTTAAGCATATCAATTAAGCGCATACGTAAGAAGGTAGGTCTAATAATTTCAGCAAAGCGCTCAAAATCCTCATCATCCTTTGTCTTGGATGGTTTAGGAGGAAAGGGCATGGGTTTCTGAACCCATGGTTCTCTTTCTCTACCGTGCTTCCTAGCAACAAAATCTCTCTTATCATAACATTGATTCTTTGATTGTGGGTTATCAAGATCAACAGCAGGTTCAATTTCTACCTCATTGTTATTGCTAGGTTGAGCATCAACACGAACATTATCATTTACATTATCACTAGGTTCATGTTCATCACTTGATTGTGTTTCTTCATCAGAAACAGAAATATCATTGGGATTCTCAGGTGTGTCTACAACAGCTTCACTAGAAGCATGCAAAATCCTCTCATTTTTCTTTTTCTTCTTTTTGGAAGAACTAGGTGCTTCTGAATTATTTCTCTGAGAATCTTGTTCGATTCTCTTAGGGTGGCTTTCAAGATACAAAGGTTCCTGAGTCATTCTACCAGTTCTAGTAGCCACTCTAACAGCAAAGTCATTATTATTATTTAATTCATCAAGCAAATCATTTTGAGCTTTAAGTACTTGCTCAGCTTGAGTAGCAACCATAGAAGCATATTTGCTAATGAGTTTAAGTTCACCTTTAACTCTAGCCATATAATCACTCAAGCGTCCTATTTCGAAAGCATTATTCTTTAACTCTCTACCAACATAAGCATTAAAACTTTCTTGTCTAGCCATAAAGTCATCAAATTCATCTAAGCATGGGCTATGAAATTTAGTAGAGGGAATTTCAACTTTATCATATCTATAGAGAGAATTTACCTTTACTACCTGTGTCGGGTTATCAAGACAATGTGGTTCTTCAACAAGCGGTATATTAAGACCATGTATTTCTTCAATAGGTGGTAAATTCTTAACATCTTCAGCTTTAATACCTTTTTCTTTCATTGATTTCTTTGCCTCTTGCATATCTTCAGGACCGAGAAATAGAACACCTCTCTTCTTAGGAGTGGGTTTAGGAATAGGCTCAGGAGTTGGCTCAATTGGTTTAGGAATTGCCTCAGGAAGAGTCCAATTATTTTCATTAGTCAACATATTATTCAATAGTAATTCAGCTTCGTCGACTGTTCTTTCCCTGAAAACACAACAAGGACAACTATCCAAGTAGTTCTTGGAAGCATCGGTTAGTCCATTATAAAAGATATCAAGTATTTCATTTTCTTAAGAGGATGATCAGGCAAAGCATTAAGTAATCGGAGAAGCCTCCCCCAAGCTTGTGGGAGACTCTCTTCTTCAATTTGCACACAATTATATATTTCCCGCAAGGCAGCTTGCTTCTTATGAGGAGGGAAATATTTAGCAGAAAAGTAATAAATCATATCCTTTAATGAGAATTAAACCAAGTCTTAGCATCACCCTTTAATGAGAACGGAAATATCTTAAGGATATAATAATAGCGAGACTTCTCATCATTGGTAAACAAGGTGGCTATATCATTTAACTTGGTAAGATGTGCCATGACAGTTTTAGATTCAAGGCCATAAAAAGGATCAGATTCAACCAAAGTAATTATTTCAGGATCAACAGAGAATTCATAATCCTTATCGGTAACACAGATAGGTAAATTAGCAAAAGTAGGGTCAGGTTTCATTCTAGCATTAAGAGACTGTTGCTTCCATTTAGCTAATAACTTCTTAAGATCCTATCTATCTTTGCAAGCAAAAATAGCTCTAGCAGCTTCCTCTTCCATAACATAACCCTTAGGAACAACAGGTAATTCATAATCAGGGGGAGAACTTTCATCATCACTATCATCAATAATAGCATCTTCAATAATTCCATCCTCTCTAACCCTAGCAAGTTGTTCATCAAGAAATTCACCTAATGGAAAAGTAGTATCACACACAGAAGTAGTTTCATCATAAGTATCATGCATAGCAGAAGTGGCATCATCAATAACATGCGACATATCAGAATTTATAGCAGTAGCAGGTTTAGGTGTCGCAAGCTTACTCAAAACAGAAGGGGAATCTAGTGCAGAGCTAGATGGCAGTTCCTTACCTCCCCTTGTAGTTGAGGGAAAAATCTTGGTTCTTTCGTCTTTCAAGTTCCTCATAGTGATCAACAGATATAAATTCCAAGTGACTCAAAGAATAGAGCTATGATCCCCGGCAACGGCGCCAGAAATTAGTCTTGATAACCCACAAGTGTAGGGATCGCAACAGCTTTCGAGGGTAGAGTATTCAACCCAAATTTATTGATTCAACACAAGGGGAGCCAAAGAATATTCTTAAGTATTAGCAGTTGAGTTGTCAATTCAACCACACCTGGATAACTTAGTATCTGCAGCAAGGTATTTAGTAACAAAGTAGTATGATAGTAATAGTAATGGTAACAGTGGCAAAAGTAAAGATAATAGTTTTGTAGTAGTTGTAACAGTAGCAACGGAAAAGTAAATAAGCGAAACACAAGATGTGAAAATCTCGTAGGCATTGGATCAGTGATGGATAATTATGTCGGATGCGATTCCTCATGTAATAGCTATAACATAGGGTGACACAGAACCAGCTCTAGTTCATCAATGTAATGTAGGCATGTATTCCGAATATAGTCATACGTGCTTATGGAAAAGAACTTGCATGACATCTTTTGTCCTACCCTCCCGTGGCAGCGGGGTCCTAGTGTAAACTAAGGGATATTAAGGCCTCCTTTTAATAGAGAACCAGAACAAAGCATTAGCACATAGTGAATACATGAACTCCTCAAACTATGGTCATCACCGAGAAGTATCCCGATTATTGTCACTTCGGGGTTGTCAGATCATAACACATAATAGGTGACTATAGACTTGCAAGATAGGATATATTCATGAAAACATAATAGGTTTAGATCTGAAATCATGGCACCCGGGCCCTAGTGACAAGCATTAAGCATAGCAAAGTCATAGCAACATCAATCTAAGAACATAGTGGATACTAGGGATCAAACCCTAACTAAACTAGCTTGATTACATGGTAAATCTCATCCAACCCATCACCGTCCAGCAAGCCTATGATGGAATTACTCACACACGATGATGAGCATCATGAAATTGGTGATGGTGGATGGTTGATGATGACGACAGCGATGAACCCCCCTCTCCGGAGCCCCGAACGGACTCCAGATCCGCCATCCCGAGAGAGATTAGGGCTTGGCGGTGGCTCCGTATCGTAAAACACGGTGAAACTTTCTCTCTGATTTTTTTCTCTGCGAAACGGAATATATGGAGTTGGAGTTGAGGTCGGTGGAGCGTCAGGGGGCCCACGAGACAGGGGGCGTGCCCAGGGGGTGGGCGCGCCCCCCACCCTCGTGGACAGGGTGTGGGCCCCTTGGTCTTGATTCTTTCGCCAGTATTTTTATATTTTCCAAAAATTGTCTCCGTGGATTTTCAGGTTATTCTGAGAACTTTTGTTTTCTACACATAAAACAACATCATGGCAGTTCTGCTGAAAACTGCGTTAGTCCGGGTTAGTTTCATTCTAACCATGCAAGTTAGAGTCCAAAGCAAGGGCAAAAGTGTTTGGAAAAGTAGATACGTTGGAGACGTATCAATACCCGCCCCAAAGGAGGGCGAAGTTGTAGTTTTCACTGATCACATGCTTCGTGGGTTCACCCCACCTGGCTCAAAATTTTTCCGTGACGTGCTGCACTTCTTCAAACTCCATCCTCAAGACATTGGGCCCAACTTTGTTTCAAACATCTGCAAGTTTCAAGTGTTTTGCGAGGTGTACCTCCCACACGAGCCCACTATAGAACTGTTCTGGGAATTTTACTATTTGAACTGGCAGACCGAGTTCATCGACGGGCCTAGCCTAGAACTAGGCGGCATTTCCATTCAGAGGCGTAATGAAGCCACCTTCCCTACTACCACACTTCCGAGTCATCCTAAGGACTGGAACTAGACATGGTTTTATTACCAAGATACATCCCCATCAGATGAAAATCCTCTGCCGGGTTTCTGCGAAAACCGGCTCAGCAACAGACACCATCTCCCAGAGCGGATCAGCACAGAAGCACGTGCCAAATATATGGCCATCTTTTCTAACATTAGAGCCTTAATGGCCAATGGCCTGACTAGGATCGATCTAGTCCGATGCTGGGTCGCATGGAGGATCTTACCTTTAAGCCGCCGCCCGGCTTAATGTGTGAGTATACCGGTAGCGTCAAAGATCCCCAACGCCATTGCCAAATAGAGATGGATGAAGACGCCATCAACACAATGACTAAGTCCCTGCTTAATGAGAGTTGGGTGGATTCCAGCAAGACTGGTTTAGCTCCGTTTTGTAACCTCAACAAAGCCCCAGATGCAAGTACTTTAAACAATTTTCATTAACTCATTATCTGTCAATCTGCTTTCTCATTTTTACTCTGAATTTCTGCAGGCTGACTCCTCCTTTTGGAAGAAGAAACTCAATGATAAACTGGCAAAAAAGGTCAGGACAAAGAACAAGGCTGTCAAGAAGCCTGCCAAGACGAAGACCAACATCGCAGAGCAGCTTGCTTTGGATGATGATGATGATGAGTCAGAGGTAGAACTTGACTCCTTTGGCTCATTTTTAATCATATTATTGGCACTGATTACCATCAGGATAAGCGGAAGCCAGCCACACGATGATGAAGACGTAATTATCCTTTCCTCCGGCTCGGAAACTCTGCCGAAACAGAAAACTCGACGAATGAGCTAGAAAGTAAGGTTTTCTCACCGTTTGACTTACTTTGGTCCCAACTTTATTTTGAATAAGTAGCAGCATGAAGTTCGTCGCACGACCCGGAACAACGGCAGTGGAGTTCTCTCCTCCGGCTTACCCAACATGCCAGCTCTTCACAAGCACCGTGTCGGATATCGGGTTCCGGCAAAACCCTTAAGGTTCAAACTCTGGGGTGCACGCGAAGATCTTCCCCCTACGGATCCACATCCCAATGCCTCGCCATGAATCTAGCTACACGATGAACAACACAAGGGACACAAGGTTTATACTAGTTCGGCCCCGTTGTGGTGTAATACCCTACTCTAGTTTGTGGTGTGGTGGATTGCCTCATGGGCTGATGATGAACAGTACAGAGGGAGAACAACCTTGCGAGAGGTGTTCTTGAGCTGGTGCGGTGTTCTACTTGGGTGGATCTGATGAGCTCTGGATGAGATGAACCCCCTTCTACTGTGGTGGCTATCTCTATTTATAGAGGCCCTGGTCCTCTTCCCAAATATTGAGCGGGAAGGGAGCCAACAACGGCCATTTTGAAGGGGAACATCTAGTACAAATTATCCTGACTAAAGTTTGTCTTCGGCTGCCAAAGGCACGGGCGATGACGCCGTCTTGGGCTCCACGGTGACCTCCGTCCTGCCACTCTGCTGGTCTTGGTCTCGTTGCACCGAAATGGTAACCTTTGCTTGACACCTTGGTACTCTGCATCTGGGCTTGCCCCCTTTGCACCAAAGAGGAAACGAGAACACTGCGCAGGATGGCGCCTGCCTGGCGCCCTCCTGATCTCGATCGTCATGGCTTGCGTCATGAGCACCTCGCGAGGTACTCCTGCCTTGATATCTCCTCCTCCTCGCGAGCCAGCCTGGTGAGGCCGCCCCTGAGGAAGCTTTGCATCGTCCGCCCCACGAGGCTTGGCCCCTTGCGAGGGTATTGAGCTTGGGTTGATGAAGACGGGCCATACTGGGCCTCTGCTTGAGCCACGCCATAGGCCGCAAGCAGGCAAGTCTGGGGACCCTCGTTCCCAGAACACCGACAGTAGCCCCCGAGCCCAAGGCGCGCTCAGACTTGGCTTAGCGGCGAAGTGAAAGGGAAGTGCGGAGCACCGCGGGCCCCAACAGCCTGCAACCTTGGTCTCCGTGTGGCGGTTGATTGGACGTTTGCGTCTCCGCTTCCCCACGCTGCCTCGGCAACTGCCCGTCTGACAAAAGGCTGGCCTGGGCTAGGCTTACCTTCATTGCTCTCACTCACCTTGCTCCAGATCCCCTTTCTTGCTCTTGCCCTCCTGCTTCTGAAATCTCCAGATCCGCCTCATCCTTTCTCCTCTAGCAAGCAATGGCGCCATGCAAGACCATGGCCGAGGCTCCACCGGCCTGGTACTCGATGGCTCTGGATCCCCCCAACATGATGGAGAAGAATCTTGCCCTCACGCACCTGATGACGGCGGCGCAAGGCAGCGAGATGGGGGAGACTGCGGTCCGAGCCGGCTCCGCCCTGCCAGAGGACAAGAGGAGCACCTTCTATCCCTTCTTCATGAGCGCCGTCATTGCCGGCCTGGTGCCTCCTTTTTCCGAGTTCTTCTATGCTGTCCTTCGCCATTACAAGCTGCAGGCCCTGCATATCCATCCCAACTCTGTTCTCCTTTTGTCAATTTTTGCCTACTGCAGCGAGGGGCACGTTGGGGTGATGCCTTCCATGGCCTTGCTGCGCCACTTCTTCTACCTCCGAGTCACTGGCGCACATACCTTGCATGCGCCAGATTTGTTGCATACTCCAAAGCCAATGCGATCTCGAAGGCCGGGAAGAGGGCCGATGGCTTCCGGAGCAAGTGGGTCATACTGGATGCCGGATGCATCAATTCTCGGCTGGCGCTGCCCACGGAGCAGCCCCAGGCTGATGAGGCATGGTCCCGTGCGAATCTTGACGACCGACGGGCGAAGCTGGTGCTGGAGAAGATGAACACCGACCTGAGGCCGAGCAACATGAAGGCGGCGAAGCTGACCGGGGCCACACTCTTGAGGGATTTCCTGGCGCATCGGGTGGCTCCACTTCAGGCGCACTCGCGCCCATTGTGGAGGCTCGGAGATGCAGATGCCAATCTCCGCCTGAACTCGGAGGCCCTGGCTGATGAAGATCTGACCGCAGCTCTCCGCTTCCTAGTTGGAGAGGATGTGGAGGGTCTAGAGGACGCTCCTGTCCTCCGATGTCCTCCGATGATTCCCATAGAGGAGAGGAGGAAGAGGAGGAAGAGGAGGAGCGCGACTCGGAGGCGACCACTGGGGAGATGGGGGAGACTCCCCCCTGGCGCAAGGCCAACATCCTCTGCTCCATGCTGGACGACGACGAGGACGACACCAGGCGAGGGGGAGAGGACCCGCCCGTGATCCCGAAGAAGGACAGGTCGGGGCTGATCTCCCGAGGGTCTACTCCGGCTCCGACACTTCCCGAATCTAGCTCCAGCCCTTTTGGTGCGCCCCCTTTGTTGCTGGACCTCCCGAGGCTGCACCCCGCAAGAGGCTCTCGGGCTTTAAGCGCGGTAGGAGGCCGTTGGAGCTCGCCACGATTGACTAGTAAGTACTCGAACTCTGCTTTGCTCTTGTTTTCGCTGTCAGGGCTTGACATCCTCCATCGCCAGGGTAGGCTACCGCCTGCGGCGAAGAGGCTGAAGGGGGACACAGTGGTTCTGCTTGGGGCAAGCTCATCTGTCGTGGTCGCGCCTTCGCCTGTGGGAAGGGGTGGCAGTGGAGCTCGCAACTCCCCTGCCCGGCCATCCTCGCGAGGCTAGGAGAGACGCTCTGGCGGTGTGCCAGCCCCCGTGGCCCCGCTAACTCTGGAGGCGCCGGTGATTGATGATGTCGCCAAGGTTGCCAAGGCTCAGGAGCTCCCAGCCTCCCAGGCCGTGATCACGCTGCTGTCTTCTCCTCCTGGTCCACTGATTCCGGATTCCTCTGCCTCCTCCGCCGTCTTGGACCATACTGCTGCTGAGCTGGGTCGGCTGCGAGAAGATCTCCAGGGCACCAACCCCCGCCTGGTGGCCGGGCGCCTGGAGCTGATCTCTGGCTGGGCTCGCTCTGACACCTTCGTCCGAGCGGCGTTGAGCCAGGCTGTGGTAGCTTCTGAGGAGGAGAAACACACCGCCACCCAGGCTATAGCTGCCCGTGATGCAGCGTTGAAGGATGCTTCGATCGTCCAAGAACATTGCAAGGCGCTGGAGAATGAGCTACAGGGCCTGCGTGACAAGCTTGCCAAAGAGGTTGGCGACCGCCAGGCAAAGGAGGAAGATATGAAGGCTCGGGAGGCCGCCATCGGGGATCGCGACATTGAGCTGTCCGCTGATCACAGCCGACTGAAAACACTGGAGCAGAAGATGAAGGCGGCGAGGGCTGAGCTGGGCGCCAAGGTGAAGGTCTTGGCCGAAGATCGCGTGGCCTTCGTGGATTACAAGGAGAGGTCTCACAAGGCGCTGAAGTCGCTTTACAATGATGGTCTGGAGAAGCCGCTGGCCCGATCCACGGACGGCCCCGCCAAGCTGCTTCCCTTCCTGGTCGAAGCGCTTGAGGAGGTCGTGACCGGCATCGGCCCCATGGCCGAGGTTGAAGCTCGCGTCCTTTCCTCCGCAGCGCTGACGCGGATCCTCAGCCACGTCTACCTTCGCAACCCCGATGCCAACCTTGATGATCTGCTAGAGACTGTGGATGTTGAGCGCTCCGCCACTGCTGCCGAGGCCGTGAAGGGCCGAGCGGAAGCCCTGCTGGCAAAGTTCCGCACCTTCGCCACTGCGCCCAAGGCAGGTGCTGCTGGTTCCGTGGCTTCAGGAGGTGGAGCTGACAAGCGCAACTCTGCCGCGGAGGCGGGCCTCCCAGCGAATGACGGCGCCGCTCAAGGGTGATCTCCTCGTGGCTTCCTTCCTATTTCAACTCCTGCAACATGCACCGTGCCTCGTGGAGGCGTTAAGACTTGTGTTTGGTATCATGAGGACAATTTATGGTTTGTAATATTTGCTTCTGAATTTGTGAGATTTTGCGGTTTCCTTCCTATTTGCTTTGTGTTCTACGTCAACAGGGCCCGGCCCCGCGCATACCTCAGCCGCCGTTAGCCCCGACCGGATCAGCAGGACGGGACCAAGGAGTGAGGGGCTACGTGGCAAGTTAGGCTCCTGAGTCACGATGCTTAGGAGTCCCCCTTGACGCGTGAACATCAAATAGGGAGGGGGTGTAGGAGTAGATCTGTCGTTCTACGTCGGCAGGGCCTGGCCCCGCGCATACCTCAACCGCCATTAGCCATTCAGAACTAAGGAGTGAGGGGCTACATGACCAGTTAGGCTCCTGAGTCGCGATGCTCAGGAGTCCCCCTTGACGCTCAAACGGTTTTCATACCTTGGCTCCGCCCAGGGAGGGGCGCGCGACGATCAGGTCCAAGGGACCTGGCTGGGTGGCGTGCGCTCGGGCGTGACCCAGGTGCAGCCCCCGTGTCTAGCCCCCTCGCGGGGCGCTCCCGAGGGGAGGCGTTGTGATGAGGCCAGTCACTGAACACTGGGCTCCCTGAGGTTGATACAGCCGTGGGCTGCCCTCAGTTGTTTATCACCAGCGCGGAGCATAGCGTTTTCGTATGTGTACAAGCATAGCTGCTCCTCGGCAGTGTTGTCAGCCAGCATGGAGCATGGTGCTTCCACTGGTACGTGGGAGGCCCCCCCTCCGGGAGGAGCCCCTGGGGAGTGTATAGCCCCGCCCTGACACATGGCCGGCATGGTAGGGCTAGACGAGGTGTATCTGGGCACCCGTGAGCCAGCGGGACTCACCAGGCCTTACCTCAAGGCGGGTTGCGCCTGATCTTGAGCCTTGGGCGGCCGAGTGTTCCTGCAGGGTGGTTAGATGCAAATGCTCTACGTCCTCTGGTCCCGGCCCTCGAGCAAGCTCAGCAACCACTGGTATGCTAGGTCGCGATGCCGTGGACAAGGCCAGGGGGAGAGGGCTGGAGAGCCAGTAGGAGCCCCTGAGTCGTGATGCTCAGGCACCCCCCTTTAACGTGCAAGCAATTTACAGGAGGGAGAAAGAGGGGCCACGGTAGGCGGGAGATGATAATCATAGGCAGGTTGAGCATGAACGGCAAATTGACTTTGGTAACTGCAGGAAGGATACATGCCACTGGGTCAGGCCCGAGTGGCTTGGCGATGATGCAACCCGAGGGGCGTGAGGGAGTCTGGATTAGGGGGTATCCGAACAGCCAGACTGGCCAGACTGTTGGACTATGAAGGTACAAGACTCAAGACTTCATCCCGTGTCCGGATGGGACTCTCCTTTGCATGGCAGACAAGCTTGGCAATTCAGATGTTATATTTCCTTCCTTGTAACCGGCTCCATGTAAACCCTAGCCCTCTCCGGTGTCTATATAAACCGGAGAGTTCAGTCCTTAGAGGGACAATCACAACATTCATAATCATCATAGGCTAGCTTCTAGGGTTTAGCCTCTACGATCTCATGGTAGATCAACTCTTGTACTACTCATATCATCAATATCAATCAAGCAGGAAGTAGGGTTTTACCTCCATCGAGAGGGCCCGAACCTGGGTAAACATTGTGTCCCTTGCTTCCTATTACCATTAGCCTAAGACGCACAAATCAGGACCCCCTACCCAAGATCCGCCGGTTTTGACACCGACATTGGTGCTTTCATTGAGAGTTCCTCTGTGTCGTCGCTGCCAGGCTCAATGGCTCCTTCAATCATCAACAACACAGTCCAGGGCGAGACTTTCTCCCCTGGACAGATCTTCATGTTCGACGGCTTGGCACTGCGGGCTAATTCACTTGGCCGTCTGGAGCAGATCGACAGCTACGCCCCTGGCCATCAGGTCAGGTTTGGAAACCTAAACTACACGGCCGATATCCGCGGAGACTTGATCTTCAACGGATTCGGGCCTACGCTATTAGCGATGGACAGTCACGATGTGCATGGCTTAGACCTGATGTCGGACAATGCTCGGGATATTGCCCCTGCAGGAGTCCCGGACCTAAATCTGGGGCAGATCACGCCGCCCAAGGACGGGTGGATGGACACCGCTCTGGAGGCCGCACACCCATCAGCGGTAGAGCCGAACACAGGCTTTGCCCCTAAGGAAGCCTGTGACACCGGACCCCCGGACTCGTATCCGGCTGCAGGTTCCAGTCCGCGCACCTTCGAGCCCGCCGAACCTGGTTGGGCTCCCGTAATGGAGTTCACCGCTGCGGATATCTTCCAGCACTCACCCTTTGGCGACATGCTAAACTCGTTAAAGTCTCTCTCCTTGTCAAGAGACTCTTGGCCGAACTATGTACGGCTCGAGTGGGAAGATAGCGATGAAGGAATTCATTGCCCACCCACCACCCACTTCATAGCCATGGTCGATGATTTGACCGACGTTCTTGACTTGAACTCCGAAGACATCGACGGTTTGGATGACGATGTAGGAGAAGAAAAGGAACCACCACCCACGGGGCGGTGGACAGCCACCTCTTCATATGACATATATATGGTGGACACTCTGAAAGAAACCAATGGCGATGAGGCAATGGAGGATAACCCCTCCATGAAGAAAGCAAAGCATGGGCGTCGCCAGCGCTGCTCCAAACCCCGCCACAGCAATACCAGCACCGGAGACGAAAACAATCCGGACGGTGCCGAAGATGAATACAACCCCGATCAGCCCGCCTTCGAGCAGGCCGAGCAGGAAGATGGGCAGGACAGCCCAGATGAACAGGTGATGGACGGGTATCCGGAGGAGGACAACTACATGCCCCCTCCGAAGACGAGATTAGCCTCGGCGACGACGAGTTTGGCATGCCTGAGGACCCCGTGGAGCAGGAGCGCTTCAAGCGCCAGCTTATTGCCACTGCGAGGAGCCTGAAGAAGAAGCAGCAGCAGCTTCAAGCTGATCAAGACCTGCTCACAGATAGATGGACAGAAGTCCTGGCAGCCGAGGAATATGGACTCAAGCGCCACACGGCTGACCGGCCACCTCGTGGCCGGGATAAAATGGCATATCAGCCAGAATACCAGCCCGCACCCCCGCGCCAGTTTACTATGGCCCGGAGCAATACTCAGGACCTGCAAGACAGATTGGAAAACATCGTAGGGCAACCAAGATCGATCTACAGATCACGGGGGCACGCTACAGCACATGACGATGACCGTCATACCAGATACACTAACAGTAAATCCGGCCGGGCCGAACACAATCAACCAGACTTAGTCGAACTGCGTCGCGACATAGCCCGGCACAGAGGCGCTGCACACCCCCTCTGCTTCACTGATGAAGTAATGGATCATGAATTCCCAGAAGGGTTCAAACCCGTGAACATTGAATCATACGATGGCACAACAGACCCCGCAGTATGGATCGAAGATTTCCTTCTCCACATTCACATGGCCAGCGGAGACGACCTACACGCCATCAAGAATCTTCCCCTTAAGCTCAAAGGACCCGCCCGACATTGGCTAAATATCCTGCCCACAAATTCCATTGGCAGTTGGGAAAACCTGGAAGATGCGTTCCTCGACAACTTCCAGGGCATATACGTGCGACCACCGGACGCCGATGACCTGAGCCACATTACTCAACAACCCAGAGAATCAGCCAGGAAATTCTGGACTTGGTTCCTAACCAAAAAGAACCAAATAGTCGACTGTCCAGACGCCGAAGCTCTGGGGGCCTTTAAGCATAATATCCGTGACGAGTGGCTAGCCCGACACCTCACTAGGAAAAACCCAAGTCCATGGCGATGCTCACGACACTAATGACCCGCTTTTGCGCGGGCGAGGACAGTTGGTTGGCTCGCAGTAGCACCACGCCACTTTCCGGCACTTCAGACGTCCGCGACAATAACGGCAAGCCACAACGTAACATACATAAGCGTCGAAACAATGGCGATAACACTGAAGACATGACCATCAATGCCGGATTCAGTGGCTCAAAATCCGGTCAGCGGAAAAAGCCGTTCAAAAGAAACAATCAGAGACCGTCCAGTCTAGACCGCATACGAGAACATTCGTGCCTAATTCATGGTACCCCGGACAAGCTAGCAAACCATACTAATAGAGATTGTTGGGTGTTCAAACAAGCCAGTAAAATAAACGCCAAAAACCAGGACAAGGGGCTGCACAGCGACGATGACGATGAGCCCCGGCATCCGAACACGGGTGGCCAGAAGAAATTTCCTCCCCAGCTGAAAACGGTCAACATGATCTACGCTACCCACACCCCCAAAAGGGAATGAAAGTGAGCATTACGGGATGTCTATGCGATGGAGCCAGTCGCCCAAAAATTCAACCCATGGTCAGCCTGTCCGATCACCTTTGATTGTAGGGATCACCCTACCAGCATCCGTCACGGCGGTTTAGCCGCATTGGTCCTAGACCCGATCATTGACGTATTTCATCTCACACGAGTCCTTATGGACGGAGGCAGCAGCCTGAACCTGCTTTATCAGGACAAAGTGTGCAAAATGGGCATCGACCCTTCAAGGATCAAGCGCACCAAAACTACCTTTAAAGGTGTAATTCCAGGGGTAGAGGCCCGATGCACGGGCTCCATAACACTGGAGGTGGTCTTTGGGTCTCCGGATAACTTTTGAAGCGAGGAGTTAATCTTCGACATCGTCCCTTTCCGCAGTGGTTATCATGCACTGCTCGGACGAACCGCATTCACTCGATTCAATGCGGTGCCACACTATGCATACCTTAAGCTCAAGATGCCAAGACCTCGCGGGGTCATAACAGTAAACAGAAACATGGATCACTCTTCCCCTATAGAAGAACACACTGGCGCTCTCGCGGCAGAGGTACAAAGCGGCTTCCTCCGGCAAACCACCAATACGGCGACACCAACTCCGAACACCGTAAAGCGAGTCCGAAGTGCCCCACAACAGGATCGCCAGGCACGCCCAGAGCACGACTAGCAGTCCGGCCTCCGCTCCAGTCCCATCGAGGCAACATTTGTGCTGCGCGTACACAATTACGCACTCAAAATACCATGGGCATAGGCGGAGGTGCAATAGTGGCACAGTCAACAGTGCGGGTCAGCCGCAACACACTTTAATAACCCCCTTTTTCTTCAGGGACCCGATTTCGGGCAGCCTCTCCAGAAGAGCCGGCTTATCGGACTTTCACAGGAGAGAAATCCAAGGAGGCAAAAGGCATCACGCACAAAGGAATACCCATGTGGAATCTATTCACGGTCGTTAATACCTGTTTTATATACCTGCAAGCGGCCTGCCCTTGGATAGGACATGTCAAATAGTCCTATTTATCTATGCTTAATGCATTCATTGTAAACATACGCTTAGACGTATTATACATCCATGGGATATTATATACGGCGTCAGCTTATTATTCCTATCCACACATTCTTTCTATAAATGTTTATTTACTATTGCATCCGTACGCTTCGGTACATTTATTCTGCCAGGGGCTTCTTATGGCGCCCAGTAATACGGCAAGTCAAGTCCGAACACTTTCAACATTGCGGCACCCCAAACTTATAGCACTATATGCATCAGCTCCGAATCATGTCTTGGGTCAATAGTTGGGTTTGCCCGGCTCCCTTGTTTTGGTGCCTTATGTTTCGTTATATCGGCTAAGGAAGCGCAGGGAGAACTACTGCGATTGTGTCCCGGTTCTTCCGGACGAGCACCGCAGTAGAGAAAGCCGAAAACTGACCGGCATGATGTGGCGAGAGCTGGTCGCTGTTCGAGAGGTCTTAAAATCCTTAAAGATTTTTACGCTTTAGGCGAGGAATCGGCCTCGTCCGATTTAGGCGTATATAGCGCCCCAGTTTGGCCTTCCGAATTCTAGGGGCTTCGCTGAAATTTAAAATTGTAGACTTCTATGGCTAAGTGATGGTTATAAAGCCGCATAGTCCGATTGCCTTGTTCGCTGTGCTAGACACCTCCTTTAGGGACCAAATATTTGGATAAAGAGTGTCTGTGTTTTCCACGAACATCACAGTACTAGTTACGTGGGGGCAGAAGCCAACGACTGGCCTACTTTCATAATTTTATAAACAGCCGCACATAAGGTAATATTTTAAATCAAAAAGCGCTACTTAGCGCAAGTAACTTCGTCTTTATATTACAAACATGACAAAAGTGAATTCACTCTAAAATTGTGTCCTTGGTACATTCACCAGCCACGAGACGAGCGCCCTTCATAACGCCATCATAATATTTCTCGGGACAGCGATGCGCCTTGCCCTCCGGCGGCCCGTCCTTCACCAGCTTTTCCGCATCCAGCTTGCCCCAATGCACCTTCGCACGGGTAAAGGCCCCGCGGGCACCCTGAATGCAAACGGATCGCTTGATCACTTCAAGTCGCGGACATGCATTCACCATCTGCTTGATCAGGCCGAAGTAGCTAGTCAGTAGGGGCTCACCAGGCCACATCCGGACTATGAAATCTTTCATAGCCACTTCGGTCGCCCTGTGGAGTTCAACCAACTGCTTTAGTTGGTCACTCAGAGACATTGGGTGTTCGGCACCAGCATACTGGGACCAGAACAACTTCTCCATGGAGCTCCCCTCCTCGGCACGGTAGAACTCCACGGCATCTGATACGCTGCATGGCAGATCTGCGAATGCCCCTGGAGAGCTCCGAATCCAGGTAAGTAAAAGAAATGCCTCCTCCACATGCTTGCTTTGCATAAAGAATGTCTTACCCGCCGCTATCTTCTTAGCCGCTTGGATTTCCTGCTGGGCTTTTTCGGCTTCGGCGTTGGCGTCTTTCATGCTCAAAAGGGCCTTTGCAAGCTCAGACTCCTTCGTCTTAAAGTCACGCTCCAAGGACTCAAACTTCTTTTCGAGCTCCTAGAGCTCTTGCTGTACCTCGCCCACTCTAGCATCTTGCTTCTCGCGCTCCTTGCGCTCCAGAGCCGCCTTGTCTTCAGCCTCGGATAGCGCCTTTTTCAGGGACGCCACTTCGGTCGTGGCCCCTATTACCAAATAATGACACTTCCTTAGGGTCACCATTTTTTTCTATCCTTTGTGATATGTGAAGGTGGTATTACTCACCTTTGTTTTCTTCGAGCTGCCTCTTCGTGAGGCCGAGCTCCCCCTGGGCCTGCTCCAAGTCCCGCTTGAGTCCGGAGACTTCCGCTGTGCGGGCAGCAGCGGCAACCAGCGCGCCTGTTTATTCACATGAACACCTACTGTTAAACTCCTGCGGATTTTAATTGACCCTCTATTTGGCTTTTTGTTCCGAACACCAAACAGAGTATCAGGGGCTACTACCTATCGGGTGGTAATTGCACACATCTTTATTACTTACCTCAAAGCCTTTCAGGAGGCTGGTGCAGGCTTCGGTTAGTCCGCTCTTGGCGGACAGAACCTTCTGAATCACCGCACTCATAAGAGTACAGTGCTCTTCATCCATGGAAGCGCCGTGAAGCGCTTCCAGCAGACTATCCGACGCCTCGGGCGTACCGGAAGTCCTTGGCACGGACGACTCACCCTCCCTAACGCGGGCCTGCCTGCCTGAGTACGGAACCATTGGAAGCTCCGGTACAATATCCGACTGAGATCCCGGCTTGCTGTGGCTCTCGTCGGCATGATCCGCGGGGATCTTATACCCCTGATGCCCGGAGTCTGGAATGCCGCCTTGGGGCGCCTCCAGAGTCACCTCCCCCTGATCTAGGAGCCTTTTGGACAACACCTCCGTGTCATCCGCAGGCCGAGGAGCATTGGCTGTTGGGAGCGAGTTCATCACTGAATCACTCAAGGACCTATCCGAAGATGATACCTCGGGATGGACCCTGGCCGGACTGCATTTATGTTCAGCGTTATAACAATACTATGAAGCAAAGTCGCACTAAAGTACAATAGAGTGCGGATACTTACGATCTTGCAAGGGGCTTCCCCCTAGGCAACCACCCCTCCTCGCTATAGGTGGAAGTGGTGGAGTAATCCGGAAGAGATGCCTTTCCCTTCTTGGACGTCCTCGCCTCCCCCTCCGGGGAGGCCTTCCTCTTATTCTCCTCCCTAGTGCAGGGAGGTAGAGTTTCTTCGTGTTTCCCCCCGCCTCCGCAGGAGGAATCTGCCTCGTCGTCTTCGGACGACGAGGGTATAACGGCCTTGCGTCGGGGACCCTTCTTGGTCCCCTGGCCCGCCGTCTTAGCCCCCCCATCCTCTTCGGATGGGGCGTCCTCCTCCTCTTCGGGGGAGGAGTGTGCCTCGTCGTCTTCAGACGAGGCTTCTGGTACAACCTTGCACCGGAGACCCTCCCTGGTCCCCGGAGCCTTCTTCTCGGCCCTTTTCTCCGGCGCCTTGTAGGGCACCGGCACTAGCATCTCCGTTACGAGAGCATCTGCTGGGCCTTCTGGCAGTGGAGCCGGACAGTCAATCCGCTCCGCCGTCTCCACATACTCCTGATCAAATACACACGATGACTTAAGATTCCCCCATGAGTACATTGGGAAGAACTGAATCCGGTGCTGGTCGGAAAACTCACCGGACAGGGGATCCGCGCAGCATGAAGCCCGCGATCCTTGGATGTGGGAGGAGGTACTTCGGAGGCCTTGAACAGCACCTTCCAGGCGCCTTTATGCGTCATGCCGTAGAGCTTTTGAAGTGTCCGGTGTTTGGCCGGGACGAACTCCCACAGATTAAATACCCGTCTTTGGCATGGAAGAATCCGGCGGACGAGCATGACCTGGACCATGTTGACAAGCTTGATTTTCTTGTCCTTCATGTTCTGGATATAGTTATGGAGTCCGGTCAGCTCTTCAGGTTCGCCCCAGGCCAGGCCCTTCCTTTCCCAGGAGGTGAGCCGCATGGGGGTTCCGGATCGGAATTCGGGGGCCGCCGCCCAGTTGGCGCCGCGCGGCTCGGTGATGTAAAACCACCCCGATTGCCACCCTTTCACGGTCTTCGTGAAGGAGCCGTCAAGCCAGGTGACGTTAGGCATCTTGCCCACCATGGCGCCTCCGCACTCCGTTTGTTGGCCACTCACGATCTTCGGCTTCACGCAGAAGGTTCGCAGCCACAAGCCGAAGTGAGGCTTGATGCGGAGGAAGGCCTCACACACGACGATGAACACCGAGATGCTGAGGATGAAATTTGGGGCTAGATCATGGAAATCTAGCCCGTAGTAGAACATGAGCCCGTGGACGAAGGGAAGAAGAGGAAATCCTAGTCCACGGACGAAGTGGGCAAGAAACACGACCATCTCATGGGGCTCTGGAGTTGGAATGATTTGCCCTGCACCCGGTAGCTGGTGCGCGATGTTTGCGGCCAAGTATCCGGCCGCCTGAAGCTTCACAATATGCTCCTCCTTCACGGTGGAGGCCAACCACTTGCCTCCTGCTCCGGACATGTTTTGGCTGTGCGGAGAAGACGTGGGTCAGGGCGCTGCAGCTCGACGGTGTGCGAATGGATAAGCAGAGGAGGAAGAATGCGTGGGTGAAAATGGGGAATCCTTATCCCTTTATAGAGGCGGCGAAAACGGTGTGCCTCCCCACTTTCCCGTTGAGAATCGCTTGTTTCCCAAATGCCAAGATTGATTGTGCGGTCGGGTTACCCACACCCGTATTGATGGAAATCCCGTAATAAGGGGCCCTGATCTCTGCTGTGACAAGACGTGCCAAGGAATCCGCCTCGCAATATGCGCTATGGCTGGTTAGGGAAAATGGTTCGAATAATGACCCGACCGTAGTGTCATGTCACCTTGACTAAAGTTGTCAGCAGGTTATATTTTGTTAAATATCATTCTCTCTACAATTGTATGTGAAGATCATCTTACAGATCCGGACACGGTCTAAGTGTTCGGTAATTACTTTGGAGTATTCGGAGATGGAACCCACCTTGCAATGCCGAAGACAAAACTGCGCGCCGGACTCATCGTCATTGAAGCCTGGTTCAGGGGCTACTGAGGGAGTCCTGGATTAGGGGGTGTCCGGACAGCCGGACTATACACTTTGGCCGGACTGTTGGACTATGAAGATACAAGACTCAATACTTCATCCCATGTCCGGATGGGACTCTCCTTTGCGTGGAAGACAAGCTTGGCGATTCGGATGTTATATTTCCTTCCTTGTAACCGACTCCATGAAAATCCTAGCCCTTCCGGTGTCTATATAAACCGGAGAGTTTGGTCCTTAGAGGGACAATCACAACATTCATAATCATCATAGGCTAGCTTCTAGGGTTTAGCCTCTACGATCTCGTGGTAGATCAACTCTTGTACTTCTCATATCATCAATATCAATCAAGCAGGAAGTAGGGTTTTACCTCCATAGAGAGGGCCCGAACCTGGGTAAACATTGTGTCCCTTGCTTCCTATTACCATTAGCCTAAGACACACAGATCGGGACCCCCTACCCGAGATCCGCCGGTTTTGACACCGACAGGGCGCCCCCAGCAAGGTGAACTAAAGACATAAGCAAAACGGATACATGCCGCAAGGACAGACCCACGCGACCTAGGAATAATGCAGCCCTGAGGGCGCTCCGAGCTGAAATGAAACTCGAAAGATGTCACCTGATATCATTGCAGAGCGGGTGTTGGAGTAGCCGACAATGCGCGGTGAAGAAGCCGATCCTCATGAGCCACCGGAGCCCTGAGCCTCGGGAGGCTCTGGGGGACCAGGCGGCTCCTCGAGGACCATCTCCATCTCTGCTAGGACCGCGTGGTGCCTGGCCTCATGAGCTTCTAGAATGCTCCGCATAAGACGCTGGTGAGCAGCAGCTGCGTTTGGCAGGCTGAAAGGCATGCAAACGTAGCTGTGTGGCAGACCCTCGCAGCATCCCACGCCCGAAGGCCAGAAACGCTCCTGAGACATGACTCGGTTGAGCCCTGGGTAGTCGATGCAGACGCGCAGCCCGCCATCCTCGCCTGCATGGAGAGCTACGCCGGGTAGGCTACGGTCGCCGCGTATGACTCTTGATTCTTGCAGCTCCTGAGTGACCTTGGCGATGAACTCCTGAGGGTTGGTCCCTCCTTGTCCCATGGCTTCCTAAAGGAAACGTGCCGTGAAGCACGCCTCCAAGTGGTGCCCAAGCGCCTCCCTCGTTATCTTGGCAAAGCCTAAGGTAGGAGAGAGCCCCCGAGCCTTGCCCGAGGAGGGTGCCGGGCGCGCCTTCCTATGCGATGGAGGGAGGCGCCCCTTGGACGGGCGCAGATCCTGACACGGCGCCTCCATAGATGCCTACCTCCTGAGTCCTTGAGCTGGGTGATGTCTTCTTCTTCTTGGGAACTGCCTCGGGAGGGTTCCCGCTCTTGCTGTCTGGGTCCTCAACTGATGCAACTTGGAAGGCACGCTCGAGAGAGCACACCGCATCCTTCTCTTCGCAGGGGACCGTGATGATTCCGCTGCTTCTCGGCATCTTGAGGATGTTGTAACCATGGTGAGTTACTGCCATGAACTTGGCAAGGGCTGGATACCCGAGGATGGCATTGTACGGCAAGTGAATGTGGGCAACGTCGAAGTCGATGAGCTCGGTACGGTAGTTCTTGCACTGTCCGAAGGAGACATGGAGGCGAACCTCCCCTATCGGAGTGGCGGAGCCGTCAGTGACTCCTGAGAAAGGCTTGGTTGGCTAAAGCTGATCATATGGCACTTGGAGATTGTTGAATGTCTCGGCGGACAGAACGTTGAGTCCCGCGCCACCATCGATGAGGGTCCTAGTAACTTGCACATTGCTGATGACTGGGGAACAAAGCATTGGGAGGACACCAGCTGTAGCTGCACACTTGAGCTAATCCGCTGAGCTAAACGTGATAGTGCACGTGGACCACCTGAGAGGGCGCGTGGCCTCGAGCTTGGGGAGGACTGCACTCACCTCGCGAGCAAACTGCTTGAAGATGCGCTGAGAGGCTGGGGTCTGGGCACCGCCCAAGATGCAAGCGATAGCCCGTGGATCTTGGAAGCCCCCAGCCCCCTCGTCCTGGTGGTGGTCATCATTCCTTCTTGGCGGTGGCGGCAGAGGAGGAAGGCCTGCGTTGCCCTGCGGGCGATCCTTGTGAGGTTGATCCCTCCAAGCGGTCCTGCCAGCGGTCCTCGCGAGGTCGGTCAAGCCACCCCTGGCGAGAGCATCGGTCGTCCCATCGTCCTCCACCTCTGCCTCCTCCTCGGTCGTAGCCCCGATCGTTGCGCTCGGGGAGTTGACCGATGCGTCCTTCTCGAACGGCCCTAAGCTCTTGGCATTTGTTGGTGTTGTGGGTGTGGAGGTCATGGTAGACGTAGTATCAGCTGCCCTTGGACGACTCCTGCTGGTCCCTGCCGTGCTTCGTGTCTGGTTCTACTGCAAGCACAACTACTCCTTTGCGCTTCACATGCTTGGCCTTGGCTTTCTTCTCTTCAGGGTCAGCAGCTGGAAGCTCGAGAAGGGAGAGGCACCCCTCCTCAGCCCTTGCACACTTGGTCGCCAGGTTGAATAGCTCCAGAGATGTGCACAGATCCTCGTGGATTGCCAGCTCCTCCTTCATCTTGACATCGCGGACACTGTCAGAGAACGCTGAGATGATGGCCTCCTCGGTAACCTTGGGAATCTTGAGGCAAGCACTATTGAAGCGCTGGATGTACTTATGCAAGGTCTCTCCAGGTTGCTGCTTGATGCGGCGCAGGTCCCCCATGACTGGAGGACGGTCGCGAGTGCCCTGGAAGTTGGCAATGAATCGGGTGCGCATCTCGTCCCAAGAGGAGATCGTGTTGGGAGGCAGGTTTAGGAGCCAGGTGTGGGCACCATCCTTGAGCGCCATAGGAAACCAATTCGCCATGACCTTTTTGTCTCTGTTGGCCGCCTCGATGCCCAGCTCGTAGAGCTGCAGGAACTCCACGGGGTCGGCGATGTCATCATAGCAAGGAGGCAGATCTGGCTTGAACTTGCCCAGCCAGGCGACACTGCGTAGCTCGGTGGTGAAGGCGCGGCAGCCTGCGGTGGCCACCAGAGCCCTTTGCAGACGCGGGGCTTGCTCTTGGAGATTTCCGTACGCCGCCACCAGGGGCAGCGCGGGGTCTCGACATGCTGGCGCAGGGATGCGGTCTTGACGTGCTGGAGCGGGGAGCACACGAGCGCCTTCTTGGGGGCGTGGGATCTCTTGGCAGCTCCTTGTCGCGCGGGTGCTGGACGCGGTGGGTCTCGTCCAGGGGCCGCGCGCCTTGGAACTAGGGCACCTTCTTGGGGAGGAGGTGGCGGAGGCACCTCCTAAGCTGCATCACCCGTGCAGGACGGAGGGCGAGGCAGCGAGAGGGACGGTACCGGAGAGCCCCCTACGGCGTTGATGAGCTCGGTGATGTGAGAGAGCCACTCCTCGTAGAGGTCATCGACGGGGTGATACTGCAGGAGCTCACATGCCAGGAGCAATGCGGCCTGCACGTCCGTGGGAGCGCGACGGGCATGAGACGACGAACCAGCTGGAGTCAGCGACGGAGTGGCGGTGCGGCCTTTCCGCCACACCGAGGGATGCAGCAACGACGCTTGCTGCTTGTTCCCCGCCGGGCCGGTGGCGGCAGGCAACGAAGAACAATGGGGAGGCCCATCGACGGGAGCCGTCTGGGTGACGCGGGCGGCGGGAGCAGCCCGACGCTCGGGGCGAGCTCAGCGAGCGTCTGCCATGGATGCGATGATCAATGGAACGCAGGACAGCGGAAGAAAGATTCCGGCGCACCCCTACCTGGCGCACCAAATGTCGGATATCGGGTTCTCGCAAAACCCTTAAGGTTCGAACTCTGGGGTGCAAGCGAAAATCTTCCCCCTACCGATCCATATCCCAACGCCTCGCCACGAATCTAGCTACATGATGAACAACACAAGGGACACAAGGTTTATACTAGCTCGGGCCACCGTTGTGGTGTAATACCCTACTCTAGTTTGTGGTGTGGTGGATTGCCTCAGGGGCTGATGATGAACAGTACAGGGGGAGAACAGCCTCACGAGAGGTGTTCTTGAGCTGGTGCAATGTTCTACTTGGGTGGATCTGATCAGCTCTGGATGAAATGAGCCCCCCTTATACTGTGGTGGCTATCTCTATTTATAGAGGCCCTGGTCCTCTTCCCAAATATTGAGCGGGAAGGGAGCCAACAACGACCATTTTGAAGGGGAACATCTAGTACAAGTTATCCTAACTAAAGTTGGTCTTCGGCTGCCAAAGGCACTGGCAATGATGCCGTCTTGGGCTCCACGGTGACCTCCGTCCTGCCACTCTGCTGGTCTTGGTCTCGTTGCACCGAAATGGTAACCTTTGCTTGACACCTCGGTACTCTGCGCCTGTGCTTGCCCCCTTTACACCAAAGAGGAAACGAGAACACTGCGCAGGATGGCACCCGCCTGATCTCGATCGTCATGGCTTGCGTCATGAGCACCTCGCGAGGTACTCCTGCCTTGATCTCCCCGCCTCCTCGCGAGCCAGCCTGGTGAGGCCGCCCCTGAGGAAGCCTTGCGTCGTCCGCCCCGCGAGGGTCTTGAAGTTGGGTTGATGAAGACGGACCGTGCTGGGCCTCTGCTTGAGCCACGCTGCAGGCCGCAGGCAGGCAAGTCTGGGGACGCCCATTCCCAGAACGCCGACACACCGAGCAGAGGTTTCATAGCTTTCCGACTTAGCTTTTCCAAAGGCGGGTCTTGTTCGACAACCCCTTAACCCTTTTGACTCAAACTATTAGGGCACTTCAAATTCCTCTTCTGGTGACTCAACAGGGACTCATATCCCGGCTTTCGAGACTGCCCCTGGGTAACAATTCTTGCTTTCATTGTTTTAACTTTGTAAACATATATATTGATATCTACATTTTTCCTTTGTCAGCGGAATGGCCAAGCCAAGAAAAAAAGCCAAAATCAATAAGCCGGTTGAGGACCCCCAAGGTGCACGAGCCAGAGAGACAATTGCCAGAATCTGAAGCATCCACTCAGAATCTTGAAAACCTTGCTGACGAACCGCCACTAGTAATTCCAGAGGCCTCTATGGACCCCATGAGTATTGATCCATGAGGTGCTAAACTGCCAAGCCCTGTCAACCCTGCTGAAGAGTCTAAAGATGTTGTGGTCACGGGCACCAACTACAATGAACCGGGAATCCCACGGTGCTGGCCAAACATTCTGCTAAGGAAGAATTTTCAGCTGCTGAAAAGAGCAAGTGGAAGTTGGACTTGGCGAGCTATGCCCAGTTCAACGCTCAGGAGATTCACGCAGGTTATTTAAACCGCTTTCATACTAGTTGTGACTTCGAAGTCGGCTTAGTCAATCTTATGAAGGAGCTCTTTGAGGTAAGCATTAACCAGACCTCATATAAGTTTATATGAGTCAGCCGCCAAGTCTACTAAATATGATAGAATTGAATATGCTGTAAACTTAGATAACTTTTTTTTGACCTTGTAACTATACCATTGCAATTTGCAACTGCCGAATCATAACATGTAGCCCCCAAGGGCCGGCTTAAAATTAGAAAATTAAGCAGGGACTTCAAACTGTAGTGCTAAAATCCACATATGTAGCCCCCGAGGGTCGGCTTAAGCTGCATAGCTCAGCTGGGACTTACCATCATATATGTTAACAAATCCAAATATGTAGCCCCCATGAGGCAGCTGTAATTGAATAATTTTAGCAGGGTCATGATAGATTTATCTTCAAAAGAGCAATGTTGTCGGGGGTTGGGTGCGACATATGCCAAGGGATGGCTTATCATGGTGGGGGCGAGTAGGACATCGCCGGTGCCTGGAAACGGGATGAGGCGAAGACATGCACGTCGGCGGATCTTACCCAGCTTCAGGGCTCTCCGTGGAGATAACACCCCTACTGCTGCTCTGCGGGGTCTCCGCATGGTCACTATGGCAAAGTGAGTACAATGTTGCTCCCTGAGATATTCTCTGGAGGTAGGAGAAGGTGAGGCTAGCTCCCTCCTTCCTATTCTCTCTAGTCTAGTGCTAAATGGATCGATCCCCCTTGCATGAGTGCCCCGGGGGGCTTATATAGGCCTGCCCCCCAGGGATACAATGGTAATCCGGCCGGGCGCGGGTCCCAGCCGTCTATCTCTCAGGCCGCCGTCTTCTCCGCCGACTACTGGGGCCCGCCGATTGGTGGGCCCCGCCGACAGGCCCGGTACTATAGCTGTGCTTCTAATGACGCTGGCTTGGTCATGGGGTCGTCGCAACAGTGCCACCGCCTGGCGGACGATCACTGTCGCCATTCCCCGTCTTGTCTGGTTAATGGCGTGCGGGGCCCATGGGAAGGGCTGGCCAACTCCCGGAGGCCGACTCCCAACGGTTCCGCCTTGCGGCGCTCTTGCCGTCTTCTGTACCCCCGCTGACGGGCGGGACCCGCCGTCTCTGGGTCGTACAGACAGGCCGTCGTGGGCACAGTGCGCCGCCCACGGGGGCTGAGGTCAGGGCAGGCATGGCAATAGTGCCGTGCCAGACGGAGATCTCCCTCGATACGGCGCACTGTGGCCATACCTGCCCTTCGTAAGCGGGCCAGGGATGGGCCACGCGATGGCCGTACCCCGTCCCGTACATCGTCGCGAAGGTAGGAGGTAGGCGGAGTCGCGGGACGACTCTCCATAGCCGGCTTCTCTGGAAGTCGCCAGCTAGGAGTCGGCTTATCTCGAAGTCGCCCCTGGGACTCGGCCGTGAGGGGCAGTCGATGGCTTCGCCGCCGACTCCTAGAAGGCGGCTCTTTATCGTGGGGTCTTGAGGGGCGCCGCCTGCCCCGATGTCTTGAAAGGTTTGGGGGCTCGGGTTAGCCTACCCGTGGCCCATTACTCCGACAGTAGTCCCCGAAGCTGGTGAGGCGCCGAGGGAGACATGTCGAGGAGCCTCAATAGTTTTATCTTCCTGGTGGTGGAATCTGGACCTTGCTCGCCGTCTTCCTCTAGGCCGACTAGCTGGAGCCGGACTTGCAGAAGGCCGTCTTGTCCTTTAAAGAGTTCGAAGGCTGCTGCGGGATCCAGGCAGCATGCCTGGTAAGCTTCCAGGCAGCCGCCCATTGCGGGCCCGTCGCGTGGCGCCACGCGGCAGGGTCGGTCTGCCCACCCACGCGCGCGACGGGACAGGCCGTCAGGTGGGGCTCGCCACTACCGTGCCTCGGCATGCGAACGGATTTGTTGCGGCCGTGCGGACGGTTGGGGTTCCCACGTCGTAACTGCGCAGTTACTTCATGCGGTAAATCGTGGAGCGCGTGGGGTCCTGGGCACAGTTAATCCCACGTCCGCCCCATCGGCTTCTCAGCCCACGAGCCTATAAGTAGGCGGGAGGAGGGGGGCAGCGGGGCACGCGCGCCCTTCTCCCCTACTCTCCTCACTGCCTCTTGCTTCCTCTTCCTCCCGCCGCCGCCGCGCCGAACCACACCACGCCCACAGCGATCAGCTCTTCCTCCGCCGCTGCGCCTCCTGCCGTGCGCTCTGGTGTGTGGGACGGCTCCGAGGTGGATGACGACCACATCGAGTTTCTCCGCAAGACGCGTCGCCTCCCCGGCGAGAACCTAGTGCAGGCCCGTGCCGCGCCGGCGAGGGAAATAGTGCCAGCGCCGGAGGAGGGTGAGCGGGTCGTATTCCGCTCGCACCTCATGCGCGGCCTAGGGCTGCCGGCGAGCGGTTTCTTCTGCTCCTTCTTGGAGTTCCACGGGCTCCAGCCGCACCACCTCACTCCGAACACGGTGGCGCTGCTGGCTGCCTTCGCCACCCTATGCGAAGGCTTCCTCGGTGTTCTCGCCACCATCGAGCTGTGGGGGGAGTTCTTTCAGTCCAAGCTCGGCACACACGTCCCCGGCGTGCCGGCCCAGTGTGGTGCCTTCATCGCGATGCGGAGATCCGTGGCCGACAATCCGTTTCCCACCATCCCGCTGATCAAGTCGGTGAAGATGTGGCAGCGGTCTTATTTTTACGTGAAGAACGTCGCCCCAGACGGCGACTGGGTCAATCTGCCGCCTTACGAAGCCGGCACACCAGCTGGGAGGCTCCCCAGCTGGTCCCACCGGGTCAAGACGCTGACTCCCGCTGGTGCTGCCACCGTCGCGCGACTCCGAGTGCTGACGCAGTCGGAGGGTCTGACCGGGGCCGACCTGCTGGCCGCCTTCATGGCGCGCTGAGTCCTCCCACTCCAAGGCCGACCTCATCTGATCTGTCAGATGAGCGGCCACCGAGACCCGAGTCGGATGTGCTCCAAGGACACGCCCCATGCGGAGGTGGCGGACACGGTGAATTACATCGCAAACTGCAATCTCGCGGCGGATTGGCAGTTCGGCAAGGAGCCATACTCACGCGCCAACCCCTCCCGCCGTAAGTCGTCTCTCTTTTTCTTCTGTCTTCTTTGTAGCCGAATCCGACTTCTGATCTTTTTTGGTTTTCTTCGAGTCAGAACCCCCTCATCCAGCCCTCAGCCGGCACCACGGGCCCGCCCCGTCAGTTCGTCTCCGACCCGGCGGAGAGCGACATCGACGACCCTGACTTGGGGGCGGCGGCGATGGAGGCCGACGCCGAAGGAGGAGGAGGAGGAGGAGGAGGGGGCTTCAGGCCCTCGGCCACCTTTGCCGACTGGCCTGAGGATGAGGCCAAGGGGGAAGTTGACCCGCGCCACCAACCAAGGGTCGGCCAGCCGGGCGCGAGTTCCTCCGCTGGCTTGGATGGTCAAGGCGGCGCGAAGAGGCGCCGGGCCGGGCCGAGCTTGCTTGGCGGCTGGTCGAAGAAGTTGAAAGGGGCGAACACTGCGACCAAGCGGGAAGAGGCGGTCGCGAAGGCTAACCGCTTCCGTAAGGAAGTGAAGAAGCCGCCACTGGTCTCTGCGTAAGTGCTTCCGCCTTTGGTCTTGTTTTCTATTGGTGACTCTTGTTCAAATCTTTTACACGCCTTCCTTGCTTCAGGGCTCCCCTTACATTCGAGAGGGTCGCCGCTGCCTCCGTCATGGGGTCGGCAGAGACGTCCACCACTACTCGGCGGATTGACCCCGCCGCCGACCTCCGGGATGCGACGGAGCGGAACGCGCGGGAGAAGCGCGACAAGGACGAAGCCGCCCGCCTGGAGAAGGCGGAGGCCGAGAAGGCGGCGGCCTCCGCCCAAAGGAAGCTGGATGAGGCCGAAGCCGCCGTCGCGGCAAGGCAGCGAGCTCAGGAGGCCGCACGCTGCCAATCGGCATTCCTCATGATCCCGCTGAGCTCCGCGCAGCCGCCCCTGGAGTTCACGGGGCAGACTGGGGAAGCCGGTGGCGAGAACCCCATCGTGGAGCGGGAAAGCGGCAAGGCCTCCATGTCGGACACGGCCGTGCCGCCTCCGCTGCTGACTAGGGGCGCATGAGGTAAACAGCCGACAGGCCCGCTGGTGCCGCCGACTGAGGACGAGTCCGTGGGGAAGCTGCTCCTTCAAGTCACCTCGCTAGCGCGCCGCTGTCTTGAGAAGGCGACTTCGGCGCCACACCCTTTGGAGACCGGCGCCGCCAGCTCGGCCACCCAAGACGCCGAGGCGACGAGTGCCGTGCCCGTTGGGTGGGTGCGAGGAGGCGGCACAGGCCCGCTGAACCAGGCGCTTCTGGACATTCAGGTGAAGCTGCAAGCCGAGGGCGACGCCATCCAGAACTGCACCAAGGCGCATCTGGCGTCGCGAGCAGCCGTCCGGGTATGCTTTCTTTTTTGACTTTGTTTTTCCTTGCTCTTCTCTGTGGGGGCGCGGTAGCGCACCCACTGGATGTAGTCCCCGAGTTTCGGGCCAGCTGCTGAGCAGGCGGCCCGGAACTTCATCTTGCGAGTTCCAAATGTTTACTTTTGTCTAAAATTCTTATCACAGGAGTATCACAACCTCCGCGTTACTGCCTTCAACCGCAATGTTGAGGAGCGGGGCAAGCGGACTGCCGACTTGTCGGAGAGCCAGAGTGAGTCCTCTTTCTTGTTCGCGGGGGCGCGCTGGCGCACCCGCGGGCTGTAGTCCCCGAGATTCGGGCCGACTGCTGAGCAGTCGGGCCGGATCTTCCCGGCGACCTTCTTTGTTGACGACTTAACGTCTTTTTTCCTTTTATTTCCACAGAGGCCAACGCCACTCTTCAGCAGCAGCTGGGTGAAGCCAACACCGCCTTGCATGCCAAGGGGGAGGAGTGCAGCAAGCTCGGCACAGAGCGCGACCTGCTGGCCGCGCAGCTAGCCAAGCAAAGGGAGCTGCTCAAGAAGGCGCATGACGAGGCGGAGAAGAGAGAGACTGCTGTCCTGGCCGAGTTCGAAAGCGAGCGCTCCTCCTGGACCGACAAGGAGGCACTGCTGACCTCCGGCTTCCATGAGATTGAGGACATCGTCGATGGTGTTTTTTTTGTTTTCTTTCTTTGAGCTGCTTACTATAGGTCGAGCTGGCTCCTGATTTTTTGACTTGCTTCTTTTTCGTCTTGGCAGACTTCTTCCCTGGCCACTCGCAGGCGGTCACTCAGGCCATCGAGGCTGATCGTGAGGCACGGAGGGCAAACGGTGTGGAGATCGCCGCCAACACCCCCCGGACCCTCGATGAGCAGCTTCTGAGCATCGAGGCTCGTCTGCGGCCGGCCCACCGGATGTTGCGCCGTCTTCAACGTGCTGGCGCCCAGGCGGTTGCCGCCCTGTGGCTAGACATGCCGGTTCTGCGCACTCCCAGTCGGACTGCCGACTGGCTGGAGGTCACTGCTGGCCGTCTTGAGGCCTGAAAGGGTTCCTCGGCCCGGGCTGGAGCGCGCCGGGCCTTGGAATTCGTCAAGGCGTGGTATCCAGGGCTGGACCTGGACCTGCTGGCCGCGTTCCGGTGCAAGGCCCAGGCGGAGCTGATAGCTGTGGAAGACGCCCTCGTCGTGCGCGCGGCGGCGGTCGCTGACTACGCAGACACCAGCACCTTCATCCCTAATCGGACTGAAGACGGCGGGGAGGCGCCACCGGAGTGGTTCGGGATGAACCCGGACTATGACGAGGACTCGGCGGAGGTGATCGGTTCCAGTGCCGAGGAGGAAGGCGAGGCGGAGGACGGAGGTGAGACGGAGGCGCCCGAAGGCGGAGTGGGCGACCAGCCTCAGCTCCGCCGCGCCTCCAGCAACAAGCCGCGCCTGACCGAGCCGGCTACCGCCGGAGACGATCAAGCCGAGACTGACCAACCTGCCGCCCCGGCGCCTGACACCGCCGTCTCTTCCGACCCTCTGAACCCGTCTGCCGCTTCCTAGGCTGCCGTCTTGCCTTCATTTTATCTGCTTTAGTAGTCTTTGAAGAACTTGTTAATTCGAACAATTCCACCCGCGGGGTGTATTTTGAACTTCTCCCTGAAGATTCGGCCAAGGGCCTATGTTATGTAAATATTTATCCGAATTCTATCTTTCCTTGCTCATTGCTCCTTTGGCTTTTTCCTTTGCCGCCTTCCCTTAGTCGCCACCTTGCCAGTCAGACAACCGTTCTGCGGACTTGCCACTGGATCAAGTGCTTGGCTACTTTGGGAAGGCAAGTACTCAACCGTTTTTAGAGTCTTTTTAACAAGTTGGATAGAAAGCGGTAAGCCGACTACTCAAGAGTCGGCTTCGCTAAGAGGGGAAGGAATCTGGCTCAAGCTATGTTTATGCTTTGAGTCCTTAGCCATTTTTCACGTGGGCGCCCATTCTTCCTTACTCCTGCCCACCAAACAGTCGCTCTGCGAGCTGCGGCTTCTGACAGGAGACGGCTTAGGCACCGCACACTACTTGTCCAACTGCAGGAAGCATTCCATAGCGCGAGGCGGCGAGTCCCCGGGCTGACTAGTCGAGCCCGGCGCCAAGCGGCATAACAAAGAGTAGCATACTCGAAGGCATAATTCTTATCATACAGATAACAAAAAGGGCAGTCCCCGAGCTCGTCTCGGGGGGCCCGAAGTCTTGGTACTTTAATACAAAGGGTAGCGTGGTACATACTGCATCAACTGTAAAATCTTCAAAGAAGATTTGCGTTCCATGGGCGTTCCGTCCCTTTGCCGGAGTCGTCCCTCTTGCGTGCTCAGGGCTTCTGAGCGTCGATCAGGTAGTAGGAGTCGTTGCCCAGCACTGTTGCCCAGCACTGTTGGCCTTCGATAATGAAGGGGCCTTCCCAAGGCGCCGACAGCTTGTGCTGGCCGGCTGTTCGTTGGATCAGTCGGAGCACAAGGTCGCCCTCTTGGAAAGATCTTGGCCTGACCTTCCTGTTGTAGTATCGGCGCAGGCTCTACTGGTAGATGCTGGACCGGCTGAGTGCCAACAGCCGGCCCTCTTCCAGCAGATCGACGCCGTCTCGACGTGCTTCTTCTGCTTCCTCCTCGGTGTACATGGTGACTCGCGGGGAGTCAAACTCTATGTCCGTTGGAATGACGGCTTCAGCACCGTAGACGAGGAAGAAAGGTGTGAAGCCGGTTGACTTGTTTGGAGTCGTGCGCAGACTCCAAAGGACGGCTGACAACTCATCAAGCCAACAGCCGGCCGAACACTCCAGTGGTTCAACCAGTCGAGGCTTGATGCCAGACAGGATGAGGCCGGTTGCTCGCTCTACCTGGCCGTTTGACTGCGGGTGGGCAATGGACGCTAGGTCCAGTCGGATGCCCTGTGTCGCGCAAAAACGGGCCAAGGCACCTTTGGCAAAATTTGTGCCATTGTCGATGATGATGCTGTGCGGTATGCCGTACCGAGTCGTGATGTCGGCGATGAAAGTCACTGCAGTCAGACCATTCAACTTCTTGATGGGCTTTGCTTCTATCCACTTGGTGAACTTGTCCACCGCGACAAGTAAGTGAGTTAGGCCGCCTCGTGCTGTTTTGAATGGTCCCACCATGTCCAAGCCCCAAACCGCAAAGGGGCAGTCGATAGGGATAGTCTTGAGTGCGGAAGCCGGCTGATGTGGCTTGGAGCGGAACTTCTGGCACCCTTTGCACTTTTGGACTAATTCTTTGGCCTCTTCTAGGGCAGTTGGCCAGAAGAAACCGCGTCGAAAGGCTTTGGCGACGAGTGCTCTTGATGCCGCATGGTGGCCGCACTCGCCTTGATGGATGTCTTTGAGAATTGCTTGGCCTTGCTCTGGCTCGACGCAACGCTGGTAGACACCAGTGACACTGCGCCTGACCAACTCTCTGTTGACTATGGTGTAGGCTGGTGCTCGGCGTTGTACTTGCCGAGCCAAGATTTCATCGGTTGGCAGCTCTTTGCTCACTAGGAACTTGAGGATGGGCTGGGCCCATGAGGGTGCTGCTATTTCTTCAACTGCCAGTACCGTGACTTGAACGAGGGTGGCTGGGCTGGGAGGCGGCAGGCTGGAGTCCGCGGCCGCTTGCTGGATTGATGAAGTCCCCGGGCCGACTGGAACAGTCCTCGGGCCAAGTTCTGGAGTCTTCGGACTAGTCGCCGCAGTCCCCGGGCCGGGTTCTGAAGTCCCCGGGCTGACTTTGACTACGGCGTTCTTGGAGCCATTTGTAAGAATTCTCGTGCCATCTGCTGGGGCTCTTGAGTCGGATTCGACTTCTTCGGGGGGAGCCTGCACAAAGATGGAGTCTGATTCTGGTGAAGGCTTTACAGACGGCTTAAGGAGGCGCCGAAGCGCGACGCCAGATGGTATTGCTTGGTGGGTGGAGCCGATTTGTGCCAGGGCATCTGCTTGGTCGTTGTCATTTCTTGGCACGTGAAGGAACTCGCACCCCTTGAAATATCCGCTGAGTTGTTGTACAAGGAAGCGGTAGCTCGCCATGTTTGCATCCTTGGTGTCCCAACCGCCAGATGATTGCTGGACCACTAAGTCGGAGTCGCCATAACACAGGATTCGGCTAATGCCAAGTTCTTTGGCAAGCCGGAGCCCGTGAATGAGCGCCTCGTACTCAGTGACATTATTGGAGGCGGCGAAATGGATCTGCAGCGCATATTTGAGCTTGTCGTCTTTGGGGGAAATGAGGACAACGCCGGCTCCCAAGCCGGTGCGCATCTTGGAGCCGTCGAAATGCATCCGCCAATGGGGGAAGTGAGGACAATGGCGGCAGGTACTGGGTTTCGACCCAGTCGACGAGGAAGTCGGCCAGTGCTTGCGACTTGATGGCGGTGCGGGGCTGGTAGTAGATGGTGTAGGGAGCCAGCTCAATGGCCCATTTGGCCACTCGGCCAGAGGCATCCCGGCTTCCGATGATCTTGGCTAGCGGGGCTATGCAAACCACAGCGATTGGATGCTCCTGAAAGTAAGGCTTCAACTTCTTGGCGGCAAAGTGCACGCCATAGCACATCTTCTAGTAGTGGGGCTAGTTCTGCTTGGAGTCCGACAGCACTTCGCTCAGGTAATATACCGGTCTCTGGAAAGGTAGCGCCTTGCCTTCCTCCTTGCGTTCAACTACAATGATTGTGCTGACTACCCGGCTGGTGGCGGCAATGTACAGGAGCATGGGCTCTTTAGGAGTCGGGGCCGCCAGCACAGGGGGAGTAGTCAACATTTTCTTCAACTGGAGAAAAGCATCGTCTGCCTTGGGGTTCCAGTCAAAAAAGGTCTTCTTCTTCATGAGCTGGTATAAAGGGAGAGCCTTCTCACCCAGCCGACTGATGAATCGGCTGATGGACGCCAAGCAGCCGGTGAACTTTTGCACATCTAGCAGTCGGCTGGGTACCTCCATCCTCTCGATGGCCTTGATCTTCACAAGGTTGCACTCTATGCCGCGTTCAAAGACCAGGAAGCCAAGGAGTTGGCCAGTTGGTACTCCGAAGACGCACTTCTCAGGGTTGAGCTTGATCTGGAATCGGCGCAGAATCTCAAAGGTTTCCTTGAGGTCTTCCAGCAGTGTTCCATGCTTTTCTGTCTTCACCACCACATCGTCCACGTAGACGTGGGCGTTTCTGCCGAGTTGCTTGAGGAGGCACTTCTGCATGTAATGCTGAAAGGTGGCGCCGGCATTCCTCAAGCCGAACGTCATGGTCAGGTAGCAGAAGGCTCCAAACGGCGTGATGAAGGCGGTCTTCAGTCTGTCAGTCGGGTTCAGCTTGATCTGGTGATATCCTGAATATGCATCTAAGAAGCTCAATAGCTCGCATCCGGCTATGGAGTCTATCACCTGATCAATTCTCGGTAGAGCGAATGGGTCCTTGGGGCAAGCTTTGTTGAGGCTGCTGTAGTCAATACACATCCGCCACTGCTTGTTCTTCTTCAGCACCAGGACCGGGTTTGCTAACCACTCTGGGAAAAATACTTCCATAATGAAGCCGGCTGCCAGGAGCCGGGCTATCTCTTCTCCAACAACTCTTCTCTTTTCTTCTGACAGGCGGCGCAAGGGCTGCCTGACGGGCTTCACATCAGATTGGACATGTAACTTGTGCTCGGCGAATTCCGTCGGTACACCTGGCATGTCTTTAGGGGACCATGCGAAGATGTCTCGATTCTCACAGAGGAAATCGACAAGCTCGCCTTCCTATTTGCTGTCAAGGTTTGCACCTATGACAGCGTACCTCTCTGGGTGTTCCGAGTCCAAGGGTATCTTCTTCGTTTCTTTGGCCAGTTTGAACGAACCCTCAGCTTCTGACTCCTTGGGGTTAGGCGACATCTCGCGCTGCTTGCCGGCCATCGCCACAACCCAATCAAGAAGCCGCTTCTCTGCTGCGATCACCAAGGATTCGGCTAGCCGACTGCTTTCGGCCGTGCAAGCGGACGACTTTCTGTAGTCGCCGGCTATGGTCAGAATCCCCCTGGAACTCGGCATCTTCATCTTGAGGTAGGCGTAGTGGGGGACCGCCATGAACTTGGCCAAAGCGGGTCGGCCAAGCAACACATGGTATAGGCTTTCAAGGTCCACCACTTCAAACCAAACTGGCTCTCGGCGGAAATGATCTTTGTCTCCAAAGAGGACGTCTATCAGGATCTTGCCGATTGGTGAGCAGGAAAGGTCAGGAACAATGCCGTGAAACACAGTCCGGCTGCTTTGAAGCTTTCTTTGCTTGATTCCTAACTTCTCCATGGTATTTTTGTACAGGATGTTGATGCTACTGCCTCTGTCTATCAGCACTCGCGAGAAACGAGCGGCCCGCCTATCTGTGGCAAAGGTGGCACCTAAGACCAGGGCGTAGGAGCCCGGATTCGGCATCACCTCTGGGTGATCAGCTCTGCTCCAACTGATAGGCTTCTCGGACCAGTGCATGAACTCTGGAGTACTTGATGCTACTGCATTCACCTCTTGCTGCAGCAGCCGCCTGCTGCGTCGATCGTCAGCCACACTGGTGAACACCACATAGGCTCCGTGCTCTTCTGGGTACTCGTTTTGTACTGCACCGACTGGCCTGACAGCCGGCTGCTGGGGCGGCAGTGGAGGCGGCGGCCCAGCAGGCGGGGGAGGCAGGAGGCCGTCTCCCTTGGCGATTCTGGTGAGCCAGTGGCATTTCCGGGTAGTGTGGTTCGACGGCTTCGCGCCGCTGTGGAACTTGCAGGGGCCATCTAGAGTCTGCTCGTAAGAGAAGGCCGGCAACCAGTTGGACTTGCTGCCTTTCTTCCACTTGGCCGGAGGCTGCTCTTCCGGCTGCTGGTCTTCGACTGTCGCAACTTGCCGGCTGTGGGGCTTTGCGCTTGTGATCGTTCTGTTATTATCGCTGACTAGTGTCCCCAGCCGGAGTTCTGGGAGCCTGAGGGGCTACTTTGCCAGTCGCACTAACTTGAATCTCCGTCTTCATGGAGGAGTCAGCTGTGGCGTACTTGTCTGCTATGATCAGCAGCTCGTCGAGGGTCTCCAGCTCGTCGCAGAGGAGCTTGTGCTTGAGGAGGGTGCCTTCTCTGCACCCGGCAGTGAAGTACTCGATAGCCTACACCTCATGCATGCCCTCGCAAGAGTTCCGAAGCTCTTCCCAACGCGTGAGGTAGTCGCGAGCTGACTCGTCGAGGCCTTGCACGCACAAGGAAAGTTGGCGAGGCTTGGGAGGTCGCTTGTACGTGCTTGTGAAGTTGCGGACGAAGGCTTCGGTGAAGTCGACCCAGCTGTTGATGCTGCAGGGCTTCAGGCTGTTCAACCATGTCTGGGCCGTTCCCTGGAGCATGAGTGGAACGTACTTTACGGCAACACGCTTGTTGCCGTTCGATATGTTGACGGCCGTGGAGTAGTCAACCAGCCAGTCTTCCGGCTTCACGGAGCCGGTGTACTTGGGCGTATCTCGGGGGAGCGTGAACCCTTTGGGAAAGGGCTCATCTCGGATGTGAGGCCCGAAGCAGGGCGGGCCCAACTCGTCTTCTTCTTCAAGCGCCAGGGATCGGTGGAGTCGGTCGATTCGGTGGCGGGCGTCATTTTCTCCGACTCCCTCTCGGCGGCCTAGGCGGTCGCCGAGAGTCGGATGCTCAACAGGTGGCGGGGAGACTCACCTTTCTTTGCGAGGAGGAGGCAAATAGTCGTCCCGCTGTTCCACTGCTTTGGGGCAGCCGTCTTGGTCACGCTCGATGGTGATGCGAGTCCGACTATGGCTGACAGCCGGATCCTTGTCTTTCCTTCCGCGGACACCGCCAGTCGGTGTCTGAGATGTCGCGCCTTGATCTCGACGGGGCGGCAGGTCATTGTTTTGTCGTTGCGGTGCCTCTGTGCGGCAGCCGGCTTCATTCTGCGCGGCAGCCGCGTCGAGGAGCCGCTGGACTCACTCCGTCATCAGGCGGCGCTCTTCACCCTCGAAGTTGTCTAGCTCATCCGCCGCCGCCTGGGTGGCATGGATGTTCTCCGCAGGCGTGGCGTACACAGGGCGATTGGCCCCGAACAGGTTGGCGATGGCCACGCCACGCTGCTGGACCATGCCTAGGCGGCTAGGCCCAGTTGGAGCCGGCGAGCCGCCCACAGGGCGATCCATCTCACGTTGGTAGGCTTCTGACAAGCATCTCATGCTTGCCAGCTTCTTCGCGCCCTCGACGAGCTGAAGGTGGCGCGCCTCCAGCGTCTCGGCGTCAGCGTCTTCCAGAATAGACGCGGTCAGGTCTTGCAGAGCCGGATCGAGTGGGTCATGAGCTCCTTCACCGGAACGCTCGCCATGATCGAGGACGAGAACCTCTGTGACGGTGCTTCCGCCGCTCTCCGCGCGAGGGAGCGGCTCGTCGTATACCACCACGTTGGTGGGGAACGCATCGAGCGACGTGGTGTCTAAGTCGACCAGCATTGGGTCGGTGGAGCCTATGGACTCCAGGTCCACGGCAGGCTCGCCGGTGACGTGGAGTTGGTCAAGGAGGCCCGCGAGGAGGCTCTCGGGGCCGCCCGTGCCTGCGTCGGACGCAGGCTCGTCGGAGAGGCGAACCTCGCCGACAAGTTCGGCGAGGCAGCTGGCTGCGCAGGCAATCTCAGTGCCGTGCAGCGCATCAGCGCAGACTCCGTCTAGTGTGCCGGGCTGGCTGCGTTCGCCAGGGAGTAAAAGGGTTCCCGTCTAGAGTAGGTCTTCGGACGACGGTGCACCATGCCCCACGGTGGGCGCCAAATGTCAGGGGTTGGGTGCGACATATGCCAAGGAATGGCTTATCATGGTGGGGGCGAGTAGGACATCACCGGTGCCTGGAGACGGGATGAGGTGAAGATATGCACGCCGGCGGATCTTACCCAGCTTCAGGGCTCTCCGTGGAGATAACACCCCTACTGCTGCTCTGCGGGGTCTCCGCATGATCACTATGGCAAAGTGAGTACAAGGTTGCTCCTTGAGCTGTTCTCTGGAGGTAGGAGAAGGCGAGGCTAGCTCCCTCCTTCCTATTCTCTCCGGTCTAGTGCTAAATGGATCGATCCCCCTAGCATGGGTGCCCCAGGGGGCTTATATAGGCCTGCCCCCCAGGGATACAATGGTAATCCGACTGGGCGCGGGTCCCAGCCGTCTGTCTCTCAGGCCGCCGTCTTCTCCGCCGACTGCTGGGGCCCGCCGATTGGTGGGCCCCGCCAACAGGCCCGATACTGTAGCCATGCTTCTAATGACGCTGGCTTGGTCATGGGGTCGTGGCAACAGTGCCGCCGCCTGGCGGACGATCACTGTCGCCATTCCCCGTCTTGTCTGGTTAATGGCGTGCGGGGCCCGTGGGAGGGGCTGGCCGACTCCCAACGGTTCCGCCTTGCGGCGCTCTTGCCGTCTTCTGTATCCCCGCTGACGGGCAGGACCCGCCGTCTCTGCGTCATACAGACAGGCCATCGTGGGCATAGTGCGCCGCCCACGAGGGCTGAGGTGAGGGCAGGCATGGCAATAGTGCCGCGCTGGACGGAGATCTCCCTCGATACAGCGCACTGTGGCCATACCTGCCCTTCGTAAGCGGGGCAGGGATGGGCCACGCGGTGGCCGTACCCTGTCCCGTCCATCATCGCGAAGGTAGGAGGTAGGCGGAGTCATGGGCCGACTCTTCATAGCCGGATTCTCTGGAAGTCGCCAGCTAGGAGTCAGCTTATCTCGAAGTCGCCCCTGGGACTCGGCCGTGAGGGGCAGTCGATGGCCTCGCCGCCCGCCCCGATGTCTTGAAAGGTTTGGGGGCTCGGGTTACCCTACTCGTGGCCCATTACTCCGACAAATGTGCATTAGCCCCCAAGTGCCAAGTAAAATCTTGTATTATGCTTGGGACTTCAAAGAAAATGATTTATAATGCTACCTATCTTTGTATGTTGCAGGACGAGCTAAACATGGAGTCCCAGATTACTGATCTACGGTAGAACATCAAGCCCCAACAGTCAGAGACCACAAAAGCCAAGTCAGAGTTGAAAACCGCTTTGGAAAACACCAAAAAGCTAAAAAATTGTCTCCCGGCACACAAAGGGCTATGTCTGTTGCCTCTCATAAGAAGCAACCACCTTCTCTTATCAAGGAAGTGTTGGAAAAATTGTCCATGCTGCCACAGAGGGTTGAAGAGCTAAAGCTATCAGCCGCCCGAGCCGGTTCCATCATCGCGTTGAGTCGCACAAAGGTGTGGCAAGCAGAGCTTGACCCGGAAGAGTTAGCCACCGGCTACCCAAGCTCCAAAGAAGATGGGTCTCCCTTCAAAGCAGTAGACTTTACCAAGTGCGTAAAATAAATGCGCCCTTTAGCAATCCAGCTCACAAAAGAAAGTGACTTGTCAAAATACCAGGCGGCTTACACTAAGGAGGACTCAAGAGTGCATGCGCCAGTTCATGAGGCCACGGACCTTATCCCACCAACACGTAAGCATACCTTTGCCCCTGAAATTGACCCGTCAAGCCTTATAGATGATGATGCTGTATTCAGAGCTTTGACTGGGATCAACTGGGCTACATCTGACTTCCAGCCAATGGGTGAAGAAGAACAAGATGAACCGGTGCAGGATGACCTAGAGTCTTCAACACGCCCAGATCAAGACAACTGATCCCTTGTGGCGGCTTGCCAACTACATGATGGCACTTTTTGCTCCAAAACACTTAATCATTTGGGCTTCATGGTAGCCTTGTAATAGGCTAGTTGAGAACAATGATCTGTCATGACATCGTGCATGTTTTGATGTTTTGAACATGTTAAACCGTCATTCTGATGTATGAAAATCCACAGTTTATGCTTCCTCATATTGATTCATCAGATGGGTCATAACAAATAATGTTGAGCTGCCTGCACGCGCACAAAAATAACATGTGCCCTAGCGGTTTACCCCAGGGAAGGTTATAATGCTCAACACAATATGTTCTGATGACTTAAAAGTCTTATAACTAGGGCGTGTTATGAAAACCTCGCATATTCATATAACAAGTAAAATATACCTGTGAAATTGGTTCATACTGTTGGCTTACATCGCCATATTCGGTGAGGATGACAGTTCAATGACTTAGAACACATAACTCCAAGTCCATAATCCAAATATGCTAGCGACTTACGGTCCAAAGCCAGAACTGGTTATCAACACCCCAGATATGTTCAAATACAAGCCATAATGATTAAGGCTACGTGCCCTAAATCATTTTAAACCATATGCCATTATGGTACAAAGATGTGAATTCAATCCATGTTTTTAGAGAAAATAACAAATCAGGAAAAAACAAGGCTTTCATAGGCTTCCAAGCCTCAATATCAAGTGTTGTTCATGGGCCGCACAACCAGTAGGTTAATCCTTCATTCAAACCTGTAAGCCAGGCCTCACATAACCAACCGCTGTTTTAACTTTAGACAAGTTCAGGGTCTTTATAAGATTGACTGTCATGAGTACGGCGGGTCATTCTAGGATTACCTGGGCGGAGTGGCAGACAAACAAGGCAAGATAAACCGGATGTTTGGTGGTTTACCCCTGGCATACCAGCCAATCAAAAGGGGTTAACAAAACTATGTTCATACAGGGAGCCCCCAAGTGATGTATAGTGAGCCCTTAAGGCAGGATACCTATGTTTGAACCGCACTGCAACAAGTTCTCTTTGGTAACCTTTAACTTGGGAAATAAGCCCCCAAGAGATTTGCAATAAGGCATATAAGCCGGATCAATAGGGTAGTCATAGCTATGCTCAATGAGCAGGAAGCCCCCAAGAATTTTTTGAACAAGGCATGCAAGCCGGATCAAGAGGGTAGTCACAACTATGCTAAATGAGCAGGAAGCCCCCAAGTGATCTTATGAATTGACAATAAAGACTCAGATACTCAGAAATGAAACGACAGAGCCCCTAAATTATTAGGGATGACGGCTTATTATACTTAATCATAATATGTACCTGGATGAAAATATGTGTGGGAGTCTTGGACTAGGGGGTCCTTGGGCGTCTGGTCTATTGGATGTGGGCCGGACTGATGGGCTGTCGAGATACAAGACAGAAGATCACCTCTAGTATCTGGTAGGGACTCCCGTATGCGTGGATGGCAAGTATAGGTGTCTGGATATGTTATTCCTTTCTATAAAACTGACTTTGTACAACCCTAAGCCCCTCCGGTGTCTATATAAACCAGAGGGTAGATTGGAGGCCAGATCACAACATTGTTAGGCTAGCTGGTCTAGGGTTAGCTGAATCGATCTTGAGGTAGATCAACTCTTGTAACCCCTATACCCATCGAATATAATCAAGCAGGAGTAGGGTTTTACCTCCATTAAGAGGGCCCGAACCTGGGTAAATATTGTGTCCGTTGTCCATAGTTACCGTTGGTCCCCAGACATACAACTTGGGCCCCCCTACCCGAGATCTGCCGGTTTTGACACCAACATTGGTGCTTTCATTGAGAGCTCCGCTATATCGTCGATAGAAGGATCGATGGCTCATCTCTTCTTCAACAATGATGTTGTGTCTAGGGAAACCTTTCTCCCCGGACAGGTCTTTGTGTTTGGTGGCTTTGTGCTTTGTGCCAACTCAATCGGCCGCCTTGAGCAGGTCGACAGTTATGCCCCCGGCCACTAGATCAGGTTTGGAAACCTGAACTACGTTGCTGACATCCGAGGAGACCTGGTCTTCGAAGGGTTCGCGGCCTCGGCTGCTACTCTGCACCACTGATGTCTACTACACAACCTTTTTCTTGTAGACGTTGTTGGGCCTCCAAGTGCAGAGGTTTGTATGACAGTAGCAAATTTCCCTCAAGTGCATGACCTAAGGTTTATTAATCTGTGGGAGGCGTAGGATGAAGATGGTCTCTCTCAAACAACCCTGCAACCAAATAACAAAGAGTCTCTTGTGTCCCCAACACACCCAATACAATGGTAAATTGTATAGGTGCACTAGTTCGGCGAAGATATGGTGATACAAGTGCAATATGGATGGTAGATATGGGTTTTTGTAATATGAAATTATAAAAACAGCAAGGTAGCAAGTGATAAAAGTGAGCACAAACGATATTGCAATGCTTCGAAACAAGGCCTAGGGTCCATACTTTCACTAGTGCAAGTTCTCCCAACAATAATAACATAATTGGATCATATAACTATCTCTCAACATGCAACAAAGAGTCACTCCAAAGTCACTAATAGCAGAGAACAAACGAAGAGATTATTGTAGGGTATAAAACCACCTCAAAGTTATTCTTTCCGATCAATTCATTGGGCAATTCCTATAAGTGTCACAAACAACCCTAGAGTTCTTAGTAAAATAACACCTTAAAACACACATCAACCAAAACCCTAATGTCACCTAGATACTCCAATGTCACCAGAAGTATCTGCGGGTTTGATTATATGATATGCATCACACAATCTTAGATTCATCTATTCAAACCAACACAAAGAACTTCATAGAATGCCCCAACGTTTCTACCGGAGAGTCAAGACGAAAACGTGTGCCAACCCCTATGCATAGATTCCCAAGGTCACGGAACCCGCAAGTTGATCACCAAAACATGCCTCAAGTAAATCAATAGAATACCCCATTGTCACCACGGGTATCCCACGCAAGACATACATCAAGTGTTCTCAAATCCTTAAAGACTCAATCCGATAAGATAACTTCAAAGGAAAAACTCAATACATTACAAGAGAGTAGAGGGGGAGAAGCATCATAAGATCCAACTATAATAGCAAAGCTCGTGGTACATCAAGATCGTGCCATATCAAGAACATGAGAGAGAGAGAGAACAAACACATAGCTACTGGTACATACCCTCAGCCCGGGGGTGAACTACTCCCTCCTCGTCATGGATAGTGTCGGGATGATGAAGATGGCCATCGGTGATGGATCCCCCCTCCGGCAGGGTGCCGAAACAGGGTCCCGATTGGTTTTTCGTGGCTACAGAGGTTTGCGGCGGCGGAACTCCCGATATAGGTTATGTACTGTGTTGGGGATCATTGCAGAAATTAAAAAAATTCTACGCATCACCAAGATCAATCTATGGAGAAACTAGCAACAAGAGAGAGGGGAGTGCATCTTCATACCCTTGAAGATCGCGACACGGAAGCGTTACAAGAACGCGGATGAAGGAGTCATACTCGTAGCGATTCAGATCATGGTGGATTCTGATCTAAGCGCTGAACAACGGCACCTCCGTGTTCAACACACGTGCAGCCCGGTGACATCTCCCGCGCCTTAATCCAGCAAGGAGGAGGGAGAGGTTGAGGAAGAAGGCTCCAGCAGCAGCATGACGGCGTGGTGGTGCTGGAGCAGTGGTTCTCTGGTAGGGCTTCGCCAAGCGCTAACGGAGGAGGAGAGGTGTTGGGGAGGGGGAGGGTGATACGTCTCCAACATATCTATAATTTATGAAGCATTCATGCTATATTACTATGTGTTTTGAATGATTATGGGCTTTATTATACACTTTTATATTACTTTTGGGACTAACCTATTAATCGGAGGCCCAGCCCATATTGCTGTTTTATTGCCTATTTCAGTATTTTGAAGAAAAGGAATATCAAACAGAGTCCAAACAGAACGAAACCTTCAGCATTGTGATTTTTTGGAAGAATATCATCCTAGAGGCTTGGAGATCAAGTCAGAAGACCCTCGAGGAGCCCAGGAGATAGGGGGCGCCCCCCCCCCCCTACAGGGCACGGCCCCCAGTCTCGTGGACCCCTTGAGCACCCCCCGGCGGACTTCTTTCTCCTATATAGTCCCACGCACCCTAAAAACATCCACGAACAAGATAGATCGGGTGTTCCGCCGCCGCAAGCCTCTGTAGCCACCAAAAACCTCTCAGGATTCCGTTCTGGCACCCTACCGGAGGGGGATCCCATCACCGGTGGCCATCTTCATCATCCCGGCACTCTCCATGACGAGGAGGGAGTAGTTCACCCTCGGGGCTGAGGGTATGTACCTGTAGCTATGTGTTTGATCTCTCTCTCTCTCATGTTCTCTCTCATGTTCCCTCTATGGCACGATCTTGATGTATCATCAGCTTTGCTATTGTAGTTGGATCTTATGAGGTTTCTCCCCCTCTACTCTCTTGTGATGAATTGAGTTTCCCCTTTGAAGTTATCTTATCGGATTGAGTCTTTTATGAGAACACTTGATGTATGTCTTGCCGTGCTTATCTGTGGTGACAATGGGATATCATGTGCCTCTTGATGTATGTTTTGGTGACCAACTTGCGGGTTCCGCCCATGAACCTATGCATAGGGGTTGGCACATGTTCTTGACTCTCCGGTAGAAACTTTGGGGCACTCTTTGAAATACTTTGTGTTGGTTGGATGAATCTGAGATTGTGTGATGCATATCGTATAATCATGCCCACGGATACTTGAGGTGACAATGGAGTATCTAGGTGACATTAGGGTTTTGGTTGATTTGTGTCTTAAGGTGTTATTCTAGTACAAACTCTTTTATAGATCGATCCGAAAGAATAACTTTGATGTTGTTTTGTACCCTACCATAATCTCTACGTTTGTTCTCCGCTATTAGTGGCTTTGGAGTGACTCTTTGTTGCATGTTGAGGGCTTGTTATATGATCTATCTATGTTATTATTGTTGAGAGAACTTGCACTAGTGAAAGTATGAACCCTAGGCCTTGTTTCCTATCATTGCAATACCGTTTACGCTCACTTTTATCACTTGTTACCTTGCTGTTTTTCTAATTTCAGATTACAAATACCTTTATCTACCATCTATTTTGCACTTGTATCACCATCTCTTCGCCGAACTAGTGCACCTATACCATTTACCATTGTATTGGGTGTGTTGGGGACACAAGAGACTCTTTGTTATTTGGTTGTTGGGTTGTTTGAGAGAGACCATCTTCATCCTACGCCTCCTACAGATTGATAAACCTTAGGTCATCCACTTGAGGGAAATTTGCTACTGTCCTACAAACCTGTGCACTTGCAGGCCCAACAACGTCTACAAGAAGAAGGTTGTGTAGTAGACATCAGAGGGCTGCACCTTGGATGTGGTGCTGCTGCCCTCCCTCCTTACCTCTATTTATAGGGTGAAGGGGGAAGGGGGCCGGCCCCTCTAGATGACATCTAGAGGGGTGGTGGCCAAGGGGAGGGGGCTTGCCCCCCAAGCCAAGGGGGCGCCCCTTTAGGGTCCCCCCCAACCCTAGGCGCATGGGCCCTAGGGGGGAGGCGCCCAGCCCACCTAATGGCTGATTCCCTTCCACATACAGCCCATAGGGCCCTCCAGGGAAGGTGGACCCTTTCGGTGGACCCCCGGAACCCCTTCGGTGGCCCGGTACAATACCGGCAAACCCCCAAATACTTCCGAGACCATATGATGACTTCCCACATATAAATCTTCACCTCCGGACCATTCCGATACTCCTCGTGACGTCCGGGATCTCATCCGGGACTCCGAACAACATTCGGTAACCACGTACAAACCTTCCTTATAACCCTAGCATCATCTAACCTTAAGGGTGTAGACCCTACAGGTTCGGGAATCATGCACACATGACCGAGACAGCTCTCCGGCCAATAACCAACAGCGGGATCTGGATACCCATGTTGGCTCCCACATGTTCCATGATGATCTCATCGGATGAACCATGATGTCGAGGATTCAAGCAATCCTGTATACAATTCCCTTTGTCATTCGGTATGTTACTTGCCCGAGATTCGATTGTCGGTTTCCCAATACCTCGTTCAATCTTGTTACCGGCAAGTCAATTTACTCGTTTTGTAATGCATGATCCCGTGACCAAATACTTAGTCACATGGAGCTCATTATGATGATGCATTACCGAGTGGGCCTAGAGATACCTCTCCGTCATACGGAGTGACAAATCCCAGTCTCGATTCGTGTCAACCCAACAGACACTTTCGGAGACACCTGTAGTGCACCTTTATAGCCACCCAGTTACGTTGTGACATTTGGTACACCTAAAGCATTCCTACGGTATCCGAGAGTTACACAATCTCATGGTCTAAGGAAATGATACTTGACATTAGAAAAGCTTTAGCAAACGAACTACACAATCTTGGGCTATGCTTAGGATTGGGTCTTGTCCATCACATCATTCTCCTAATGATGTGATCCCGTTATCAATGACATCCAATGTCCATAGTCAGGAAACCATGACCATCTGTTGATCAACGAGCTAGTCAACTAGAGGCTCACTAGGGACATGTTGTGGTCTATGTATTCACACATGTATTACGGTTTCCGGTCAATACAATTATAGCATGAATGATAGACAATTATCATGAACAAGGAAATATAATAATAACCATTTTATTATTGCCTCTAGGGCATATTTCCAATAGTCTCCCACTTGCACTAGAGTCAATAATCTAGTTACATTGTGATGAATCGAACACCCATAGAGTTCTGGTGTTGATCATGTTTTGCTCGTGGAAGAGGTTTAGTCAATGGATCTGCAATGTTCAGATCCGTATGCACTTTACAAATATCTATGTCTCCATCTTGAACATTTTCATGAATGGAGTTGAAGTGACGCTGATGTGCCTGGTCTTCTTGTGAAACCTGGGCTCCTTGGCAAGGGCAATAGCTCTAGTGTTGTCACAGAAGAGAGTCATCGGGCCCGACGCATTGGGAATAACTCCTAGGTCGGTAATGAACTCCTTCATCCAGATTGCTTCATGTGCTGCCTCCGAGGATGCCATGTACACCGCTTCACTTGTAGATCCCGCCATGACGCTTTGCTTGCAACTGCACCAGCTTACTACCCCACCTTTCAAAATATACACATATCTGGTTTGTGACTTGGAGTCATCCAGAACTGTGTTGAAGCTTGCATCGACGTAACCCTTTACGACGAGCTCTTCGTCACCTCCATAAACGAGAAACATATCCTTAGTCCTTTTCAGATACTTCAGGATATTCTTGACCATTGTCTAGTGTTCCATGCCAGGATTACTTTGGTACCTCCCTACCAAACTTACGGCAAGGTTTACATCAGGTCTGGTACACAGCATGGAATACATAATAGACCCTATGGCTGACGCATAGGGGATGACACTCATCTTTTCTCTATCTTCTGTCGTGGTCGGGCTTTGAGCTGAGCTCAATTTCACACCTTGCAATACAGGCAAGAACCCCTTCTTAGACTTATCCATATTGAACTTATTCAATATCTTATCAAGGTATGTGCTTTGTGAAAGACCTATGAGGCGTCTTGATCTATCTCTATAGATCTTGATGCCTAATATGTAAGCAGCTTCTCCAAGGTCCTTCATTGAAAAACACTTATTCAAGTAGGCCTTTATGCTTTCCAAAAGTTCTATATCATTTCCCATCAGTAGTATGTCATCCACATATAATATGAGAAATGCTATAGAGCTCCCACTCACTTTCTTGTAAACGCAGGCTTCTCCATAAGTCTGCATAAACCCAAACGCTTTGATCATATCATCAAAGCGAATGTTCCAACTCCGAGATGCTTGCACCAGCCCATAGATGGAGCACTGGAGCTTGCATACCTTGTTAGCATTCTTAGGATCGACAAAACCTTCCGGTTGCATCATATACAATTCTTCCTTCAGGAAGCCGTTAATGTCGTTTTGACGTCCACTTTCCATATCTCATAATCATAGAATGCGGAAATGGCTAACATGATTCAGACAGACTTCATCTTTGCTAAGGGTGAGAAGGTCTCATCATAGTCAACCCCTTGAACTTGTCGATAACCCTTAGCGACAAGCCGAGCCTTATAGATGGTAACATTACCATCTGCGTTCGTCTTCTTCTTAAAGATCCATTTATTTTCTATCGCTCGCCGATCATCGGGCAAGTCTGTCAAAGTCCATACTTTGTTTTCATACATGGATCCTATCTCAGATTGCATGGCTTCAAGCCATTTGTTGGAATCTGGACCCGCCATCACTTCTTCATAGTTCAAAGGTTCACCATTGTCTAACAACATGATTCCCGGGACAGGTTTGCCATACCATTCTGGTGTGGAACGTGTCCTTGTGGACTTATGAAGTTCAGTAGCAACTAGATCCGAAACCTTGATCATCATCATTAACTTCCCCTCTAGTCGGTGAAGGCACCACAAAAACATCTTCCTGAGCTGCGCTACTTTCTGCTTCAAGAGGCAGTACTTCATCAAGTTCTACTTTCCTCCCACTTACTTCTTTCGAGAGAAACTCTTTCTCCAGAAAGGACCCGTTCTTGGCAACAAAGATCTTGCCTTCGGATCTGAGGTAGAAGGTATACTGAGGGAGTCCTGGATAAGGGGGTATCCGGACAGCCGGACTATATTCATCATCCGGACTATAGAGGCGTCAAGATACAAGATTCAAGACTTCGGCTCGTGTCCGGATGGGACTCTCCTTTGCGTGGAAGACAAGCTTGGCAATCCGGATATTATGTTTCCTTCCTTGTAACCGACTCCATGTAAACCCTAGCTCTCCGGTGTCTATATAAGCCGGAGAGGATGGTCCTTAGAAGGCCGATCACATTTATAATCATACCATCATAGGCTAGCTCTTAGGGTTTAGCCTCTACGATCTCGTGGTAGATAAACTCTTGTATTCCACATATCTTCAATATTAATCAAGTAGGAAGTAGGGTTTTACCTCCATCGAGAGGGCCTGAACCTGGTTAAACATTGTGTCCCTTGCTTCCTGTTACCATCAGCCTAAGACGCACAGATCGGGACTCCCTACCCGAGATCCGCTGGTTTTGACACCGACATTGGTGCTTTCATTGAGAGTTCCTCTGTGTCGCCGCTGCAAAGGCTAGATGGCTCGTCTCGTCGTCAAGGATGACATCACCTCTGGGGGAGCACTGGCTTCTCTGACTTGGCGGCTTCGTTATGACCGCCCCATCGGCTGTCGCGCCGACGATGGCCTCTCGGGTCATCAAGCATAACCTTCGCATTGATTCGGAGCTTGCCGAACAGATGGATCCGATGGAGCTCTCCCCTCTTAACGAGCTCTTGGATCGCATGGCCGCTTTGTGAGTCGCTACGAACTACGACCGGATTGGGCTTAAACCCGACCAGAGGGACATTAGATCCCCGCTGGCCACCCATGAGATAGCGGTAGTGGAGGAAACACACATGGGTTGCTCCTCAACTTTGAGGACGAATTATGTCCAGATCACCGAACTCAGTGAGCCGAACACCCACCCAAAGGAATACGTGACCCAGGTCCCGGACTTAGAATCGGGCGCTGGGCCAAGGGGATTAGGTAATACTCCAAATCCCGAACTATCAGGCTCGGCACTTCCCGTGCCCCCGGGCGTCAGATCGGATCAAAATCCGGATTCAGCCAACGACGCCCACTCAGACTTAATCCATCTCTCCCGTGTCCGGCAGGAACCCCAGGAGATGGTACATCCTTACTGGGCCAGATTCCTCCTTGCTCTTAACAGGGTCAAGGACCGCCACGAGGAGGACGTAGTCTCTCTTTTCTGTAGGAACTGCACGAACAAAGGACTCCTTAATGCTACAAGTCGTCGTGACATAGCGCACTTTACAGACTTGGCAACCATAGTACAAAAGTATTGTGCGATGGAAAGTTCCTGGAAAACCCAAACATAATTTTGGGATAGTACGACCCTCACCGAAACCTTTGTCCAAACTAAATGGCTGAACTCTCGTAAGTCGACCAACTCAATTCCCAAGAAATCAAAACCCGCCCCAGGGCATGTAACCGTATTGGAGGAATGGCTCAACGGGCCTTGTAAGCTTCACAGCACGCCGGAGACAACACCGACCCATAGCCTTAGAGCATGTTGGATACTCCGGTAGGTAGCCAAGAGTGGCGAGGATCTCCTCGAGAGCCATAAAGCAGAACCACATCCCGCCAAGGAACACAATACGGTGCTGACGGTCTTCGAGACCTTCGCCTCAAACAATAGGCACAAGCGAGCGCATCGAAGCTCCACTGAAATTTGCCATGTGGCAAAGGTAAACCCGTGGAACGACACTGCTATAACCTTCAATGCCAGTGACGAACCCCAATTCCAGTCCGTTCGGGCGCCGGCCGCCCTGGTTCTCAACCCAATAGTGGATGGCTTTCGGCTCACTAAAGTACTCATGGACGGCGGAAGCGGATTAAACCTAATCTATGAAGAAACACTCAAGAAGATGGATATTGACAAAAGCCGCATTGAACATAGTGGCACGACCTTCAGGGGAATCATCCCTAGTCGAGAGGGACGGTGTGCGGGAAAAATCACACTCGACGTGGTATTCGGTACCCCAGAGAATTATAGGTCCAAAGAAATCACCTTCCAAGTGGCTCCTTTCAACAGCGGATACCACGCCCTTCTAGGGCGGGACGCATTTGCGAGCTTTCAAGCCATACCCCACTACGGGTACATGAAGCTTAAAATGCCTGGACCCAATGGAATCATCACTCTAGCTAGTGATACAGATGTCACACTCCGCGCCGAAAACAAAACTGTAGCGCTGGCCTTGGAAGCATTATCCGAAGCCCTAGCGGCAGAAGAATTAACCACGCTATGCGCCACCGTGGACAGGCATGACGTGATACTCGACAAGCGACCCAAGTCCACCTCATTCAAACCCGCAGATGAGATAGTCAAATTCCAAGTCCACCCAACGGACCCCATGAAGACAGCCTCCATCGAGACACATTTGAACCCCGCTATGGACGCCGCATTGCGATACTTCTTGCACGAGAATTGGGATATCTTCGCCTAGCATCCATCAGACATGCCAGGCATCCCACGTGGATTGGCCGAACACAGCCTCAACATACTGAAGGGATACAAACCCGTTAAACAGACCCTAAGGCGATTTTCGAAGCCCAAACGGCAAGCCATGGGGGAGGAGCTAGCCAAGCTACTTGAGGCCGGATTCATCAGAGATATCAAACATCTGGATTGGCTGGCGAACCTGGTAATGGTACCAAAGAAGGACAAATCCTGGCGCCTGTGCATCGACTTCAAAGACCTTAACAAGGCTTGCCCCAAGGATCCCTTTCCCCTCCCTCGCATCGATCAAATCATCGATGCACAGCCGGACACGACTCGCTGTGTTTCCTCGATGCATACTCTGGATACCATCAAATAAAGATGGCAGAGTCCGACCAAGCTGCAACAGCTTTTATAACGCCATATGGCCCTTTCTGCTTCAACACTATGCCTTTTGGGCTTAAGAATGCCGGAGCAACCTATCAACGCATGATTCAAACATGCCTGGAAAAGCAAATCAGCAAAACAGTGGAGGCATACATGGACAACGTAGTTGTAAAGACAAGACACACCGAAACCCTAATTGATGACTTGAGGCTTACGTTCGACAACTTACGAACATACGACATCAAGTTGAATCCGGAGAAATGCGTTTTCGGCGTACCCTCTGGAAAACTGTTGGGCTTCATCGTTTCCAATAGAGGAATTGAAGCTAATCCGGCAAAAATCCGAGCTTTGTCACAGTTGGCTATACCAACAAACCTCAAACACATCCAGAAACTAGCTGGATGCGTGGCTGCTTTAAGCCGCTTTATCTCCAGATTAGGAGAAAAGGCATTGCCTTTTTATCGCCTCCTTTGGCGCACCGAACACTTCATGTGGACGGACACAGCTGCGGCTGGACTAAATGAAATAAAGACCTTGTTGGCCAGTAATCCAGTCCTAACAGCACCAACTATCGGCGAACCTATGCTTCTGTACATAGCTGCAACACATCAAGTTCTAAGCGCAGTACTCATCATTGAACGAGAGGTTGAAGGATACAAATTCCCGCTACAGAAGCCGGTTTATTACGTATCCACAGTCCTCACCCCATGCAAAGCCCGTTACCCACACTATCAAAAAATAGCATACACGGTCTTCATGTCATCCCGGAAGCTACGACACTACTTTCAAGAGTGTTCGATTATGGTGGCCTCCGAAGTACCGCTAAACGACATAATAAATAACCGCAATGCCACGGGCCGAATTGCCAAATGGGCCATCGAGCTCCTTCCGTTTGACATAACATACAAGCCTCGACGGGCTATCAAGTCGCAAGTATTAGCTGACTTTGTCGTCGAATGGACGGAAGCCGAACTCCCTAAAGAGTACGGCGCGTACTCTAACTGGATCATGCACTTCGACGGCTCTAAAATGCTAGCCGGATTGGGAGCAGGTGTCGTCCTGAGCTCTCCCACCAGAGACATGGTCCAATACGTCCTCCAAATATTATACACAGACTCCAACAATGTAGCCGAATACGAGGCTCTGTTGCACGGACTTTGGATGGCAGTCTCTATGGGCATTCAACACCTAGAAGTGCGCGGAGACTCAAACCTCGCAATATCACAAATAAATGGAGACTTTGATGCCAAGGATCCGAAAATGGCAGCCTATCGCAATGTCGTCCTTAAAATGTCAGCTCGGTTCGAGGGGCTCGAATTCCACCATGTGGCTCGAGAAAACAATCAAGTGGCAGACGTCCTTGCCCGCATCAGCGCTAAACGCGACCCCGTTCCACCAAACATATTCCTGGAAAGACTATTCAAGCCATCCATGGTATGGGAAGGGGAATCTGGCAATACCTGCACGGATCCGAATACATCCCCAGATTCCGAACTATCAGACATAGTCGGAGGTTCTACCACCGAAATAACATCGTCAGCCAACGAAATAATGGCTGTCATCGCCCCGTGGACTGAGCCTTTCTTGGCCCACCTAAATAGGCAGGAGCTCCCTGAAGACCAAAACGAAGCACGCTGCATTGTCCGGCGTTCTAAATCTTACAAAGTCCATGAAGGAGAGCTCTATAAGAAAAGTGCTACCGGAGTGCTCCAAAGGTGCATCTCTGAAGAGGAAGGGCGGCAGCTCTTGGCTGAGATCCATGCCGGACTGGGCGGACACCACGCTGCGGCTCGAGCACTAGTCAGCAAGGCCTTCCGTACAGGTTTCTATTGGTCGACGGCCCGAGCAGACGCACAGGACCTTGTCCAACACTGCGTCGGTTGCCAACTCTTCGCCAATCAGAGTCATATGCCCCCTACCGCTCTCCAAAGAATCCCCATAACTTGGCCCTTCGCGGTCTGGGGGCTGGATATGGTCGGACCCCTTAAAGGGGGAAGCCATAAGAAGAAATACCTACTGGTCATGGTTGACAAGTTCACCAAATGGATAGAAGCCAAACCTGTGAAAACGGCTGAGTCCGGACCAATCATAGACTTTATATCCGAGGTCGTACACCGATACGGTGTCCCCCACAGCATCATCACCGATAATGGCTTGAACTTTACAGCCTATGAAGTGAAAGCTTGGTGTGGCAAAATGGGCATTAAGCTCGACTATGCTTCCGTTTACCACCCTCAAACAAATGGTCAGGTCGAAAGGGCAAATGGTCTCATCATGAGTGGCATCAAACCCAGACTAGTGCAATCCTTGACAGAGTCGGATACTCACTGGGTCGAGGAGCTCGACTCCGTACTCTGGGGGCTGCGGACCACACCGAATTGCACCACCAGATACACACCATTTTTTATGGTGTACGGCGCGGAAGTAGTACTACCATGCGACATAATACATGATTCGCCACGCGTACGCATGTACGAAGATAAGGAAGCCGAGTTAGATTGGCAGGATAATTTGGATGCCCTGTAGGAGGAGCGTGATGTCGCTAAGGCTCGTTCCGCATTCTATTAGCAACAGGCTCGACGATACCAAAGCAGAGAAGTGTGGGCCAAAACTTATAATATTGGCGAACTCGTTCTACGCTTACCAGATAAGAAGAAGGACAAGCTCAAACCCAAGTGGGAAGGCCCCTTCATCATCGACAAAGTTCTCACCGGAGGAGCGTACCGCTTACGTAATGCGTCCAATAACAGACTCGAGCCGAACCCATGGAACACGGCCAGACTCCGGAGATTCTATGCCTAGCGCCAAACTCAGTGTTCGTCTCCTTAACCCTCCTTTTTCAATACTGCTCCCACCCCTTTTTTTCTTTTTTCCTTTCTCGGTCCATTCCCTTTCACACACAGTATTCAATACAGTACGGATTCCCAGATTATTCCGGCCGCACTATGTGTGTAAACTTTACCTGGGGGCTTCCTATACGGAAGCTTAATATTAATTACTTTCAGGGCTCTTGGCCCGTCACACATGCGTTTCTCTTTCCATGTGCGCCTTTTCTTCACCATTATATGCATCGATATGACTTAAGACATGGCCAAGCTAGGTTGCCTGGCTCCTGTGTTTATGCCCTACGTTCCCGTTAATTCGGCTAGGGCATAAGGGAGCACCTCTGCGATTGTTACTGCCGGTTGAGCCGGATGTGTACCTCAGACTGGGTGAAGCCGAAAGCTAGTTTCCTTAAGAGAATATTTGGTCGGTGAACAAAAGATGTCTTCGTTTATTATAACATTAATCCCCAGAAGTTTTGTATCCTGCGCTTTGGTTCGCAGTCCGGACATGTGCCTTGACACATGCTTACCCAGGGAAAGGAACCCTTAACAGAACTATTCTCCCTGGAAGATGTTTCTTTCTAACCATGCAATATAACATAACTAGTTGGGTACTTGTCTATTCAAGCACTTATGACCCCTACGCCTGGTCTCCACGCATACTCCGGTTTTACATAACCGAGCGGGTATTCGGACAGACCCCGGACTTTAGGATCCGGGGGCTGAAGCGAAAAGGTCCACCACGACAAATGTTTTAATCCGGCTAGGGGCTACTTATGTCCATCGAATTACACAGTCATTTAGACTGATTATATTCATCCTCTATACCATCCAACAGGCTATCTAACCTATAATCCTGTTGAGAATACTTTGCGGCTAGCGCCACCTGGTCATATACAAGACTCATGGGGATTTCTTTCCCATCTGGCCCGGCCGTTCCAACTTCGGCCATATGGTTCGGATCCAGCTTGGTGTAACGTGTCTTCACCATCGCCCATGCTTCTCTTGCACCTTGCCAGCAGGCGGACATCTTCCACAAACGGAAGCGCTGCCATGCTCCCTGAAGCATGTCCACAAGCCCCCCATGCCTTTTGGCAGGGAGCTTGATGGCCACAAAGACTGCGCAATGCCCTGCATCACTTGCCGAGCTCGCTCGTGCAGTTGTGAGAGGTCCTGCAGTAAATCACCTGCAGAAGCGGGCATCTCCTCCTCGGAGCAACCCATCAGCATTCCTGCAAACACAACTTTTTCAATATGCTTCCTCGCCGAACTATACTGCAGTTTGTTTAGGCACTTACGATAATGCCGCGGCGAAGCCTTCTATTCTCCTTCGCGGAGTCCGCCAGCTGTGCGCGGACATCTTTCAATTCAACGTCCAGCCGAACATTGGCAGCCTGGAGCATATTCTTATCATGCTTCACTTGCGTCAGAATGCGCTCACCGGCCTTTAGTTGCCTCTGGAGATGCGACTCGTCATCCCCGCATCCCTCCGGATTTACTCCGGGGTTGTCTACAGAACTTTCTGTTAAATTCATCATACTAGCTAGTTGCCAACTGGTGCATTTTCATAAAATTCGGATAAAATATTACCACATGAGGCCTTCTGGGATTCCTCTAGCTTGGCAACTGTGGCCCTTAGTTGGGTCTTGCACTCCTCTAGCTCCTGAGACAATTGCTCATTCTTATCTACAAGAACCTGCGCATGAATTGATACTTAAAACTATTGCTTCAACCGTTTCAAGTCTCAGGGGCTACTGCCATATATATGCTAATCAAGCTCCCTTACCCGTATATCTTTAGTACACTGGACTGTCGCCCGAGCGAGTCCGCTTTGAGTAGCTCGGATGTATGCGTCTCCCGAATTGAAGGCATTAAAAGCCTCTTCGGAAAAGATGTTGTTGCGAAGCACGACCCGTCAACGCCGATGATGCATGGCGCTCTCTACCTCCGAATTCATGGCAGAGAGCATGTCTACGTCCTCTGTCGGAGGACTACGTGCCGTCGGCCCTACATCCGCCTCCTCTCTACTTTCCGCTTCAAGAGGCGGTACTTCATCAAGTTCTACTTTCCTCCCACTTACTTCTTTCGAGAGAAACTCTTTCTCCAGAAAGGACCCGTTCTTGGCAACAAAGATCTTGCCTTCGGATCTGAGGTAGAAGGTATACCCAATGGTTTCCTTAGGGTATCCTATGAAGATGCATTTTTCCGACTTGGCTTCGAGCTTTTCAGGTTGAAGTTTCTTGACATAAGCATCGCATCCCCAAACTTTTAGAAACGACAACTTAGGTTTCCTCCCAAACCATAATTCATACGGTGTCGTCTCAACGGATTTAAACGGTGCCCTATTTAAAGTGAATGTAGCTGTCTCTAGAGCGTATCCCCAAAATGATAGTGGTAAATTGGTAAGAGACGTCATAGATCGCACCGTATCCAATAGAGTGCGATTATGACGTTCGGACACATTGTTACGTTGAGGTGTTCCAGGCGCCATGAGTTGTGAAACAATTTCACATTTCCTTAAGTGCGTACCAAATTCGTGACTCAAATATTCTCCCCCACGATCTGATCGCAAGAACTTTATTTTTCTGTCACGTTGATTCTCTACCTCATTCTGAAATTCCTTGAACTTTTCAAAGGTCTCAGACTTGTGTTTCATCAAGTAGACATAGCCATATCTACTTAAGTCATCAGTGAGGGTGAGAACATAACAATAGCCACCGCGAGCCTCAACGCTCATTGGACCGCACACATCAGTATGTATGATTTCCAACAAGTTGGTTGCTCGCTCCATTGTTCCGGAGAACAGAGTCTTGGTCATCTTGCCCATGAGGCACGGTTCTCATGTGTCAAATGATTCATAATCAAGAGACTCCAAAAGTCCATCTGCATGGAGATTCTTCATGCGTTTGACACCAATGTACCAAGGCGGCAGTGCCACAAGTATATGGGACTATCATTATCAACCTTACATCTTTTGGTATTCACACTATGAATATGTGTAACATCACGTCCGATATTCATTAAGAATAAACCATTGACCAACGGGGCATGACCATAAAACATATCTCTCATATAAATAGAACAACCATTATTCTCGGATTTAAATGAGTAGCCATCTCGTATTAAACGAGATCCAGATACAAAGTTCATGCTCAAAGCTGGCACTAAATAACAATTATTGAGGTTTAAAACTAATCCCGTACATAAATGTAGAGGTAGCGTGCCGACGGTGATCACATCGACCTTGGAACCATTCCCGACGCGCATCGTCACCTCGTACTTCGCCAGTCTCTGCTTATTCCACAGCTCCTGTTTTGAGTTACAAATATGAGCAACCACACCAGTATCAAATACCCAAGAGCTACTACGAGTACTGGTAAGGTACACACCAATAACTTGTATATCACATATAACTTTGGTGTTGCCGACCTTCTTATCCGCTAAGTACTTGGGGCAGTTCCACTTCTAGTGTCCGTTTCCCTTGCAATAAAAGCACTCAGTCTCAGGTTTGGGTCCATGCTTTGGCTTCTTCTCGGCAACTGGCTTACCGGGCGCGGCAACTCCCTTGCCGTCCTTCTTGAAGTTCTTCTTACCCTTGCCTTTCTTGAAACTAGTGGTTTTATTGACCATCAACACTTGATGTTCCTTTTGGATCTCCACCTTTGCTGTTTTCAGTATTGAATATACCTCAGGAATGGTTTTCACCATCCCCTGCATATTGAAATTCATCACAAAGCTCTTGTAGCTAGGTGGAAGCGACTGGAGGATTCTGTGGACGACCGTGTCATCCGAGAGATTAACTCCTAGCTGAGACAAGCAGTTGTGCAACCCAGACATTTTGAGTATGTGCTCACTGACAGAACCATTCTCCTCCATCTTACAACTGTAGAACTTGCCGGAGACTTCATATCTCTCGACCCGGGCATGAGCTTGAAAACCATTTTCAGCTCTTGGAACATCTCATATGCTCTGTGCTGCTCAAAACACTTTTGGAGCCCCGGTTCTAAGCTGTAAAGCATGCCACACTGAACCAGGGAGTAATCATCACTACGCGACTGCCAGGCGTTCATAACGTCTCAAGTTACTTGGAAAATGGGTGCTTCACCTAGAGGTGCATCTAGGACATATGCTTTCTTGGTAGCTATGAGGATGATACTCAAGTTCCGGATCCAGTCCGTATAGTTGCTACCATCGTCTTTCAGCTTGGTTTTCTCTAGGAATGCGTTGAAGTTGAGGGCAACATTAGCGTTGGCGATTTGATCTACAAGACATATTGCAAAGTTTTTAGACTAAGTTCATCTAATCAAATTATTTAATGAACTCCCACTCAGATAGACATCCCTCTAGTCATCTAAGTGATACATGATCCGAGTCAACTAGGCCGTGTCCGATCATCACGTGAGACGGACTAGTCATCATCGGTGAACATCTTCATGTTGATCGTATCTACTATACGACTCATGTTCGACCTTTCGGTCTCTTGTGTTCCGAGGCCATGTCTGTACATGCTAGGTTCGTCAAGTCAACCTAAGTGTTTTGCATGTGTAAATCTAGCTTACACCCGTTGTATTTGAATGTTAGAATCTATCACACCCGATCATCACGTGGTGCTTCGAAGCAACAAACCTTCGCAATGGTGCACAGTTACGGGGAACACTTTCTTGAAATTTTATGAGGGATCGTCTTATTTATGCTATAGTCATTCTAAGCAAATAAGATGCAAAAACATGATAAACATCACATGCAATCAAATAGTGACATGATATGGCCAATATCATTTTGCTCCTTTTGATCTCCATCTTCGGGGTGCCATGATCATCATCGTCACCGGCATGACACCATGATCTCCATCATCATGATTTCCATCATCGTGTCTTCATGAAGTTGTCTCGCCAACTATTACTTCTACTACTATGGCTAACGGTTTAGTAATAAAGTAAAGTAATTACATGGCGTTATTCAATGACATGCATGTCATACAATAAATTAAGACAACTCCTATGGCTCCTGCCGGTTGTCATACTCATGGACATGCAAGTCATGATTCCTATTACAAGAACATGATCAATCTCATACATCACATATATATCATTCATCACATCCTTTTGGCCATATCACATCACACGGCATATGCTACAAAAACAAGTTAGACGTCCTCTAATTGTTGTTGGAAGTTTTTTAGGTGGCTGCTATAGGTTTCTAGCAAGAACGTTTCTTACCTATGCTAAAACCACAACATGATATGCCAATTGCTATTTACCCTTCATAAGGACCCTTTTCATCGAATCCGATCCGACTAAAGTGGGAGAGACAGACACCCGCTAGCCACCTTATGCAACTAGTGCATGTCAGTCAGTGGAACCTGTCTCACGTAAGCATACGTGTAAGGTCGGTCCGGGCCGCTTCATCCCACGATGCCGCTGAATCAAGATAAGACTAGTAGTGGCAAGTAAATTGACAAAATCGACACCCACAACAACTTGTGTTCTACTCGTGCATAGAAACTACGCATACACCTAGCTCATGATGCCACTGTTGGGGATCGTTGCAGAAATTAAAATTTTGTCTACGCATCACCAAGATAAATCTATGGAGAAACTAGCAACGAGAGAGAGGGGAGTGCATCTTCATACCCTTGAAGATACGCGATGAAGGAGTTGTACTCGTAGCGATTCAGGTTGCGGTGGATTCCGATCTAAGCGCCGAACAACAGCACCTCTGCGTTCAACACACATGCAGCCCAGTGACGTCTCCCTGGCCTTGATCCAGCAAGGAGGAGGGAGAGGTTGAGGAAGAAGGCTCCAATAGCAGCACGACAGCGTGGTGGTGGTGGAGAAGTGGTTCTCCGGCAGGGCTTCGCCAAGCGCTAACGAAGGAGGAGAGGTGTTGGAGAGGGGGAGGGCTGCACCTTGGATGTGGTGCTGCTGCCCTCCTTCCTCCCCTCTATTTATAGGGTGAAGGGGGAAGGGGCCGGCCCCTCTAGATGAGATCTAGAGGGGGGTGGCGGCCAAGGGGAGGGGGCTTGCCACCCAAGCCAAGGGGGGCGCCCCCTTTAGGGTTCCCCCCCCCCAACCCAAGGTGCATGGACCCTAGGGGGAAGGCGCCCATCCCACCTAGGGGCTGGTTCCCTTCCACATACAGCCAAAAGGGCCCTCTGGGGCAGGTGGACCATCCTGGTGGACCCCCAGAACCCCTTCGGTGGCCCCGGTACAATACCGGCAAACTCCCGAATACTTCTGATGACCATATGATGACTTCCCACATACAAATCTTCACCTCCGGACCATTCCGGAGCTCCTCGTGACGTCCGGGATCTCATCCGGGACTCTGAACAACATTCGGTAAGCACGTACAAACCTTCCTTATAACCCTAGCGTCATCGAACCTTAAGTGTGTAGACCCTACGGGTTCGGGAATCATGCAGACATGATCGAGACAGCTCTTCGGCCAATAACCAACAACGGGATCTGGATACCCATGTTGGCTCCCACATGTTCCACGGTGATCTCATCGGATGAACCACGATGTCGAGGATTCAAGTAATCCTGTATACAATTCCCTTTGTCATTCGGTACATTACTTGCCCGAGATTCGATCGCCGGTATCCCAATACCTCATTCAATCTCGTTACCGGCAAGTAACTTTACTCGTTCCATAATGCATGATCCCGTGACCAACTACTTAGTCACATTGAGCTCATTATGATGATGCATTACCGAGTGGGCCCAGAGATACCTCTCCGTCATACGGAGTGACAAATCCCAGTCTCGATTCGTGTCAACCCAACAGACACTTTCGAAGACACCTATAGTGCACCTTTATAGCCACCCAGTTATGTTGTGACGTTTGGTACACCCAAAGCATTCCTATGGTATCCGGGAGTTACACAATCTCATGGTCTAAGGAAATGATACTTGACACTAGAAAAGCTTTAGCAAACGAACTACATGATCTTGTGCTATGCTTAGGATTGGGTCTTGTCCATCACATCATTGTCCTAATGATGTGATCCCATTATCAGTGACATCCAATGTCCATAGTCAGGAAACCATGACCATCTGGTGATCAACGAGCTAGTCAACAAGAGGCTCACTAGGGACATGTTGTGGTCTATGTATTCACACATGTATTACGGTTTCCGGTCAATACAATTATAGCATGAATGATAGACAATTATCATGAACAAGGAAATATAATAATAACCATTTTATTATTGCCTCTAGGGCATATTTCCAACATTCTGGAGGTTTTGGGATTTATAGGAGAGGTTGGCGTCGAGAACAAGTCAGGGGCCCCACGGAGAGTCCACGAGCCAGCAGGCGCGCCCTCCACCCTCATGGGGCCCATAGGACTCCCCTCCGGTAACTCTTCATTCCAGTATTTTTATTTTTTCCAGAAAAATCTCCGTTGATTTTCAGCGCATTCCGAGAACTTTTATTTCTGCACAAAAACAACACCGCGGTACCTCTGCAGAAAACAGTGTCAGTCTGGGTTAGTTCTAACCAAATAATACCAAAATCATGTAAAAATATTATAAACATGGCATGAATACATCAAAAATTATAGATACGTTGGAGACGTATCAGCATCCCCAAGCTTAATTCCTGCTCGTCCTTGAGTAGGTAAATGATAAAAATAGGATTTTTGATGTGGAATGCTACCTAACATATTTATCAATGCAATCTTCTCTATTGTGGCAAGAATATTCAGATCCATAAGACTCAAAACAAAAGTTTAATATTGACATAAAAACGATAATACTTCAAGCATACTAACGAAGAAATCATGTCTTCTCAAAATAACATGGCCAAAGAAAGCTATCCCTACAAAATCATATAGTTTGGCTATGCTCTATCTTCATCACACAAAGTATTTAAATCAATAACAACCCCGGTTTCATCCAAGAAATTGTTTCATACTTTAGTATTCTCAAACTTCTTCAATCTTCACGCAATACATGAGCGTGAGCCATGGACATAGCACTATAGGTGGAATAGAATGGTCGTTGTGGAGGAGACAAAAAGCAGGAAGATAGTCTCACATCAACTAGGTGTATCAACGGGCTTTGGAGATGCCCATCAATAGATATCAATGTGAGTGAGTAGGGATTGCCATGCAACGGATGCACTAGAGCTATAAGTGTATGAAAGCACAAAAAGAAAATAAGTGGGTGTGCATCCAACTCGCTTGCTCACAAAGACCTAGGCCATTTTGAGGAAGCCTATCATTGGAATGTACAAGCCAAGTTCTATAATGTAAAATTCCCACTAGTATATGAAAGTGACAACATAGGAGACTCTCTATCATGAAGATCATGGTGCTACTTTGAAGCACAAGTGTGGTAAAAGGATAGTAACATTGCCCCTTCTCTCTTTTTCTCCCATTTTTTTGTTTTTTTTTTGTCCTTCTCTTTTTTTGGCCTCTTTTTTATTTTTATTTTTCGTCCGGAGCCTCATCCTGACTTGTGGGGGAATTATAGTCTCCATCATCCTTTCCTCACTGGGACAATGCTCTAATAATGAAGATCATCACACTTTTATTTACTTATAACTCAAGAATTACAACTCAATACTTAGAACAAAATATGACTCCATGTCAATGCCTCCAGAAGTGTACCGGGATGTGCAATGATTCAAGAGTGACATGTATGAAAGAATTATGAACAGTGGCTTTGCCACAAATACGATGTCAACTACATGATCATGCAAAGCAATATGCCAATGATGAAGCATGTCATAATAAACGGAACAGTGGAAATTTGCATGGAAATATATCTCGGAATGGCTATGGAAATGCCATAATAGGTAGGTATGGTGGATGTTTTGAGGAAGGTAATGGTGGGTGTTATGGTACGGCGAAAGTTGTGCGCCACAAGAGAGGCTAGCAATGGTGGAAGGGTAAGAGTGCGTATAATCCATGGACTCAACATTACTCATAAAGGACTCACATACTTATTGCAAAAATCTACAAGTCATCAAAACAAAGTACTACACGCATGCTCCTAGGGGAAGGGTTGGTAGGAGTTAACCATCGCGCGATCCCGACCTCCACACAAAGGTAGACAATCAAAAACTAAATCATGCTCCAACTTCATCACATAACGGTTCACCATACGTGCATGCTACGGGAATCACAAACTTTAACACAAGTATTCCTCAAATTAACAATTACTCCACTAGCATGACTCTAATATCACCACCCTCATATCTCAAGACAATCATAAGGAATCAAACTTCTCATAGTATTCAATGTGCTTTATATGGAAGTTTTTATTATATCCCTCTTTGATGCCCATCATATAGGACTAAATTCATAACCAAAGAAAATTACCATGCTGTTTAAGACTCTCAAAATAATAGAAGTGAAGCATGAGAGTTCATCTATTTCTTCAAAATAAAACCACCATCGTGCTCTAAAAAGATATAAGTGAAGCACTAGAGCAAATGACAAACTACTCCAAAAGATATAAGTGAAGATCAATGAGTAGTTGAATAATTATGTAACAATGTGAAGACTCTCTAACATTTAAGAATTTCAGATCTTGGTATATTATGCAAACATCAAGAAAAACAAAAGAAAATAAATTGATGCTCCAAGCAAAACACATATCATGTGGTGAATAAAAATATAGCTCCAAGTAAAGTTACCGATAAACGAAGACGAAAGAGGGGATGGCATCCGGGGCATCCCCAAGCTTAGGCTCTTGGTTCTCCCTGAATATTACCTTGGGGTGCCTTGTGCATCCCCAATCTTGGGCTCTTGCAACTCCTTATTCCATAGTCCATTGAATCTTTATCCAAAACTTGAAAAGTTCACAACACAAAACTCAACAGAAAACTCGTAAGCTCCGTTAGTATAAGAAAATAAATCACCACTTTTGGTACTATTGTGAACTTATTCTTTATTTATATTGGTGTAATATATATTGTATTCCAACTTCTCTATGGTTCATACCCTCCGATACTACTCATAGATTCATCAAAATAAGCAAACAACACATAGAAAACAGAATCTGTCAAAAACAGAACAGTCTGTAGTAATCTGTAACTCTCGAATACTTATGTAATTCCAAAAATTCTGGAAAAATTAGTTCCACCTGATAAATTTTTGCACCAATCCATATCAAAAAGAATCAGGTCGAAATCACGTTTCAATAAGATTCTAGAAATTATTTACTGAGCGCAAAAGTTTCTGATTTTTCAGCAGGATCAACACAACTATAACCACAAGCTATCATAAAGGCTTTACTTGACACTTTATTGAAACAAAAGCTATAAAAAAATTATTACTACAGTAGCATAATTATATGAACACACAAAAACAGTAAGGGTCAATGTTGTGTCCCAACAAGCGCTTTTCTTTAATGCCTTTTTAGCTAGGCATGATAATTTCAATGATGCTCACATAAAAGATAAGAATCAAAATATAATGGGAGCATCATGAAGAATATGACTAAAACATTTAAGCCTAACCCACTTCCTATGCATAGGGATTTTGTGAGCAAACAATTTATGGGAACAAGAATCAACTAGCATAGGAAGGCAAAACAAGCATGACTTCAAGATTTTCAACATAAAGAGAGGAAACTTGATATTATTGCAATTCCTACAAGCATATATTCCTCACTTATAATAATTTTCAGTAGCATCATGAATGAATTCAACAATATAACTATCACATAAATCACTCTTTTCATGATGCATAAGCATAGAATTTTTACTACTCTCGACATAAGCAAATTTATTCTCATGAATAGTGGTGGGAGCAAACTCGACAAAATAACTATCATGTGAGGCATAAACCAATTGAAAATTAAAATCAAGATGACAAGTTTCATGGTTATCATTATTCTTTATAGCATACATGTCATCACAATAATCATCATAGATAGCAACTTTGTTCTCATAATCAATTGGAACCTCTTCCGAAATAGTGGAATCATTACTAAATAAAGTCATGACCTCTCCAATTCCACTTTTACCATTATAATAAGATTCAACACCCTCCAAAATAGTGGGATCATTACTTCCTAAAGTTGACACTCTTCCAAACCCACTTTCATAAATATAATCATCATAGATAGGAGGCATGCTATCATCATAATATATTTTCTCATCAAAACTTGGGGGACTAAAAATATCATATTCATTAAACATAGCATCCCCAAGCTTGAGGCTTTGCATATCATTAGCGTCATGGATATTCAAGGAATTCATACTAACAACATTAAAAATCATGCTCATCATACAAATATTTTATGCCATACATTCTATAGACTTCTTCTTCTAGCGCTTGAGCACAATTATCGGAATCCTTATTCTCACAAAAGACATTAAAAAGATGAAGCATATGACGCACCCTCAATTCCATTTTTGTAGTTTTCCTTTATATACTAAACTAGTGATAAAACAGGAAACTAAAAGATACGATTGCAATATCTAAAGATATACCTTCAAGCACTAACCTCCCCGGCAACGGCACCAGAAAAGAGCTTGATGTCTACTATGCAACCTTCTTCTTGTCGACGTTGTTGGGCCTCCAAGTGCAGAGGTTTGTAGGACAGTAGCAAATTTCCCTCAAGTGGATGACCTAAGGTTTATCAATCCATGGGAGGCGTAGGATGAAGATGGTCTCTCTCAAACAATCCTGCAACTAAATATCAAAGAATCTCTTGTGTCCCCGCCACACCCAATACAATGGTAAATTGTATAGGTGCACTAGTTCGGTGAAGAGATGGTGATACAAGTGCAATATGGATGGTAGATATGGGTTTTTGTAATCTGAAATTATAAAAACAGCAAGGTAGCAAGTGATAAAAGTGAGCACAAATGGTATTGCAATGCTTCAAAACAAGGCCTAAGGTTCATACTTTCACTAGTGCAAGTTCTCTCAACAATAATAACATAATTGGATCATATAAATATCCCTCAACATGCAACAAAGAGTCACTCCAAAGTCACTAATAGCAGAGAACAAACGAAGAGATTATTGTAGGGTACGAAACCACCGCAAAGTTATTCTTTCCAATCAATCCATTGGGCTATTCCTATAAGTGTCACAAACAACCCTAGAGTTCATAGTAAAATAACACCTTAAGACACACATCAACCAAAACCCTAATGTCACCTAGATACTCCAATGTCACCACAAGTATCCGCGGGTTTGTTTATACAATATGCATCATACTATCTCAGATTCATCTATTCAAACCAACACAAAGAACTTCATAGAGTGCCCCAAAGTTTCTACCGGAGAGTCAATACGAAAACATGTGCCAAACCCTATGCATAGATTCCCAAGGTCACAGAACCCGCAAGTTGATCACCAAAACATACACCAAGTGAATCAATATAATACCCCATTGTCACCACGGGTATCCCACGCAAGACACACATCAAGTGTTCTCAAATCCTTAAAGACTCAATCTGATAAGATAACTTCAAAGGGAAAACTCAATCCATTACAAGAGAGTAGATGGGGAGAAGCATCATAAGATCCAACTATAATAGCAAAGCTTGCGGTACATCAAGATCGTACCATATCAAGAACACGAGAGAGAGAGAGAGATCAAACACATAGCTACTAGTACATAGCCTCAGCCCCGAGGGTGAACTACTCCCTCCAGGTCATGGAGAGCATCGGGATGATGAAGATGGCCACCGATGATGGATCCCCCCTCCGGCAGGGTGCCGAAACAGGGCCCCGATTGGTTTTTCATGGCTATAGAGGCTTGCGGCGGCGGAACTGCCGATCTAGGTTATGTTCTAGAGGTTTTGAGATTTATAGGAGAGGTTGGTGTCGAGAACAAGTCAGGGGGCACGAAGAGTCCACGAGGCAGGGGGCGCGCCCTAGGGGGGCGCCCTCCACCCTCATGGGGCCCACGGGACTCCCCTCCGGTAACTCTTCGTTTCAATATTTTTTATATTTTCCAAAAAAAATCCTCGTTGATTTTCAGCGCATTTTGAGAACTTTTATTTCTACACAAAAACAACCCCACGGTAGTTCTACTAAAAACAACGTCAGTCCGGGTTAGTTATAACCAAATCATGCCAAAATCATGTAAAAATATTATAAACATGGCATGAATACATCAAAAATATTAGATACGTTGGAGATGTATCAACCACCGTCAAGAGGACTCTTCGGATCCCTGTTAGATCCTGTTCAGGGGTCAACACTCATACCTTCCCCGGCCTTAGATCTGGGGCGGGTCTCAATGTCCGAAGATGGGAACGTGAGCCCCGCCGGACTTCTTCCCTCGCGGAACACCCGACCGAAGACCCAGATGCAATCTTAGACTTGGCTCTGGCCAACCATCCCGCAGTGTCGAGGTCCGCGCTCATTATGTCCGATTAGGTGTCCCATGCCGAACTCAGCCCAGCAGACCCGCGGTTTCTGGTCCTACTCCCACTCCTAAATGAAATGTTGGGATTAATGCAGACTCTCGCCATCATCAGGGCTTTATCTCCGAACTATACCCAGCTCAGACTGGGGGCAGAGGGCGGGGAATTTTATGCCGCACTCACCACCCACTTAATAGCCGTTGTCGAAGATTTAACCGACATGTTGGACTATGCGTCCGAGGACATCGACGGCATGGACGACAATGCAGACGCTGAACCCAGCCAAGTCCCACCCGTCACGGTGTGTTGGACGGCCACCTCAACCTATGATGTGTACATGGTGGACACTCCGGATAAAAAGAACGACGAGGATAACCCAAGTCCCAATGAGGACAAACCCATCGATAAACCACCAAAGCGCTGACGTCAGCGGCGCCGCTCACGATCGCGTCGGGCGAAGGACATTAATACCGGCACCGGAGATAATGAGACTCCGGATGATGCCGAAGATCTTGAATACCCCGTCGAGGCCACATCTGAACAATATGAAAGGGAAGAGGGCAAATATAGCCTCGGACACGCCGATTACAAAGATTCGGAAGACAGCAACTATATGCCAGAAACCGAAGAGGAAGTTGGCCTCGGTGATGAAGATTTTATCATCCCAGAGGAACCCGTCGATCAAGAATGCTTTAAGAGACAACTTATAGCCACAGCTCAAAGCCAAAAAAAGAAACAACAGCAGCTGAAAGCCGAGCAGGATACGCTTAATGAAAGGTGGACTAAAGTCTTGGTCGTTGAAGAATATGGCCATGAGCGAGATGTCAAAAGTTACCCTAAGCGCAAGCTGCTGCCACAATTCGACGATGAAGCCAGTGAGCCAGTATCGTCGAAATACAATCAGGCAGACCAACCAGACCGACCACCACGCGTCTGGAAGCATATGCCCTCAGTTATGAGAATCATCATGAATAGCCTGTCCTGAACAAAAAGTCCTTCTGTCAGAACCACCATCAATCAAGGATGGGGATATTATTATCATATAGGTCAAACCTTTATGCTGGCCGTGATAGGTGACAATCAAATATTTGGAACGGATCTGAGACTCAAGACAGTGAAGACAGTCAGAATAATTCAGAAGTTCCCGCGATAAATCAGAATCTGTCAGGAAAATGGTTATGCCTCAATTCACCGTTTGAAACCTGAAGGACTTGCATTTAGTGGAGAAACCCAATGCAAGAATTCAGGGCTTGGGTGTTCATCAGAAAAACCTGATCATCACTTTATGGAAGATTGTCAGTGCCGGATGACACACCCAACGGAAATCACTCTTGGATTTGTAAGATGAACATATATTTCAGTTGTGATAATCAATCATAGTCAGCTAAGTCAACAGATCTAAAAAGAAATTGGAGCTAGTATAAACAAGAACCAGCAAGGTAAGATCTATCAGAATGTGGAAACAGTAACGAAACAACCCAAGGCCAGACAGATAAAAAGTTAGTGGGAACAACAATAAAGGAAAAAGGATACCCGAGTTGGAAACGGTTTCCTTAAGTCAGAATATTCATACTTGTTCCCTGAGCAACTAAATCTCGAGGATGAGATTTCTTTAAGGGGGTAAGGTTTGTGACAACCTGATTTTTGGCCCTTTCTTTTTTCTTTTGTTTTTCCGAGGTTTTTGCTTGAGTTTTCTTTTTTCATGGCTTTGTGGTCTGGAAACTGAAGAAGATGCCCTCTCTTTGTTTACAGAGTGGCTTGTCTTATCCAAATCCTTCCCTAGACCCTGTCATTTTCATCCTGGCCCAAATCCCAATATTATTTTTATTGGGAATATTCCTTTTCTATTAAAGGAATAACTTAAATTGCCCTAGGTTGTGAAGCAACCTATATTTCCCTCACTCCTAAAATTCCCAAATAATTCTCATAAATTGTTTGGGTCATATCTTCATTAAATTAGGCAAAACTTTTCATTGCCATGTTCAAAAATAATCCTCCAATAATTCATTTCCCATTCTACCCTAAATGACACATTGTGAAGCAAGTGCCATTTTCCTTTGCCAAATTGACCTCAAACTCCTTGTACATCTTTTCCTGTCCATATCATTGCCACATGACAAAATGCAACCTCATTTGCCTAGTAGTCCTTTAATTATGATTTTCCAAAGTTTCTGTCCAGAAAGAAGTTTTGTGAAGGAGGTAGAAGCTAGGCATATCCAAGTGAGTTGCCATTTTGCAAGATCCTTCATATCATCATATCATAGACCTCCACCAAAGTAGAGCTCATGTAATGCCTCCATGTGAGCTCAGCTTCAAATCTTTGTTTCTGCCCAAAATTTCAGTTTGTGAAGCAAGTATATTTTATATTGATCCATTATGGCTGTAAATTTTTCTAGGCCTTCTATTAGCCATATAACTTACCTCCTCCCATTTTGGGAATAGTTCATCAAGCCATTATTCCTCTAGAAATTTTGCAATTTTCTGTCCAGAGGAGATGTTTGTGAAGCAAGTACCATTTTAGCTTGGCCAATTGGTATGAGACTTTTTGAGCGTCTTCATATGACCAAATGACCCTGCCTTGCCCAATTTGAGCTCAAGTTGATACACCATGTGAGTGCATCATCATGCTCAAGTTTCTGGACCAAATTAGGCAGTTGTGAAGCAACTGTATTAAGCTTTGATCCATTCCTCTTGCAACTCTCTAGTATTATAGTCCTTCTTAAGCTAATAACCCTAGACAAAGTTTTTACTGCGTTACCAAACATGTGTCCCCACTGCACAACACAAACACTTGGCTGCTGGTTTGCTTTGGGGCCATTTGCAAATCTCTTCTTTGCCCCTGGAACGATTTATTTCCTCAATTATACTAAGGTCACTAGGGTCAATCCACTAGACATGGTTGGTCCGGCCAAAACGAGCTATTTGCACCAGTGCGCATGGTTATCAGGATTGCGCCATGCAGATTGCATGCTCTGGCTTCTTCCTGCCCCTATTTTCGTCGTCTCCCTCATCGTCTCGACCTCCATTCATGTCCTGGAGCTCCCCTGTGATGCCCTGCGTCTCCCTGAATTGATGGCTCGTCGTGGTTCGCCATAAATGAGCCGCAAAGGCCATGCCCGCGTGATGCCCAACCTCTGTCCACCATTAGAGCTTGTCTAGAGCTCTCCCCTGCGGCTATTTAAGAACCACCAAACTCCTCCGCAGCTCATCCATCCCTCCCCCGCCTCGTTTGCCCTCCGGAATCGCCCAATCTAGCCGTTTCTTCCTCGGACCGCCATAACCTCGCTGGGGTTGGTCTCGGTTCCGACCACCACAGCCCTCCTCTCCTCCTCCCGAGCCTCCCACTAGCTTCCCCACCTCCTGGCGAGCCTCCACTCCCCTCTCCCCTCGTCGGAGTGCCCTCCTCCGCCGAGCACCACCACCACCCGAAGCTCTCTGCCTCCCCATGGCGCCGCCCCTCCCCTTTGTTCTACTCCTCCCCGGTGCCTACTAGCCGTCTGATCGGACACAGCATGGTTCTCCGGTCCCTGCCGGTGTCCTCAGATCGGCCAGAGCCTGCCGGAGTGGCCCGTTCCCTCGCTGGCCATCCGCCTCTGCCTTCCTCTGTCCTCCTTCTGTCAATGTTTCTCGCCGTCGCTCTCGGCCGCCTCGGCGCCGGCTGACCGCAGGGACGGAGGCGCCTCACCGGGCCGCACCCGTCGGTGGCCTCTCCCTGGCCGGGGACGGCCAGAGCCGGCCAGGACGTCGGCCGGTGGCGCCCCTCCCCTGCTCCTCCTCTGTCCCGTGCGGGGACAAGGCAAGGAAGAAGATGACGACGCCCCCCCCCCTACGGCTGGCTAATAGGCCCCGCGGACCCACCCGTCAGCCAGTCAGCGCGTTGACCCCGCCCGGTCCACGTGGATAAGTGACAGGCCCCGCCCCGTGGGACCCGCACGCGCCTGGCCCCGCATTTGATGACGTAGATAAGTGGGCACGTATTCTGGTAAGTACAGTTTCAACTTCTGAAAACGTATTTCCTTATATGTGTTTCTGCCTTATCCACTCACGGACTTATTTGTGTTGAATTTTTTACAGAAAAGTCCCTAATCTTATACACCTCACAACTTTTTGCTCGTAACTCCAAATGAGGTGAATCCAAAGCCCACTTCTTTGTTTCGTTGAGCCCGTTCTGTTGGTTTCATTTTCACTATGGTTTGACACTATGGAAATGACCTTTTGCCCCTTGCCCGTAAACAACCCCTCCGAGAGAGAGCTGTTTCTGGCGATTCTTTCCACGGCTTCACCGCACTTCTTCCTGGTGCTTTCTTCATCCCCAGACAAGCCACAATACCCACTTGCATGATAGTCATGCAGTAGCCATGGTTTTTAACTTGAATCTGTATTAAATGTTCGCTTGTTGAAAAGATGGTTATCGTTGTTCTGGTGATGTTTAGAGTTGCATGTTCACTTTTGTGCTATGTTGTCTTGTACTCTGTTATCATGTTCTACCGGCTAGTACTTCCTTTCATATGTTTATGCTTGCTAGTAGTACATGTTGATGTTGGTGATGGTCTTCGGTGCATGACTGTCGTCTGTCCCGAGTACTGTTGTTATGCATGTTCCATTGCATCCAGTTGGTTAAATGCATGCATGATGGCAGTGTTGATATGTTCTTGCATGATATTTATTGTTGATGCTAGTGGTCATGGTATGTTTCGGAGAAGTATGTACTGGTGATGTTCATGCTAGTCAGTATGCCATGCTCAGTAGATATGATTCATTGTTGATATGGTGGATAGTTATGTGATACCCTCATGATTATGTTGATATCATGTTCATGCATTGTAATTTGCATCATGTTATTTTATCATGGCTCAGCATATTTGCATTCACGTTTAACCGGATTAAATTGAACTTGAGCAACTGTTGGTTGAGTCATGGTGCCACCATATCAAGCTGACCAGTGCAACCACGCTTGCCTTTATGGGAAGGTCCTAACTGGGACTACTATCATGCCTCTCGCCGATGCCTCCAATGAGGGAAGGTTATGGGCGTGCGGTACCCTAGCCCGGTAAGTAGACATAACCTTGTGTGCCCGTTGTTGTTGTTGTACCCGGGTGGTCCCTGTTTGGGACCGTTTATGTTTTGGCCATGACGGTGGTCGTTGGTGCCTTTGGTAGGCACGGGGCCACCCAGGACTTAGCCCAAAGGGGAGTTGGTCGGAGTGGCCGTGAGAGTGGCATGGCAGTAGGACGGTTTTGTTGGAACGTCGTTGGTCCATCCGAATGGGAGTGCAAGGCCATGGGTTACGTAGTGTGGGTATAGTGTACTAACCTCTGTAGAGTGTATATTAAATCTATCGATAGCCGCGCCTGCGGATAAGGGCCCAGTTGGTGTCGGTCACACTGTGAGTCAACAATATTAATAATAATGTGCTTAATAACAACCCCGGTTCGATGATGAGATAAGTTGGTTGGGATCGCCGGAAAGATCACCGTTTGAGACAAAGTGTTGGTCATGGATGGGATCGCCGGAAAGATCACCGTTTGGTTACGAGGTAGCCCATTGAACCCAGAGTGGATCCATTTGTGATCCATGAATGATCACCGTGGTATCGAGGATACCGAGTTGTATATTCGTGATGTTGTGCGAGAATCGTGGGTAAAAATCAAGCTCCTTGTGGTCATTTAATGATTACTACGGTATTGGTTATACCAAGCTTGATTTTATCCTGAGATAATCGTGTGATGTCAGAGGTTGGTAAGTGATGCATGTGATGGTTATGAAGTAACCCCAGCAGAATAAATAGTGCATATAGTGTCATCATGTTAGTATCGTCAGATTTATTTGTACATGCCTTGCTCATATTGTTCTAGCAGTATTTTGTTCATGTTGTTCATGCCATGTTATCCTGATGATCACATGATAATTCCTGCTTAACCTGTAATTGCCATGCTGTTGTTCATCTTGAATGCTTCTGGTTATTGTGAGCTTGCAAGTACATTCAATGTACTGACCTGGCGTGTCATGCCAGCTTGTAGGTCGCGCCTGGATTGCTTGCTTGTTTGGTGTTGTTCCTGTGTTCGCGAGCTAGGATAAGCGTTCCAGCCAGAGTCCCTGTGGAGTGGAGTTCACCACCATTGTTGTTGTTCTGTTGGTAGAGTTATTCCGCTGCTTCGAGTTGTTCTGCTGCTTGCATAGAGCAACTGTGGATGGCGTAGTGTCGCCGTGCCGATGTTATTCATTGTAATGTTGGAGACCTTGTACTCATATTCATGTAATAATAGAAAGTTGGTTTGTTCTATGCTAAGTAGTGTCATATTCCAGAAGACTTCTCCTCGATCTTTGGACTGGAATATGGGGCGTTCCAGTTTCTCTGAGCTGGGGTGCCACAGACTTGGTATTAGAACATGTCTGGCTGTAGGACGCCCTAAGACCGCGCGAATGTTAGAAAGCGGTAGTATAGACCCCAGTTGGTTTGTTGCACTTGACTGCTGCATTTGTTTGTCACATAGCATGCATATAGATTATTATTTTGTCACTAACGATTAATCATGTGAGTGTAGGTGGCATCGGTTACGATCCACTACGTGCACCCTCCTTCTTAGCATGCCTGTTCTTTGGTTTTCGGCGTCATCTCTTTCCTAGCAGAGTGATGCCCTGGTACCCAGTGTTCCAGACACCATTTGCAGGAGTTATGCTCAGGTATCGTGTATATTTTTCTACCACCCACCCATATTATTTCGGTGGTAGACTTGTTTCTATCCCGAATCATGCCATCCATCTAGTCCATCTGGGAACCCTTACTGATCTTGGTTATCAGAAAAGGGTAATGCCAGCGAGCCTTGCTTTTCCACTGCTACCCTACCCAGTCATTTTATTCTTTGGACGTGTACGAATCCCTTTCGTACGCTTGATGATGATGTGGTGGTGAATTTTGTGTCTCGCTACTTGATTGTCAAGTCCGTCCTCACCTGTGTATCCATCCAGATCCAGCCAGTGTTCAGCCAGTGCTTGGTGTAGCTTCGGTTACACCAACTCATTCCACACATGGATATAATTTTTGTGCACACCGCCATAGCATATTAGACCATAATACTGAAGTTTCCACGCGATTTGTGTGCTTAGGTGTGCATGCATATTATGGTGTGAGTAGCAGCAATATGTGATGATTGCTTGATTAATTACATTAGTAGTATGCTTGTGTGCTTCTGTTTTAGTTGTTTATTTTGTTTCTTTCTTTGGGCCTTTGGTGTTACAAATTTTTCCCCTATTAAAGTTGCTCGTCAGCTGACACTGGACCCGAAAAGTCAGCAAGGAATGCGTATATTTGGAAATTCAGCTAAACCAAATGGAATTATCAGCAGACTTCAGTGAAATTGGGAATATCTCGACTGAATGCTAAAGAAATCCTGGATGGACTGTTAGTATCAAGTTTGCATTAGCGTGCACTTCTCACGACAGTATGGAACTCTCAGACGACTGCATTGAGATTGGGGATATCTGATCATGATACAGAATAATCAAATTTGTCTCAATGTGCACTCCTCATAGCAGAAATGATTAAATCAGCAAGAAGATAAATTGTGTGCAAAGGTTGACAGAATATTGTCAAAGGTATGGCTCAGATACGAGTTTAATTTTTTGTTGAGGATGATTTTGGAACCCAATGTACCTGGAAGCAAGAAAAAATATGGCATATACTCAGAAAGGAGGATAGTCCTGCAAAACCCCGTTTCATACAGAAAAATCCATAGCAAAAATATTAAGATGGTTATATATATGGAAATCGGTTTGCATATCACAATAAGAAGCTTCTGGTGTAAGCAACCCAATCTTCCCTCGCAAGATACCAGAGAAGATTCCAACGCAAGATTCATCTATCTTTCTCAGTACGATACATGGATGACTTCTCGTGCAAGGTACTCTGCCTTCTTCATTAAGCAGCCGCAAAAGCTTCCGGCATAAGGTATCGAGTCTTTCCCCAGCAAAGTCCTTAAGGGGGTAAGCTTCTGAAGCACGATATTCAGTCTTCTTCAGCAAACTATCTGATGAAAGTTTCGAGCACAAGCTAGCCGATCTTCCTCAGTAAGGCATTGGAACAAGGTAGTACGCTGTGAATTGATAGCATATGACAGTGAATCCCAAGAATCAGATCCGCAACAGTTTGGTCCGAAGCAAGAATCAGTCAGAATACATGTCTGTCTCGGGAATCAAATTCTCATATATATGCGGTGAGCATACCACCAAGATCTTATAAGTCACTCAAATGAGGATCTGACAACCACGCGAGGATGGTTAAGAACAGAAAGCCAGTATACACCACAGTGTGACAAAGGATTATGAGGATTGACGACATCAATGAGCTCAATACAAGTACCTGTGAACCTGGAAAATGATCCTGATGAGCCCTTGTCCCCTTTTTCTCCAGTGACGGCACCATGCCTATGATGTAAGTTGTTTTTAGCTATCCGGGGTGGATGCCGATTTTTATTTCTCTCTTCAACGGTTGTCACGAGTCTGAGCTACTTTTCGTCCATCTCGTACAGATGTTGAGTTTATTTTTGTGACAGTAGCCCTATAGCTGCTTTTTGGATATTTTAGGGAGTTGCCACCTTGTTCTTATCGACCCAGTCTCATGCTCTGAGCTGATTTTCGGCCATCCTAAGATGTGGTTGAGTTATTTAAGTATTGTCCCAGATCTGAGTTGTAAAGACCGTTTTGCTGGCTACTGACTTATTTGCCGATTTCTTGCAAGGGTTCAGATGATCATTTTTCTCGCGATCAGACCTTGAGGGGTGTTGAACCTGCCATTTAATGGGTTACTATGTCAGAAGATGCGGATAAGAGTATGCCTATCAGAATCTTGTACCCAATAGAAACTATGGTCATACAAAGAAGCAATATGACCTAGCTCTTTCAGTCAAGGATCCAGACCGAGAAAACTGTAATGAAGGAGCAAGACTAGTGATGCAGGTATGAAAATTGTTGCACGACCCCATGGTGCAGATACCCCGTACAGTCTAAGTCAGTATTGATCCACATGGATATGCCTACCGCATGAGTAATCGGTATGAGGAATACCAGTCTGGAAGCATATGCCCTCAGTTATGAGAATCATCATGAATAGCCTGTCATGAACAAAAAGTCCTTCTGTCAGAACCACCATCAATCAAGGATGGGGATATTATTATCATACATGTCAAACCTTTATGCTGGCCGCGACAGGCAACAATCAAAAATTTGGAACGGATCTGAGACTCAAGACAGTGAAGCCAGCCAGAATAATTCAGAAGTTCCCGTGATAAGTCAGAATCTGTCATGAAAATGGTTATGCCTCAATTCACCGTTTGAAACCCGAAGGACTTGCATTTAGTGGAGAAACCCAATGCAAGAATTCAGGGCTTGGGTGTTCATCAGAAAAACCTGATCATCACTTTATGAAAGATTGTCAGTGCCGGATGACACACCCAACGGAAATCACTCTTGGATTTGTAAGACGAACATATATTTTAGTTGTGATAATCAATCACAGCAGCTAAGTCAGCAGATCTAAAAAGAAATTGGAGCCGGTATAAACATGAACTAGCAAGGTAAGATCTGTCAGAATGTGGATATAGTAACGCAAAACACCCAGGGCCAGTCAGATAAAAATTTAGTGGGAACAACAGTAAAGGAAAAAGGATACCCGAGTTGGAAACTGTTCCCTTAAGTTAGAATATTCATACTTGTTCCCTCAGCAACTAAATCTCAAGGACGAGATTTCTTTAAGGGGGTAAGGTTTGTGACAGCCTGATTTTTGGCCCTTTCTTTTTTCTTTTGTTTTTCCAAGGTTTTTGCTTGAGCTTTCTTTTTGTGTGACTTTGTGGTCTGGAAACAGAAGAAGATGCCCTCTTCTTTGTTTCCAGAGTGGCTTGTCTAATCCAAATCCTTCCCTAAACCCTGTCATTTTCATCCTAGCCCAAATCCCAATATACTTTTTATTGGGAATATTCCTTTTCTATTAAAGGAATAACTCAAATTGCCCTAGGTTGTGAAGCAACCTATATTTCCCTCACTCCTAAAAATCCCAAATAATTCTCATAAATTGGTGGGGTCATATCTTAATTAAATATGGCAAAACTTTTCATTGCCATGTTTAAAAATAATCCTCCAATAATTCATTTCACATTCTGCCCTAAATGGCACATTGTGAAGAAAGTGCCATTTTACTTTGCCCAATGGACCTCAAACTCCTTGTACATCATTTCATGTCCATATCATTGCCACATGCCAAAATGCAACCTTATTTGCCTAGTAGTCATTTAATTATGATTTTCCAAAGTTTCTGTCCAAAAAGAAGCTTTGTGAAGGAGGTACAAGCTAGGCATATCCAAATGAGTTGCCATTTTGCATGATCCTTCATATCATCATATCATAGACCTCCACCAAAGTAGAGCTCATGTAATGCCCCCATATCAGCTCAGCTTCAAATCTTTGTTTCTGCCCAAAATTTCAGTTTGTGAAGCAAGTATATTTTATCTTGGTTCATTATGGCTGTAAATTTTTCTAGGTCTTCTATTAGCCATATAACCTACTTCCACCCATTTTGGGCATAGGCCATCAAGCCATTATTCCTCTAGAGATTTTGCAAGTTTCTGTCCAGAGAAGATGTTTGTGAAGCAAGTACCATTTTGGCTTGGCCAATTGGTATGAGACTTTTTGAGCATCTTCATATGACCAAATGACCCTGCCTTGCCCAATTTGAGCTCAAGTTGATACACTATGTGAGTGCATAATCATGCTCAAGTTTCTGGACCAAATTAGGCAGTTGTGATGCAACTGTATTAAGCTTTGATCCATTCCTCTTCCAACTCTCTAGTATTATAGTCCTTCTTAAGCTAATCACCCCAGACAAAGTTTTTACTGTGTTACCAAACATGTGTCCCCACTGCACAGCATAAACACTTGGCTGCTGGTTTGCTTTGGGGCCATTTGCAAATCTCTTCTTTGCCCCTGGAATGATTTATTTCCTCAATTATACTAAGGTAACTAGGGTCAATCCACTAGACATGGTTGGTCCGGCCAAAACGAGCAATTTGCACCAGTGCGCGTGGTGATCACGATTGCGTCATGCAGATTGCGTGCTCTGGCTTCTTCCCGCCCCTGTTTTCGTCGTCTCCCTCGTCGTCTCGACCTCCATTCATGTCGTGGAGCTCCCCCGTGATGCCCTGCATCGATGGCTCATCGTGGTTCGCCATAAATGAGACGCAAAGGCCATGCTCGTGCGATGCCCAGCCTCTATCCACCATTAGAGCTTCTCGTGAGCTTGCCTGTGAAGCTCTAGAGCTCTCCCCTGCGGCTATTTAAGGACCACCGAACTCCTCCGCAGCTCATCAATCCCTCCCCCGCCTTGTTTGCCCTCCGGAATCACCCAATCTAACTGTTTCTTCCTCGGACCGTCGTAACCTCGCCGGGGTTGGTTTCGGTTCCGACCACCACAACCCTCCTCTCCTCCTCTCGAGCCTCCCACTAGCTTCCCCACCTCCTGGCGAGCCTCCCCTCCCCTCTCCCCTCACCGGAGTGCCCTGCTCTGCCGAGCAGCAGCACCCGAAGCTCTCTGCCTTCCCAGGGCGCCGCCCCTCCCCTCTGTTCCACTCCTCCCTGACACCTACTAGCCGTCTGCTCAGACGCAACATGGTTCTCCGGTCCTCGCCGGTATCCTCAGATCGGCCAGAGCCCGCCGGAGTCGCCCGTTCCCTCGTCGGCCATCCGCCTCTGCCTTCCTCTGTCCTCCTTATGTCACCGTTTCTCGCCGTCGCTCTCGGCCGCCTCAGTGCCGGCTAAACGCAGGGACGGAGGCGCCTCGCCGGGTGCTACGTCTTGAGCTAGTGTTGGTTTTCCCCAAAGAGGAGAGGGTGATGCAGCAAGTGTAGCGTAAGTATTTCCTCAGTTTTGAGAACCAAGGTATCAATCCAGTAGGAGGCTCCTCAAAAGTCCCATGCACCTACACAAACAAACTGAGAACTCGCAACCAACGCAATAAAGGGGTTGTCAATCCCTTCACGGACACTTACGAAAGTAAGATCTAATAGAGATAGTAATATATTTTTGGTATTTTGTAATATAGATGCAAAAAGTAAAGATGCAAATAAAAGTAGATTGAAAGAAAATATGATAAGAGATAGACCCGGGGACCATAGGTTTCACTAGAGGCTTCTCTCGAGATAGCATACATATTACGGTGGGTGAACAAATTACTGTCGAGCAATTGATAGAAAAGCGCATAGTTATGAGATTATCTAGGCATGATCATGTATATAGGCATCATGTCCATACCAAGTAGATTGACTCCTGCCTGCATCTACTACTATTACTCCACACATCGACCGACTCCTGCCTGCATCTAGAGTATTAAGTTCATCAGAATAGAGTAACGCATTAAGCAAGATGACATGATGTAGAGGGATAAACTCATGCAATATGATATAAACCCCATCTTGTTATCCTCGATGGCAACAATACAATACGTGTCTTGCAACTCTTCCTGTCACTCGGTAAGAACACCGCAAGATTGAACCCAAAGCTAAGAACTTCTCCCATGGCAAGAAAGACCAATCAAGTAGGCCAAACCAAACTGATAATTCGAAGAGACTTGCAAAGATAACTCAATCATACATAAAAGAATTCAGAGAAGATTCAAATATTATTCATAGATAAACTTGATCATAAACCCACAATTCATCAGATCTCGACAAACACACTGCAAAAAGAGATTACATCGAATAGATCTCCACAAGAGAGGGGGAGAACATTGTATTGAGATCCAAAAGGAGAGAAGAAGCCATCTAGCTAATAACTATGGACCCGTAGGTCTATGGTAAACCACTCACAACTCATCGGAGGGGCAAGGACGTTCATGTAGAAGTCCTCCCAGGTTGATTCCCCCTCCGTGGTTGATTCCCCCTCCGGCAGGGTGCCGGCGAAGGCTCCAAGATGGGATCTCGTGGATACAGGAGGTTACGGCGGTGGAAATTGTGTTTCATGGTGCTCCTGGATGTTTTCGGGGTATGTAGGTATATATAGGAGGAAGAAGTACGTCGGTGGCCGCCCGAGGGGCCCACGAGACAGGGGGCGCCCTACAGGGGGGCGGCCCCCTATCTCGTGAGGCCCTCGGAAGCTTCTTGACTTGCACTCCAAGCTCTCCGGATCATGTTCGTTCCAAAAATCACGCTCCCGAAGGTTTCATTCCGTTTGGACTCCGTTTGATATTCCTTTTCTTCGAAATACTGAAATAGGCAAAAAAACAGCAATATGGGTTGGGCCTCCGATTAGTACGTTAGTCCCAAAAATGATATAAATGTGTAAAATAAAGCCCATAAACATCCAAAAGGGGTAATATTATAGCATGGAACAATCAAAAATTATAGATACGTTGGAGACGTATCAAGCATCCCCAAGCTTAATTCCTGCTCGTCCTCAAGTAGGTAAATGATAAAAAGAGAATTTTTGATGTGGAATGCTACCTAGCATAATTCATAATGTAATTTTCTTTATTGTGGCATGAATGTTCAGATCCAAATGAATACAAAATAAAAGTTCATAATGATAAAAGAAATAGTAACACTTCAAGCATACTAATCAAAGCAATCATGTCTTCTCAAAATAACATGGCTAAAGAAAGTTATCCCTACAAAATCATATAGTCTGGTTGTTGCTCTATCTTCATCACACAAAGTATTTAATCATGCACAACCCTGATGACAAGCCAAGCAATTGTTTCATACTTTAATAATCTCAAACACTTTCAACTTTCACGCAATGCATGAGCGTGAGCCATGGACATAGCACTATAAGTGGAATAGAATGGTGGTTGTGGAGAAGACAAAAAAGGAGAAGATAATCTCACATCAACTAGGCGCATCAATGGGCTATGGAGATGCCCATAAATAGATATCAATGTGAGTGAGTAGGGATTGCTATGCAACGGATGCACTAGAGCTATAAATATATGAAAACTCAACAAAAGAAACTAAGTGGGTGTGCATCCAACTCGCTTGCTCACGAAGACCTAGGGCACTTTTGAGGAAGCCCATTGAGGGAGTCCTGGACTAGGGGGTGTCCGGATAGCCGAACTATCATCATCGGCCGGACTCCAAGACTATGAAGATACAAGATTGAAGACTTCGTCCTGTGTCCGGATGGGACTTTCCTTGGCGTGGAAGGCAAGCTTGGCGATACGGATATGTAGATCTCCTACCATTGTAACCAACTCTGTGTAACCCTAGCCCTCTCCGGTGTCTATATAAACCGGATGGTTTTAGTCCGTAGGACATAAAAATAACAACAACAATCATACCATAGGCTAGCTTCTAGGGTTTAGCCTCCTTGATCTCGTGGTAGATCTACTCTTGTAATACCCACATCATCAATATCAATCAAGCAGGACATAGGGTTTTACCTCCATCAAGAGGGCCCGAACCTGGGTAAAGCATCGTGTCCCTTGTCTCCTGTTATCATCCGCCTAGACGCACAGTTCGGGACCCCCTACCCGAGATCCGCCGGTTTTGACACCGACATTGGTGCTTTCATTGAGAGTTCCTCTGTGTCGTCACCGATAGGCTCGATGGCTCCTTCGATCATCAACAACGACGCGGTCCAGGGTGAGACTTTTCTCCCCGGACAGATCTTCATATTTGGCGGCTTTGCACTGCGGGCCAATTCGTTTGGCCATCTGGAGCAGATCGAAAGCTACGCCCCTGGCCGTCAGGTTAGATTTGGAAGTTTGAACTTCACGGCTGACATCCGCGGAGACTTGATCTTCAATGGATTCGAGCCACAACTGAGTGCGCCGCACTATCATGATGGGCATGATTTAGCTCTGCTGCCGGACAGTGCTCTGGAGGCCGCACACGAGTCCGCTCCGACCCTCGATTCGGAGCCGGCTGTGCAGATCGAGGATGGGTGGTTAGACACCGCCTAGGGGGCTGCAACCTCTACGGCGATAGAGCCAAAGACTGACTTTGTCCCTTCTGAAGCTCGTGACTCCAAGGTGACGGACTCCTTGCCGGACTCCGAACCTCCCGCGCCCCCTCCAATCGAATCCGATTGGGCGCCGATCATGGAGTTCACCACTGCGGACATCTTTCAGCACTCACCTTTCGGCGACATCCTGAGTTCGCTAAAGTATCTCTCGTTATCAGGAGAGCCCTGGCCGTACTACGGTCAGGACGGTTGGGATGCGGACGACGAAGAAATTCAAGACCCGCCCACCACCCACTTAGTACCCATTGTCGACGATCTAGCCGACATGCTAGATTTCGACTCCGAAGACATCGACGGTATGGACGACGATGCCGGAGACGAGAAAGAACCAGCGCCTACTAGGCACTAGAAAGCCACCTCGTCATACGACATATACATGGTGGATATCCCAAAGGATGGGAACGGCGAAGGAACAGCGGAGGAAGACCCCTCCAAGAAACAGCACAAGCGCCGGCGTCAGCGGCGCCGCTCTAAATCTCGCCACAACAAGAATGGACATTCCGGCACCGGAGATAATAATACCCCAGACAGTGCCGAAGACAACCCCCTCCAGCAAGATTCAGCACAGGACGACAGAGAAGCCAGCCCTCATGAGAGAGCGGCAGACGAGGAGGTAGAGGATGGTAGTTACATGCCTCCCTCCGGAGACGAGGCAAGCCTCGATGACGACGAATTTGTCATGCCTGAGGATCCCGTCGAACAAGAGCGTTTTAAACGCAGGCTTATGGCCACGGCAAACAGCCTCAAGAAAAAGCAGCAACAACTTAGAGCTGATCAGGATCTGCTAGCCGACAGATGGACTGAAGTCCTTGCGGCCGAAGAGCATGAGATCGAACGCCCCTCCAAAAGCTACCCCAAACGCAAGTTGCTCCCCCGATTAGAGGAGGAGGCATATAAACCTGCATCACCAGAGCACAATGCGGCTGACCGGCCACCTCGTGGCCGCGACAGAGAGGCCTCTAGGCCCTCCACTAGAACCGTACCCCGGCATCGCTCGAAAAGCACAAAGCCACAGGGGAACACTCCGGACTTGCGAGACATATTGGAGGATAAGGAAAGACCATCAAGATCCATCTACGGATCGCGTGGGCGCCCCATGATACGTGACGACAACCGTCGCGCCGGACACAGCAAGTCCGGCCGGGCCGAACACAGTAGACGAAGCTCGTTGGAGCTCCGTCGCGACATAGCCCAATACAGAGGCGCCGCACACCCACTATGCTTCACAGATGAAGTAATGGATCATCAAATCCCCGAAGGGTTTAAACTCGTGAATATTGAATCCTATGATGGCACAACAGACCCCGTGGTTTGGATCGAAGACTATCTCCATCATATCCACATGGCCTGCGGTGACGACCTTCACACCATCAAATACCTCCCACTCAAGCTTAAAGGACCAGCTAGGCATTGGCTTAACAGCTTGCCAGCAGAATCAATTGGGTGTTGGGAGGACCTGGAAGCCGCATTCCTTGATAACTTCCAGGGCATGTATGTGCAACCACCAGACGCTGACGACCTAAGCCACATAATTCAGCAGCCAGACGAATCGGCCAGACAATTCTGGACACGGTTCTTAACTAAGAAAAATCAAATCGTCAATTGTCCGGATGCGGAGGCCCTCACGGCCTTCAAACATAACATCCGCGATGAGTGGCTTGCCCGGCACCTGGGACAGGAAAAGCCGAAATCCATGGAAGCCCTCACATCACTCATGACCCGCTTTTACGCGGGAGAGGACAGCTGGCTAGCCCGCAGCAACAACCTCAGCAAAAATTCTGGCAGTCCGAATACCAAGGACCGCAATGGCAGATCACGTCGCAACAAGAACAAACGCTGCATTAACGGCAACAATAAGGAGGATACGGCAGTCAACGCCGGATTCAGAGGCTCCAAACCCGGTCAGCGGAAAAAGCCATTCAAAAGAACTACTACGGGTCCGTCCAATTTGGACCGAATACTCGATCGCTCGTGCCAGATACACGGCACCCCCGAAAAGCCAGCCAACCACACCAACAGGGACTGTTGGGTATTCAAGCAGGCAGGCAAGCTAATTGCCGAAAACAATGGCAAGGGGCTGCATAGCGATGACGAAGAAAAGACCAGACCGCCGAACAATAGAGGACAGAAGGGTTTCCCCCCACAAGTGCGGACGGTGAATATGATATACGCAACCCACATACCCAAGAGGGAGCGGAAGCGTGCACTCAGGGACGTATACGCGATGGAGTCAGTCGCCCCGAAGTTCAACCCATGGTCCTCCTGCCCGATCACTTTTGATCGAAGGGACCACCCCACCAGCATCTGCCACGGCGGATTCGCCGCATTGGTTTTAGACCCAATCGTCGATGGATTTCACCTCACCAGAGTCCTGATGGACGGCGGCAGCAGCCTGAACCTGCTTTATCAGGACACAGTGCGCAAGATGGGCATAGACCCCTCAAGGATTAAAACCACGAAGACGACCTTCAAAGGCGTCATACTAGGTGTAGAGGCCAGTTGTACGGGCTCAGTTACACTGGAAGTGGTCTTCGGATCCCCGGATAACTTCCGAAGCGAGGAGTTAATCTTCGACATAGTTCCGTTTCGCAGTGGCTATCATGCTCTGCTCGGATGGACCGCGTTTGCAAAGTTCAACGCGGTCCCGCACTACGCATACCTCAAGCTCAAGATGCAAGGCCCTCGAGGAGTCATCACGGTCAACGGAAACACCGAACGCTCCCTCCGAACGGAGGAACATACAGCGGCTCTCGCGGCAGGAGTACAATGCAGCCTCTTAAGGCAATTCTCGAGTCCGGCCGTTAAGCGATCGGACACGGCTAAACGCGCCTGGAGTAACCTACAACAAGACCACCTGGCACGTTCCGAGCACGCGTAGCAATGCGGCCCCAACCCCAGCCCTCGCAAGATTGCAAGACTGGTCCTTCGCGTACATCATTACGCTCTGGAGATACCATGGGCATAGGGGGAGGGGCACGGCCACGACAGGCCCAGAATGCGGCTTAACCACATCAGGGGCTCCCTAGTGTATCATTCCTTTTCTTCTTCTTTTCTTACTTTTTCTTTCTTACCCACAAGACTCCGTTCACCAGAGGCCCTATCCGGCAGTAGACCGGCCAAACTCACGATGCAACAGCCAGGGAAGGAGAAAGGCTACGATGAATACCCAGGTGGTCTCCATTACGAGCATAAAATCTGTTTTATACACCATTCCGCAGCCTACCCCTAGAGGGGGACATGTTTAATAGTCCCATCCCTTGCTTATCGCACTATTTGTATCATTCTGCATTCATGGCAGTATTTCTTGAATAAACAATGCAGCACCTTTTTGCTTGTAATTGCATTTCTTACTTATACATATGTTCATTTATGACATGTCGCATCCGTACACTTTGGTACAGCTAAATACACCAGGGGCTTAAGTTCCCGACATTATGGTGTGATAAGTCCGAACACTTTCACAAGTGCGGCACCCCGAACTTATAGCATTATATGCATCGGCTCCGAATCATGTCTTGGGTCAATAGTTGGGTTTTCCCGGCTCCCATGTTTTGGTACCTTATGTTCCGTTCTATCGGCTAACGTAGCACTGGGAGAACCACTGCGATTGCGCCCCAGTTGAGCTGGGCGAGCGCCTCAGTGGAGAAAGCTAAAACTGACCGTCATGATGAGGCGAGAGCCGGTCGCTGTTCGAGAGGTTTTTTCGAGTCCCTAAAGACTTATGCCGCTTAGAGCGAGGAACCGGCTTTGTCCAGCCCAGGCGTGGATAGCGCCCCGAATTCGGCCTTCCGAACACTAGGGGCTTCGCCGAAATTTAAAATTATAGAATTCTATGGCTAAGTGAGAGTGTTCAAGCATTATAAGTCTGGTTGCCTAGTTTGTTGTGTTGAGCGCCTCCCTAGATGGACCCAAATATGGGAACAAGAGTGCTCAAATTTATCCCAAACACCCCAGCACTCGTGGCATGGGGGCTGAAGCTGACGACTTGCCATCTCTCAGATTTGATAAACAGCCGCACAGAAGGTAATATTTTAAATCAACAAGCGTTGCTTAGTGCATATGAACAAAGTTTTCAGCGCAAAGGATAACAAAATGCGAGTCTACTCAAATATTACATTATTGGAGCACTCACCCGCAATAGTGCGGGCACCCTTCGGGACACTCTTGTAATACATCTCGGGCGTGCGATACTCCTTGCCCGGTGGTGGCGCGTCCGTCACAAGCTTCTCAGCATCCATCCTGCCCAAGTGCACCTTAGCACGGGCAAGGGCCCGACGGGCACCTTCAATACAGGCGGATCGCTTGATGACCTCAATCCATGGACAAGCATCCACCAGCCGCCGCACCAGGCCGAAGTAGCTCCCAGGCATGGCCTCATTGGGCCACAGCCGAACTATGAGGCCCTTCATGGCCTGTTCGGCCACCTTGTGGAGCTCGACCAGCTGCTTCAGCTGGTCTCTAAGGGGCACCGGATGTCCGGCCTCAGCATATTAAGACCAGAAGACCTTCTCCGTCGAGCTCCCCTCCTCGGCCCTGTAGAAAGCGACAGCATCGGATATGTTGCGGGGCAGATCTGCGAACGCTCCTGGAGAGCTCCGAATTCGGGTAAGTAACAGGTAATTCACATTCACATGCTTGCTTTGCATGAAAAATGCCTTACCCGCCGCTATTTTCTTCAACGCCTCGATTTCCTGATGGGCCTTGTGGGCTTCGGCCTTAGCGGCTTTGGCGCTATCAAGAGCCGACGCAAGCTCGTACTCTCGAGTCTTCGAGTCACGCTCCAAACTCTCATGCTTTTCCATGAGAGCCTGGAGCTCTTGTTGTACCTCCGCCACTTGCGCCTCCTGCTTCTCTCGCCCAGCGCGCTCCACGGCCACATTACGTTCGGCCGCGGACACCGCCTCCTTCAGGGTCGCCACCTTGTTCGTGGCCCCTGAAGTACCCACGTTATCCTTGTCATTTCTCTTGCAACCAAATCCTTTTCTGTAAGGTAAAACTTTAACAAGGTGGTACTCACCTTCCTTGTCCTCGAGTTGCTTCTTGGCACGGCCGAGCTCGTTCTCAGACCGCTCGAGGCTTTGTTTCAAAGCATTGACCTCCGCAGTCAGTGCGGCAGAGGTCAGCAGCGTAGCCTGCAAATCCCATATTGACATATTTATTAAGACTCCTGCGTTTATCTTTTTAGATCCTCAGTCCGGCTTTTCTTTTCAAACACCGAGCCGAGCATCAGGGGCTATTGTCTATGCGGTACTATTTTACATATATTAATATTCTTACCTCAAAGCCTGATAGAAGGCTGCTGCAGGCTTTGGTCAGCCCGCTTTTGGTGAGCTGAACCTTCTGAATCACCGCACTCATGACAGTGCGGTGTTCCTCCTTGATGGAAGCACCGTTGAGCGCCTCCAGCAAGTTATCTGGTGCCTCCGGTTGGACGGAGGCCGCCGGTGTCACGGTCTTGCCCTTCTTATGAAGGGGCCGCCCGCCGGACTCTGGAACCACTGCAGGTTCCGGTGCGAAGTCCGGTACGAAGTCCGGGTGGTCGCCTTGTGGCACCTCCGGGTCCTCCTCCTCCGGGTGGGTCCTTCTCTGGGATCCCACCTCGGCTTCGTCAGCGTCACGGGGGGAGGAGGCGGTTGGAAGTGAAGTACTGTTCACATCCGACGTGCCCAAGGACCCGCTCGACGAAGCGGGAAGATCGTCCTTGGGCGGACTGCAGGGTTGTATGCGGCGTTAGAAAGACACCATGTGGCAAAAATAAAAATCATGAAGTCATTCGGGAGTCCGGATACTTACGATCTCGCCAGGGGCTTGGCCCTTGGAGGCCAATCCTCGTCGTCGTCACCGGCGTTGGCGGAACAGTCCGGGGGAAGAGTCCTTCCCTTCTTGGACCCTTCGGCCTCCCTCGTTGGGGAGGCCTTCCTTTTCTTCCCTCCCCCTGCTGGGGGAGAGGCCTTTTTCTTCTCCTCCTCGTTCTCGTGGGAGGAGTCCGCCTCGGAGTCATCGGACACCTGAAAACGGGAACTCTTTCGAGTGCCCGTGGCCTCCTTCTTGGCCTTCTTCTCCGGCACCACGTGGGGTGCCGGAACCAGCAGCCCCGCTAAACGGGCGTCCGCTGGGTCTTCTGGAAAAGGGGCCAGACAGTTAGTCTGCTCGGCCTTCTTCAGCCAGTCCTGTCAAAGGAGAGGGAGTTTAGATCCCGCATAGAGTCAAACTATGAAAGAAAAGTGTCTCGTAAAGGGTAGAATCGCTTACCTCGCTAGCCTGGCGCTGTGAGCTGAATCCGCGATCTTCGGTAGCGGATGCGGGAGCCTCGGCGCCCTTAAACAGCACCTTCCAGGCATCTTCGTACCTAGTGTCGAAGAGCCCACTCAAGGTTCGGTGCTGGGCCGGATCGAACTCCCACAATTTGAAGGCCCGTTGTTGGCACGGGAGAATCCGGCGGATGAGCATGACCTGGACTACGTTGACAAGCTTGAGCTTCTTGTTCACTAGCTTTTGGACGCAGGCTTGGAGTCCGGTCAGCTCCTCCGAATCGCCCCAAGTCAGGCCACTCTCTTTCCAAGAGGTGAGCCGTGTGGGGATGCCAGATCTGAATTCGGGGGCTGCTGCCCATTTAGGGTCATGCGGCTCGGTGATGTAGAACCACTCCGATTGCCACCCCTTGATGGTTTCCACAAAGGCTCCCTCGAGCCAGGTAACGCTGGGTATCTTACCCACCATGGCGCCTCCGCACTCCGCTTGGCTACCCTTCACAACCTTCGGCTTGACATTGAAGGTCTTGAGCCACAAGCCGAAGTGGGGCTGGATGCAGAGGAAAGCCTCGCACACGACGATAAACATCGAGATGTTGAGGATGAAATTCGGGGCCAGATCATGGAAATCCAGGCCGTAGTAGAACATGAGCCCCCGGACAAAGGGGTGAAGTGGGAAGCCCAGTCCGCGGAGGAAATGGGGAAGGAATACCACCCTCTCATGGGGCCTATGGGTGGGGATGGGCTGCCCCTCGTCGGGGAGCCGGTGCGCGATGTTGCTGGACAGATATCCGGCGCTGCGCAGCTTCTTGATGTGCCCCTCCGTAACGGATGAGGCCATCCACTTGCCTCCCGCTCCGGACATAGTTGGAGAAAGTTGAGGTGAGATGTGCGGGCTTGGGCGCTGGAGCTCGAGTGCGCGGAGATGGATAAGCAAAGGAGGAAGAAGGCGTAGGTAAAAAGGTGGATCCTTATCCCCTTATATATGGGCGGACGAAACTATGCGTCCCCACCGGCCTGATAAAACTCGCTTTTCTCCCAAGCGCCGCAATCAATGGCGCGGTTGGGTTACCCACGTCCGTATTGATGAGAATCCCGGAATAAGGGGAACACGATCTCTGCTTCGACAAGACGTGCCAAGGAAACCACTTCGCTAAACGCGCTGAGGTGGTATAATAAAAATGATTCAAGTAAAGGCTTGGTTGTGGTGTGACGTCACACCACGAAATACATCAGCAGATTGAACTTGTGTAAATATTATTCTCTCTACGGTGGACTGTGGAATTTATTTTGCAGAGCTGGACACTATCCTGGTGTTCACAATCTTCTATAAATTATTCGGAGGAGGAACCCGCTTTGCAATGCCGAAGACAATATGCGCGCCGGACTCGTCGTCATTGAAGCCTGGTTCAGGGGCTACTGAGGGAGTCCTGGACTAGGGGGTGTCCGGATAGCCGAACTATCATCATCGGCCGGACTCCAAGACTATGAAGATACAAGATTGAAGACTTCGTCCCGTGTCCGGATGGGACTTTCCTTGGCGTGGAAGGCAAGCTTGGCGATACGGATATGTAGATCTCCTACCATTGTAACCGACTCTGTGTAACCCTAGCCCTCTCCGGTGTCTATATAAACCAGATGGTTTTAGTCCATAGGACATAACAATAACAACAACAATCATACCATAGGCTAGCTTCTATGGTTTAGCCTCCTTGATCTCGTAGTAGATCTACTCTTGTAATACCCACATCATCAATATCAATCAAGCAGGACGTAGGGTTTTACTTCCATCAAGAGGGCCCGAACCTGGGTAAAACATCGTGTCCCTTGTCTCCTGTTACCATCCGCCTAGACGCACAGTTCAGGACCCCCTACCCGAGATCCGCCGGTTTTGACACCGACACCCATCATTGGAATATACAAGCCAAGTTCTATAATGAAAAATTCCCACTAGTATATGAAAGTGACAACATATGAGACTCTCTATCATGAAGATCATGGTGCTATTTTGAAGCACAAGTGTGGAAAAGAGGTAGTAGCATTGTCCCTTCTCTCTTTTTCTCTCATTATATTTTTTTCCTTTTCTTTTTCTTTTTATCTTTTTTATTTGGCCTTCTTCCTTTTTTTGGCCTTTCTCTTTTTTTTATTTTTTCCCTTTTTTTGTAAAGTCCGAAGTCTCATCCCGACTTGTGGGGGAATCATAGCCTTCATCATCCTTTCCTCACGAGGACAATGCTCTAATAATGAAGATCATCACACTTTTATGGATTTACAACTCAAAGTTAGAACAAGATATGACTCTATATGAATGCCTCCGGCGGTGTACCGGGATATGCAATGAATCAAGAGCGACATGTATGAAAATTATGATGGTGGCCTTGCCACAAATACGATGTCAACTACATGATCATGCAAAGAGCAATATGACAGAAGTAATGTGTGTCATATGAACAGAACGGTGGAAAGTTTCATGGCAATATATCTTGGAATGGCTATGAAAATGCTATAGTAGATAGGTATGGTGGCTGTTTTGAGGAAGGAGTATGGTGGGTGTATGGTACCGGCGAAATTTCCACGGCACAAGAGAAGCTAGCAATGGTGGAAGGGTGAAAGGGTGCGTATAATCCATGGACTCAACATTAATCAAGAGAACTCATGTACTTATTGCAAAAATTTAGAAGTCATCAAAAACCAAAGCACTACGCGCATGCTCCTAGGGGGATAGATTGGTAGGAAAAGACCATCGCTCGTCCCCGACCGCCACTCATAAGGAAGACAATAAATAAATAAAAGTGTGCTCCAACTTCATCACAAAGCGGTTCACCATACGTGCATGCTACGGGAATCACAAACTTCAACACAGGCATTCTTTAAATTCATAATCACCCAACTAGCATAACTTTAATATTACTACCTTCATATCTCAAAACAATTATCAAGCATCAAATTGATCATAGCATCCAATTCAATTTCTATGATAGTTTTTATTATACCCAACTTGGATGCTCATCATTATAAGACCAACTTTGTAACCATAGCAAATACCATGCTATTCTAAAAGACTCTCAAAATAATATAAGTGAAGCATGAGAGACTAGCAATTTCTTCAAAATTATTCCACCGCCTTGCTCTAAAAGATATAAGTGAAGCACTAGAGCAAAAACTATCAAGCTCAAAAGATATAAGTGAAGCACATAGAGTATTCTAGCAAATTATAATAAAAAAGGCTTCTCCCAAAAGGTGTGTACAGCAAGGATGATTGTGGAAAACTAAAAAGCAATGACTAATATAATACATGACGCTCCAAGCAAAACACATATCATGTAGCGAATAAAAATATAGCTCCAAGTAAAGTTACCAATGAACGAAGACGAAAGAGGGGATGCCTTCCCGGGGCATCCCCAAGCTTAGGCTTTTGGCTATCCTTGAATATATTGGGGTTCCTTGGGCATCCCCAAGCTTAGGCTCTTTCCACCCTTTATTCCATAGTCCATAAAAGCTTTACCCAAAACTTGAAAACTTCACAACACAAAACTCAACAGGAAATCTTATAAGCTCCGTTAGTGAAAGAAAACAAAATCACCACATAAGGTACTGCCATGAACTCATTCTTTATTTATTTTGGTGTTAAACCTACTGTATTACAACTTCCTTATGGTTTATAAACTAATTTACTAGCCATAGATGCATTGAAATAAGCAAACAACACACGAAAAAACAGAACAGTCTGTAGCAATCTGTAACTAACGCAAACTTCTGGAACTCTAAAAATCCTACCAAAATAGGACGTACTGGACAATTTGTCTATTGATCAGCAGCCAAAAGAATCAATGAAAAAGCACATTTCTGTGATTTATTGAATTTTTTTGCGTGAGCGCAAAGTTTCTGTTTTTCAGCAGAATCAAATCAACTATCATAGTAGTTTATCCTATAGGTTCTACTTGGCACAAACACTAACTAAAAGATAAAAACACATCTAAACAGAGAGTAGATGCAAGATTTATTCCTAAACAGGAGCAAAAACAAAAAACATAAAGAAAAATTGGGTTGCCTCCCAACTAGCGCTATCGTTTAACGCCCCTAGCTAGGCATAAAAGCAAACATAGATCTAACGAGTGCCATCTTTGGCACTAAATTCCTCAATAGAGCATTTATAATCTTGAGGAGGTTCTCTCTTTTCAGCAATGATTAAACCTTTGGACAAAAATTCAAGAAATTCGTTTGTAGCAAAAGGTTCCTTAACGATAGAAAGACAATTGGGATGAACACTTATGGCTTTGAGGTCCACGTCTCCCTTACTAGAAGTTCCACCCTTATTTTTAGGAACATAAATAAACTTGGTGGTTTTTGTAGGGGGTCTTGGAGTGTTTTTCATGGGAGGAAACACCGAACCTAAGTTGGTAATTATATCCTCAAGTTTACCAGTTCTAGCAGAATCAAGATCTATTTTTTTGTTTAAATATAGGTTCTTTCTCTTTAAGATTTTTCAAAGTGACTCCAACCCTAGATTCATATTGAGTGATAAGATTATGAATCTTTTTATCTAAATTTTCAACCAACTCAACAGTGGCAATTTTATTTTCAATAATATCAAGCCGTTGCATAACGTGTTCTAAGCTTAAGACAGTTCCATTAACCAAAAGAGGTGGTGGGCCAAACAAATCTAACATAGCATTATAAGCATCAAACGTATGGCTACTCAAGAAATCACCTCCGGCGACAGTATCAAGAACACATCTATTCCAAGGAGTAATGCCTACATAAAAATTGCGGAGAAGAATGGAAGTAGAAAGCTTCCTGGTAGATCTATTTTGAGCATTGCAAATTCTATGCCAAGCATATTTTAAATTTTCTCCCTCCCTTTGTTTAAAATTGAGGATTTCATGATCGGGAGTAATAACGAGGATAGGAAGACTAGCCATAACGACAAGGTTACCGAACTAACACATGGGCAAACGGAAAAAGGCAAGCGAAAAGAGAGGAGGAGATTGGGAAAGAGAGGGCGAATAAAACGGCAAGGGTGAAGTGGGGGAGAGGAAAACGAGAGGCAAATAATGTAAATGCGAGGGAGATGGGTTTGTGATGGGTACTTGGTATGTCTTGACTTGAGCGAAGACCTCCCCGGCAACGGCACCAGAAATCCTTCTTGCTACGTCTTGAGCTAGCGTTGGTTTTCCCCAAAGAGGAGAGGGTGATGCAGCAAGTGTAGCGTAAGTATTTCCCTCAGTTTTGAGAACCAAGGTATCAATCCAGTAGGAGGCTCCTCAAAAGTCCCACACACCCACACAAAAAAACTGAGAACTCGCAACCAACGCAATAAAGGGGTTGTCAATCCCTTCATGGCCACTTACGAAAGTGAGATCTAATAGAGATAGTAATATATTTTTGGTATTTTGTAATATAGATGGAAAAAGTAAAGATGCAAATAAAAGTAGATTGAAAGCAAATATGATAAGAGATAGACCCGGGGGCCATAGGTTTCACTAGAGGCTTCTCTCGAGATAGCATAAGTATTATGGTGGGTGAACAAATTACTGTCGAGCAATTGATAGAAAAGCGCATAGTTATGAGATAATCTAGGCATGATCATGTATATAGGCATCACGTCCATAACAAGTAGACCGACTCCTGCCTGCATCTACTACTATTACTCCACACATCGACCGACTCATGCCTGCATCTAGATTATTAAGTTCATAAGAACAGAGTAACGCATTAAGCAAGATGACATGATGTAGAGGGATAAACTCATGCAATATGATATAAACCCCATCTTGTTATCCTTGATGGCAACAATACAATACGTGTCTTGCAACCCTTTCTGTCACTGGGTAAGAACACCGCAAGATTGAACCCAAAGCAAAGCACTTCTCCCATGGCAAGAAAGACCAATCTAGTAGGCCAAACCAAACTAATAATTCGAAGAGACTTGCAAAGATAACTCAATCATACATAAAAGAATTCAGAGAAGATTCAAATATTATTCATAGATAAACTTGATCATAAACCCACAATTCATCGGATCTCGACAAACAGACCGCAAAAAGAGATTACATCGAATAGATCCGCACAAGAGAGGGGGAGAACATTGTATTGAGATCCAAAAATAGAGAAGAAGCCATCTAGCTAATAACTATGGACCCGTAGGTCTGTGGTAAACTACTCACAACTCATCGGAGGGGCAAGGATGTTCATGTAGAAGCCCTCCATGGTTGATTCCCCCTCCGACGGTGTGCCGGCGAAGGCTCCAAGATGGGATCTCGCGGATACAGGAAGTTACGGTGGTGGAAATTGTGTTTCGTGGTGCTCCTGGATGTTTTCGGGGTACGTAGGTATATATAGGAGGAAGAAGTACGTCGGTGGCCGCCTGAGGGGCCCACAAGACAGGGGGCACGCCCTACAAGGGGGAGCGGCCCCCTATCTCGTGGGGCCCTCGGAAGCTTCTTGACTTGCACTCCAAGATTTCTGGATCATGTTCGTTGCAAAAATCACGCTACCGAAGGTTTCATTCCGTTTGGACTCCGTTTGATATTCCTTTTCTTCGAAATACAGAAATAGACAAAAAAACAGCAATACGGGCTGGGCCTCCGGTTAGTAGGTTAGTCCCAAAAATGATATAAATGTGTAAAATAAAGCCCATAAACATCCAAAAGGGGTAATATAATAGCATGGAACAATCAAAAATTATAGATACGTTGGAAACGTATCACCGGGCCGCACCCGCCGGTGGCCTCTCCCTGGCCAGGGACGGCCGAAGCCGTCAGGCCGTCGGTCGGTGGCGCCCCTCCCCTGCTCCTCCTCTGTCATGTGCGGGGATAGGGCGAGGAAGAAGACGACGACGGCCGGCCCGCCCCTCCAACTGGTTGATGGGCCCCGCGGAACCACCCGTCAGCCAGTCAGCGCGTTGACCCTGCCCGGTCCACGTGGATAAGTGACAGGCCTCGCCCCATGGGACCAGCACGCGCCCGGCCCCGCATCTGATGACGTGGATAAGTCGACACGTATTCCGGTAAGTACGTTTTCAACTTCTGAAAACGTATTTCCTTATATGTGTTTCTGCCTTATCCACTCAGGGACTTATTTGTGATGATTTTTTTATAGAAAAGTCCCTGATCTTCTACACCTCACAACTTTTTGCTAGTAACTCCAAATGAGGTGAATCCAAAGCCCACTTCGTCGTTTCGTCGAGCCCTATCTGTTGGTTTCATTTTCACTATGGTTTGACACTATGAAAATATCCTTTTTGTCCTTGCCCATAAATAGCCCATTCGAGAGAGAACTGTTTCTAGCGATTCTTTCCACGGCTTCACCGCACTTCTCCCTGGTGCCTTCTTCATCCCCGGGCAAGCCATAATACCCACTTGCATGATAGTCATGCAGTAGACATGGTTTTCAACTTGAATCTTTATTAAATGTTTGCTTGTTGAAAATATGGTTATCGTTGTTCCGGTGATGTTTAGAGTTGCATGTTCACTTTTGTGCTATGTTGTCTTGTACTTTGTTATCATGTTCTACCTGCTAGTACTTCCTCTCATATGTTTATGCTTGCTAGTAGTACATGTTGATGTTGGTGATGGTCTTCGGTGCATGACTGACGTCTGTCCCGAGTACCGTTGTTATGCATGTTCCATTACATCCAGTTGGTCAAATGCTTGCATGATGGCATTGTTGATATGTTCTTGCATGATATTTATTGTTGATTCTAGTGGTCATGCTATGTTTCGGAGAAGTATGTACTGGTGATGTTCATGCTAGTCAGTATGCCATGCTCATTAGATATGATTCATTGTTGATATGGTGGATAGTTATGTGATACCCTCATGATTATGTTGATATCATGTTCATGCATTGTAATTTGCATCATGTTATTTTATCATGGCTCAGCATATTTGCATTCAAGTTTAACCGGATTAAATTGACCTTGAACAACTATTGGCTGAGTCATGGTGCCACCATATCGAGCTGACCAGTGCAACCACACTGTACCCACCCGAATGGGAGTGCGAGGCCATGGGTTCCATAGTGTGGGTACAGTGTACTAACCTCTACAGAGTGTATATTAAATCTATCGATAGCCGCGCCCGCGGATAAGGGCCCAGTTCGTGTCGGTCACACTGTGAGTCAACAATATTAATCATAATGTGCTTAATAACAACCCCGGTTCGATTATGAGTTAAGTTGGTTGGGATCGCCGGAAAGATCACCGTTTGAGACAAAGTGTTGGTCATGGTTGGGATCGCCAGAAAGAGCACCGTTTGGTTACGAGGTAGCCCGTTGAACCCAGAGTGGGTCCGTTTGTGATATGTGAATGATCATCGTGGTATCGAGGATACCGAGTTGTTGTATATTCGTTATGTTGTGTGAGAATCGTGGGTAAAAATCAAGCTCCTTGTGGTCATTTAATGATTACTACGGTATTGGTTATACCAAGCTTGATTTTATCCTGAGATAATTGTTTGATGTCCGAGGTTGGTAAGTGATGCATGTGATGGTTACGAAGTAACCCGAGCAGAATAAATAGTGCATATAGTGTCATCATGTTAGTATCGTCAAATTTATTTGTACATGCCCTGATCATATTGTTCTAGCAGTATTTTGTTCATGTTGTTCATGCCATGTTATCCTGATGATCACATGATAACTCCTGCTTAACCTGTAATTGCCATGGTGTTGTTCGTCTTGAATGCTTCTTGTTATTGTGAGCTTGTAAGTACATTCAATGTACTGACCTAGCATGTCATGCGAGCTTGCAGGTCAAGCCTAGATTGCTTGTGTGTTTGGTGTTGTTCCTGTGTTCGCGAGCTAGGATAAGCGTTCCAGCCAGAGTCCCTGCGAAGTGGAGTTCACCACCGTTGTCGTTGTTCCGCTGCTAGAGTTATTCCGCTGCTTCGAGTTGTTCTGCTGCTTGCATAGAGCAACTGAGGATTGCGTAGTGTCGCCGTGCCGGTGTTATTCATTGTAATATCGGAGACCTTGTATTCATATTCGTTTAATAATAGAAAGCTGGTTTGTTCTATGCTAAGCAGTGTCATGTTCCGGTTTCTCTGAGTCGGGGTGCCACACATGGCTCGAGGAGATAATCTCCACGCCATTCAATATCCTCCTCTAAAACTGAAAGGACCAGCATGACACTGACTAAACAGCCTCTTAGAAAACTCCATTGGAACCTGGGAAGACTTGGAACATGATTTTCGGGCCAACTTTCAGGGCACTTATGTCCGGCCACCGGATGCTGACGACTTGAGTCACAAAATTCAGCAGCCAGGCGAATCAGCTCGCAAGCTTTGAAATTGGTTCTTAACCAAAAAGAACCAGATCATAGACTGTCCGGACGCTGAAGCCTTAGAGGCCTTCAAACACAGCGTCCGTGATGAATGGCTCGCCCGACACGTTGGGCAGGAAAAGCCGAAGACCATGGCAACTTTAACTGCACTTATGACCCACTTCTGTGCAGGTGAAGACAGCTGATTGGCTTGTAGAAGCAACAGCTCGTGTGACCCCGACACTTCTGAGGTGCGGGACGGCAATGGTAAACCTCGCCGCAATAAAAACAAACCACGGAATAACAACAATGATGACATAGATGATACGGCAGTTAATGCTGGATTCAGCGGCCCTAAGTCTGGTCAGCGGAAGAAACCTTTCAAAGGCAACAAATATGGGCCATGTAGCTTGGATAAAATCCTTGAGAGGCCCTGCCAGATTCATGGCACACCCGATAAGCCTGCAAATCACACCAACATGAATTGTTGGGTTTTCAAATAGGTCGGTAAGATAAATACCGAACACAAGGGAAAGGGACCTCCAAGTGAAGACGGTGATGAGCCCCGTCAGTCAAACACTGGGGGTCAGAAGCAGTTTCCCTCCGAGGTGAAAACAGTGAACATGATCTATGTCACTCATATCCCCAAAAGGGAGTGCAAGCATGCACTACGGGACGTCTACACTGTAGAGCCCATTGCCCCCAAGTCCAACCCATGGTTAGCATGTCCGATCACCTTTGATCGCAGGGACCACCCAACCAGTATCTGTCATGGGGGTTTGGCCGCCCTGGTACTTGATCCAATTATTGACGGATGCCACCTCAGTAGAGTCCTTATGGACAGAGGTTGCAGTCTGAACTTGATCTATCAAGACACCGTCCGTAAAATGGGCATTGACCTATCAAGAATCAAGCCTAGTAACACTACCTTTAAAGGTGTGATACCAGGAGTGGAGGCCCGTTGCATGGGTTCATTGACACTGGAGGTAGTATTTGGCTCCCCAGACAACTTTCGCAGTGAGGAATTGATCTTCAACATCGTCCCTTTTCACGGTGGATATCACGCACTGCTCGGACGAACAGCTTTTGCCTGCTTTAACGCAGTCCCGCACAATGCTTACTTAAAGCTTAAAATGCCCGGACCTCGTGGTGTTATTACAGTCAATGGTAACATGGAGCGCTCCCTCTGTACTGAAGAGCACATAGCAGCCCTTGCAGCCGAAGTGTATGGCGGCCTATCAAGCCGAACAGTTCACCGACCTATAAAGCCAATGACGTATTGAAACGAGTCCGGTCCGCGCATATTAGCGATAAATCAACAGATCCAAACCTTGATTAGCAGTTCGGCCTCCGCCAATCGCCCTACCAAGTTGCGGCTTATGTACTGTGCGTACATAATTACGCACTAAAAATACCTTGGGTGGCGCCGGAGGCACACTGCGGAAAAGGTCCATTGTACGGCTTGACCACATCCGGACCACATATATCTTTTTCCTCTTACTACAGGTTCATCAAGAGCCCTACTTGCTAGATGGTTGTTGCAGGATATCCTTTTAAGGCTAGCGTTTCCCAACCATCCAATACTCTTATCAAAGGACTAATTACTAAGGAGAGATGGCGCAGACGTGTGGCAGGGCATCACTGGAGTTTCTTTTTTGAACTATGATCTTTAGGCCCTGTGTTAGACTTTCCCTTATGTAAAACCTTTTCTTTTTCTCTTCGGGCATGTAATATGACCTTAACATTCAACGGCATTCTCTTTCATTGACGTATCAATAAAGATATAAAGGAAGCAGATGATTATCACCTTCTTGTTTGGGTCCTGGTATTACCTTGTCATCTGTGCTCTCCCTTACGTTCGACTGACATATGTGGTTTGGCACGGCCTTCATACCAGGAGTTGTAGTCGGCCCCGCAAAATTCTTAAGTCCGAACACCTATAGGGAACTCTTCGTCATCCCGGATATTGCATTATATGCATCGGCTCTGAATCATGTCTTTGGTCTATAGTTGGGTTGCCCGGCTCCTGTGTTTGCCACCTTACGTTCCGCAAGTTCGTCTTAGGTAGTAAAGGGAGAACTAGTGTGATTGTATTTCTAGTTCGTCCGGTTAAGTACCTCAGGAGAGAAAGCCGAAAACCGACTGTCATGATAGGTGAGTGCAGGTCAGCGATCCGGTGACTTAGTGTTATACTACAAATTGTTCGCGATTTATGTCGTGTTATATGAGGGGCTAGGCTTTTGATCAGCCACGTTGCAAAGGCGCCGCACTCCGGATTGTCGTTCACGCAACAAGGGGCTAGTACTTCGCGCCACCAATGGACTCTTATGGCTAAGTGAAAGTACTAAAGCCGCATAGTCTGATTTCCTAGTTCACCTTGCAAGCCACCTCCTACATCGGACCAAGATGCGGTCATGCCTTCCCGAACACCCCTGTAATATTTAAGTGGGGGCTGAAGCCGATGACCGGTAAACTTTCAGACATATAAACAATAGAATAGGAGGACAAACTAATCATAAAGGTAAGTGTCGGTGTCAAAACCGGCGGATCTAGGGTAGGGGTTCCCGAACTATGCGTCTAGGCGGATGATGACAGGAGACAAGGGACACGATGTTTTTACCTAGGTTCGGGCCCTCTAGATGGAGGTAAAACCCTACTCCTGCTTGATTAATATTGATGATATGGGTAGTACAAGAGTAGATCTACCACGAGATTAGGGAGGCTAAACCCTAGAAGCTAGCCTATGGTATGATTGTTGTTCGTCCTACGGACTAAAACCCTCTGGTTTATATAGACACCGGAGAGGGTTAGGGTTACACAAAGTCGGTTACAATGGTAGGAGATCTGCATATCCGTATCGCTAGGCTTGCCTTCCACGCCAAGGAAAGGCCCATCCAGACACGGGACGAAGTCTTCAATCTTGTATCTTCATAGTCTAGGAGTCCGGCCAACGGTGATAGTTCGGCTATCCGGACACCCCCTAATCCAGGACTCCCTCAGTAGCCCCCGAACCAGGCTTCAATGACGATAAGTCCAGCGCATAGATTGTCTTCGGCATTGCGAGGCGGGTTCTTCTCCAGATTCCATATACTTGTCGAATGGTGTCCGGCTTCTGATAAATGTTGTGCTCCTTGGCTTCCACGCCCAATAATGGCCATCTTCCACGTGGCGAACGAATGCGAAAAGCCAGGGTATTTTTACACTCTCCCCCCTAGCTACGCAAATGAGATGCCTATAAAGAGAGACGAGGATCTAGATCCGAATCACATCATCCCCCTTTCGCAAGCTTTCATCGGAGCGCCTCTGACAAAAAATCCATTCCAACATGGACAGTCGACGCGACTCCTCCTCTCGCGCTCCCAGCCCCAAGCCTGGGGATTGGGAGAGATGTTCAGTCCCGCATAGCAAGCTAGTGACGCTCCAAACCAAGGGATTTCTTCCCCCGGCCTTCATGGTTCTGGTTCGAGCCGGACTTGCCACCTACAAGGGCGGAAAACAAGCGGAGAGCGTCCCCGATCCTTCCAAAGGAGAGCGGGTATGCTTTGTCTCTTATCTGATAAGAGGACTCGGATTTCCAATACATCCGTTTCTCTGGGGGCTCCTGGAGTTCTATGGCCTCCAGCTGCACCACCTTACGCCTGCCTCCATTCTGCACATCGCGGGCTTCGTAGCCCATTGTGAACTGTTTTTGGGTGTCGAGGCTCATTTTGTGTTGTGGAAGAGATTATTTTGCCTCGTACCCCGTTCTCATGAGGGGTCAATATATCAAGTGGGCGGAGCCGAGTTATGGCGCATCGCCGGGACCGGATATCTACCCGGAACCCCGAAAAAGGCGTCCGAAGACTGGCCTTCAGAATGGTTTTATATAGAAGATGCCCCGCTACCGGATCCCGTTCGGACCGGCCTCCCGGAGTTCAGTAATGCTCCCTTGAAGAAACGCCTAAGTTGGCGTCCACGGAGCCCCCAGAGGAACAGCGACAAGGACGTCCTTTACCTGATGAGCCGAATAAGGTTACTGGCTCATTCCGGACAGACCATGATCAGTGTCAGGGCCATATGCATTATGCGGGGGGTGCAGCCGCTCCAGTATAGGGGCCACCCCATGTGGGATTTCAACGGGGAGGATGATGCCACCCATCATGGCCGTAAGGGGCCGGGATCGGTCACCGATCTGGTGAAGATTTTGTCCGTGCTGTACAAGGGGGAAGAGGAGGATTTTCTCCGTGTCAGTCCATTGAACGGATTTTCTATGAACAATCCTCGAAGCTGGGTAAGCAAACACGCCCTTTTCCGCACATCCGATCCGTACTCCCATGGTTATATATTTCATTTTGTGAGTTCGACGCAGGAACTGCGTCAGGCCGTAAAAGATATAAGCAGCCCACCTCTGCAACCCGAGCATCCGGAACGGCTCCTCGATCCGGCCTCCCAAGAGGATCCGGACATATCGGTGGAGCTGATTGATGGGGTATTTCACCAACTAAGCATTGACAATGCCTTGGTTGCCATTACGGCCGACTACCCCGGAATACTTCCAGCCTCACAGGTAACTGAAACCGAAGCCCCAGTACCTTGCTAATTATCCATTTGTGCTTTATTTTTTATCATCGTATATCAATGATGTTTTGCAGGGGGTGCCTTCGAGGCGGGAGGCCGAGCCCGTGGCGGCTAGCCAACAAGAGGCAGCACGGCCAAGCAGGCTGAAAAGAAGTGCGGTCTAGACTGAAACGCCACCGCAACGGTAATGCGTGTCACCATATTCCCAGGATTGATTCTGGGAAGATATATTAACGCTGGTGTTCCTTTCAGGAAAAAGAGCTCCCGCCGGACTATATCCGGAGAGATGGCCAATCGAGCCTCCGCCAGCCAGGCTCCAACGCCGGGTCCGGAAACGGAGGTAAACACGAGGCGTGCGTCGGATGCTCCTCCGACAGAGGATGCCGACAGATTGTTCGCCACCAACTCCAAGGTGGAGAGTGCCATGAATCACAGGCGCCGCCGGACAGTTCTTTGTGACGCATGTTTCTCCCAAGAAGCATTGAACGCCTTCAATTCGGGAGACGCGCACCTCCATGCCGCTCAAGATGGTCTAGCCAGAGCCACGGAGCAGTATGTAAAGGACATACGGGTAAGGAAATTTGACAGTTATATATGCCAGTAGCCCCCGAGACTTAAAATTAGTTAGGAGAACTGATTTAAGGATCATTTGTTATGCAGGATCTTACAGAAAAGAATACCCGACTGTCTCAGGAGCTTGAAGGGTGCAAGGCCCAGCTTGAGGCTGCACTAGCCGCCCCAGGGGGAGCCACAGAGACCCCCTCTGGTAATATATACTTCGAAAGATAAATAGTTAGTGAAGTGCGGCGTGTGTATAAGTCTGACAATAATATTGCAGATGGCGTCGGACTAGATCCGGACAAGCAACATCTCCTGCGCCAGTTAAAGGCTGGCGAGAATGTGCTTACAAGGGTGAGGCAAGAGAAAAATAATCTCCAAGATGCCAACACCAAGTTGGGTGAGGAACTAAAGGATGTTCAAGCCCAACTGTCTGACTCCGTTAAGGAGAATCGGCGGCTTCGTTGTAGCATTTATAGTAAGTGCTTGAGCGAGCTTTTTTGAAAAGAAGAGTTCAGCGAGGAAGTCGACTAACAGAAAGATGTCTGTAGGTATGCTCACAGGTCGTCCTGCAGAGGAAATGCCCGGTTCAACGGGTGACCTACTTCCCGAGTTGCTGCAACTGCAGGAACGAGTTCGGCAGGTGATGAGAGATGTCGCCCAGGCCTTGTGGCCATCCGTCTCCCTACCCAAAGGCCTTGGAGAGATTGCAAAGAGGCTTCAGGGAGCACGGCGGCGCTTCCAGCTATGGAAGATATCGGCCTGCCGTCAAGGCGCCAGGGAGGCCTGGGCCATGGTGAAGACGCGGTACACGAAGGCTGACCCAAACCACATGGCCGAGGTCGGACCTGTGGGGCCCGATGGGAAGGAGATCCCTGTGAGCTTAGTGTACGGCCAAGTAGAGTTGGCCGCAAAGTATTCCCAGTGGGACTGTAAACTAGACAGCCTATTAGATGGTATTGAAGAGGAATACAATCAGTCAATTTGACTATGCAATTAAAAATGACATGTAAAATGCCTTCTAGCCTGATTGTAGATCGTTTGTCGTAGCGGACCCTTTCGCTTCAACCTCGGGACCCTATCATCCGGAGTGTGTCCGAATAGCCTCACGGTTATGTAAGAACCGGGGCATGCGTGAAGACCAGGCGTAGGGGTCATTGGTGCTCTATCAGACAAGTGCCCAACTAGTTATGTTATATTACATGGTTAGTAAGAAACATCTTCCAGGGAGAATAGTTCCGTTAGGGATTCCTTTCCCTGGGAGGCATGCCCTAAAGTGCATGTCCGGACTGCGAAAAAAGCAGATAAACATCTGGGGGCAGATAAATGAATAAGTAAGAAATCGTCTTTTAGTTCGCCGACCGAATATTCCCTTAAGAACGCTAGCTTTCGGCTTCACCCAGTCTGAGGTACGCGTCCGGCTGACCCGGCGGTAACAATCGTAGAGGTGCTCCCTTTACCACCTAGCCGAACAATCGGGAACGTAGGGGTAAGCACATGAGCCAGGCAACCCAGCTTGGCCAAAACTTAAGTCATATTGATGCATATAATGGTGAATAAAAGGTACATGCGGAAGTGTGACACATGTGTTGGGCATAAAGCCCGTAGAAATAAGCTTCTGTTAAAGAAGCCCCCAGGTATATTGAGCGCGGACAACGCGTCAAGTGTGTGCGAACAATGCGCAAACTAGCCTTCAATGGATTTAAAAAAAGGAGGGAGAAGAAAAGAAATAAAAGACAGTTAATGTATAAAATATAGACGGAGGAAGGAGACGAACCCTGAGTCCGGCGCTAGGCGTAAAATCTTCGGAGACGGGTTGCATTCCATGGGTTCAGCTCCAGTCGGTTATCCGATGCGTTTCGCAGACGGTAAGCGCCGTCGGTCAGTACTTGGTCGATGATGAAGGGACCCTCCCATTTGGGCTTGAGTTTGTCCTTTTTCTTGTCCGGCAGGCGTAGAACTAATTCGCCAACATTGTAAGATTTGGCCCGTACTTCTCTGCTTTGGTATCTTCGAGCCCGGGCTTTTGCCACGTCGCGCTCCTCCTCCTCCAAGGCGTCCAAACTGTCCTGCCGCTTTCTTCGTACATGCGCACGCGAGGTGAGTCATGAATTATGTCGCAGGGCAAAACTACCTCTGCGCCGTACACCATAAAAAATGGTGTGAATCTGGTAGTGCGATTCGACGTGGTCCGCAGCCCCCAGAGTACGGAGTCGAGCTCCTCTACCCAATGCGTATTAGATTCCTTGAGGGACCGCATTAGTCTGGGTCTAATGCCGCTCATGATAAGACCGTTTGCTCGCTCGACCTGACCGTTAGTTTGAGGGTGATAGACTGAACGGTAGTCGATCTTGATGCCCATGTTTTTGCACCAGAGTTTGACCCCGTCGACCGTGAAGTTCGTCCCATTATCAGTGATGATGCTATGGGGGACGCCATAACGGTGTACTACCCCTGATATGAAGTCTATCACTGGTCTGGATTCGGCCATCTTAACAGGCTTTGCCTCTATCCATTTGGTGAATTTATCCACCATGACCAGTAGGTATTTTTGCTTGTGGGTTCCTCCTTTAAGGGGTCCGACCATATCAAGCCCCCAGACCGCGAACGGCCAGGTGATGCGTATAGTTTTGAGGGCGGTGGGTGGCATGTGGCTTTGATTAGCAAAGAGCTGGCATCCTACGCATCGTTGGACCAAGTCCTGAGCATCTGCCCGGGCCATTGGCCAATAAAATCCTGAACGGAAGGCCTTGCCTACAAGGGCCCGGGCTGCAGCGTGGTGCCCGCCGAGTCCGGCATGAATTTCAGCCAGAAGATTTCGCCCTTCCTCTTCGGAGATGCACCTTTGAAGGACTCCGGTTGTGCTTTTCTTATAAAGCTCTCCCTCATGGACCTTATAAGCTTTAGATCGCTGCACTATGCAGCGGGCCTCGTTTTGGTCCTCGAGAAGTTCCTGCCTAGTTAGGTAGGCTATGAATGGTTCTATCCATGGGGCAATGACTGCCATTATTGTGTGGGCTGACGGTGTTATTTCGGTGACGGAGCCACCAACTATGTCTGAATGTTCGGTGAGGGGAAGTGTGGTTAGGTCCGGGCTGTTATTTCCGGACTCTCCCACCCATGATACGGATGGCTTGAAAAGCCTCTCTAGGAAGATGTTGGGAGGGACGGCATCGCGCTTTGCGCCAATGCGTGCCAACATGTCTGCTGCCTGGTTGTTCTCCCGGGCTATATGGTGAAATTCGAGCCCCTCAAACCGAGCTGACATTTTTAAGACGGCGTTGCGATAAGCTACCATTTTTGGATCCTTGGCATCAAAGTCTCCATTTATTTGGGATATCGCGAGGCTTGAATCCCCACGGACCTCTAGGCGTTGAATGCCCATGGAGACTGCCATCCGGAGACCATGTAGAAGGGCCTCGTATTCGGCTACGTTGTTGGAGTCTATGTACATTATCTGAAGTACGTATTGGACTGTATCTCCGGTTGGGGAAGTCAGAATGACGCCAGCCCCCAGGCCGGCCAACATTTTGGAGCCATCGAAGTGCATGATCCAGTTGGAATATGCGCCGTACTATTTAGGGAGTTCGGCTTCAGTCCATTCGGCGATGAAGTCGGCCAAAACTTGTGACTTAATAGCTCGCCTTGGCTTGTAAGTTATGTCGAACGGGATGAGCTCGATGGCCCATTTGGCAATCCGGCCCGTTGCGTCGCGGTTGTTTATAATGTCATTAAGAGGTACTTCGGAGGCTACTGTTATCGAACACTCTTGGAAATAGTGTTGCAGCTTCCGGGATGCCATGAACACTGTGTATGCTATCTTTTGATAACGCGGGTACCGTGACTTGCATGGAGTTAGGACAGTGGACACGTAGTAAACTGGTTTTTGGAGAGGGAACTTGTGTCCGTCCGTTTCTCGTTCGACAACGAGCACCGCGCTTACAACTTGATGGGTTGCCGCGATGTATAATAGCATTGGTTCGCCCGTGTTGGGCGCGGCAAGGACCGGATTTGTTGCCAATATGGCTTTGATTTCTTCGAGTCCGGCCGTGGCGGCATCCGTCCACTCGAAGTGTTCGGTGCGCCGCAGGAGGCGATAAAGGGGTAATGCCTTTTCTCCTAAGCGGGAGATAAAGCGGCTTAGAGGCGCCATGTATCCAGTCAATTTTTGTATTTGTTTGAGGTCTTTTGGGATGTCCAATTGTGACAGAGCTCGGATCTTGGCTGGGTTTGCTTCAATTCCTCTACCGGATACGATGAAGCCCAAGAGCATTTCGGCTGGTACGCTGAAAACGCATTTTTCCGGGTTGAGCTTAATGTCATATGCTTGGAGATTGTCGAATGTGAGCCTCAAGTCGTCTACCAAAGTTTCGACATGCTTGGATTTGACGACCACATCATCTACGTATGCCTCCATTGTTTTGCCGATCTGGTTTGCCAGACATGTCTGAATCATGCGCTGATATGTTGCGCTGGCGTTTTTTAGCCCGAAGGGCATTGCGTTGAAGCAGAATGGGCCATATGGAGTAATGAATGCCGTTGCGGCTTGGTCTGGCTCTGCCATCTTAATTTGGTGGTAGCCTGAGTATGCGTCGAGGAAGCACAATGAATCGTGTCCTGCGGTAGCGTCGATAATTTGATCGATGCGGGGAAGGGGGAAGGGATCCTTTGGGCAAGCCTTGTTAAGGTCCTTGAAATCGACACACAGGCACCAGGATTTGTCCTTCTTTGGTACCATTACCAGGTTTGCTAGCCAGTCCGGATGTTTTATATCTCTAATGAATCCGGCCTCCAATAGTTTGGCTAGTACTTCTCCCATTGCCTGTCTCTTGGGTTCGAAGAAGCGCCGAAGAGCTTGTTTGACTGGCTTGAATCCTTTTAGGATATTTAGGTTGTGCTTGGCCAGCCGGCGTGGGATTCCTGGCTTGTCTGAAGGGTGCCAGGCAAAGATGTCCCAATTTTCCCGTAGGAATTCTCGTAGTGTGGCGTCTACATCAGGTTTTAATTGTGCCCCGATGGAGGCCGTTTTTGTAGGTTCCGTTGGATGGACTTGGAATTTGACTATTTCGTCCACCGGTTTAAAAGAGGTGGACTTGGATCTCTTATCGAGTGCCACATCGTCCCTGTTCACCATGGAGCGCAGCGCAGTGAGTTCCTCGGCCGCTAGGGCTTCGGATAGTGCCTCCAGGGCTAGTGCGGCTGTTTTATTTTCGGCGTGGAGTCCTATGTCCGGGTCACTAGCAAGAGTGATGATTCCGTTGGGTCCGGGCATTTTGAGCTTCATGTACCCGTAATGGGGTATAGCTTGGAAAATTGTGAATGCATCCCGCCCTAATAGAGCGTGGTACCCGCTGCTGAACGGGGCCACTTGGGATGTGACCTCCTCGGACCTGTAATTGTCCGGCGTGCCAAACACCACATCCAGTGTGATTTTTCCTGTACAACATGCTTCTCTCCTGGGGATTATTCCTCTGAAGGTTACGCTGCTCCGCTCGATGCGGCTCCAGTCTATTTCCATTTTTCGAAGGGTTTCCTCGTAAATGAGGTTTAATCCACTGCCGCCATCCATGAGTACCTTGGTAAGGCGAAAGCCATCCACTATTGGACTGAGGACCAATGTGGCTGGTGCTCGGGCTGTTCCGAATTTAGGTTCGTCATTGGCGTTAAAGGTAATAGCCGTGTCACCCCATGGATTTATTGTTGCTACCTGGTGGACTTCGGCGAGGCTGCGGATTGTTCGTTTCCGCATTTTATTTGATGTGAAGGTTTCGAAGACTGTTAATACCGTACTGGTATTGTTGGGCTGGAGCTCTGGAGCTAGAAGCTCTTCGCCACTTTTGGCCACCTGCCGTAGTATCCAACATGCTCTAAGGCTATGAGTTGGCGTGGCGCCCTCTGTACTATGAATTTTGCAGGGTCCGTTGAGCCATCCCTCCAGTATGGTTCCATGCCCTTTAAAGGGTTTTTGATTTCTGGTATTTAACCCAGGTGCCTGGTAATGATGCACCCTTTTACTTTGGACTGTGGTTGTGTTCAAGGCCGGATTATCCCAAAATTTGATTTCGGTTTTCCAGGAGCTCTCCATCGCACAGTACTTTCGTACTATGGACACCAAGTCGGTGAAGCGTGTAATTTCGCGACGACTTATAGCGTTGAGGATTCCTTCGTCCGTGCAATTAATGCAGAAGAATGAAATTGCGTCATCTTCACGGCAGTCCTTTATCCTGTTCATGACCAGGAGGAATCTGGCCCAGTAATGATGTACTATTTCAGTGGGCTCTTGCCGGATTTGGGATAGGTCGCTTACGTTTGGGTGGGCGGGTGGAGTTAAATTCCGAACTCCGTTCGATCTAAGACTCAGGGGCCAAGAAGCTTCAGAACTTGGGAGTTTGGGTTCTTGGACGTTGTCCAATGAATCGGGCCTGCTGCCTGACTTTAAGTTCAGGGCTTGAGTGGTGTTCTCCCCTCCGAGGGAATCCGGCATGGAGGGGTCAGGAATCCGGACATAGCTAGTCCTTAGGATAGAAGAAGGGTCGCCGTATTGTTCCTCTACCACAGCAACATGGTGGGTAACCTGGGGAGAGTTAATCTCTCTCAGATCAGTTTTAGGCCCAATCTGGTCGTAATCTGTAGCGACTCCCAGGGCGGCGATGTGATCCAAGAGCTCGTTCAAGGAGGAGAGCTCCATCGGATCTAACTGCTCGGCGAGTTCCGAGTTGACGTGAAGATTGCTTTCGATGATCCGAGAAGTCATCGTCGGCGCGGCGGCCGAACAGGCGGTCATAAGAAAACCCCCTAGCCAAAGAGTTTGGCCGATGGCCAAAGCTCCTTTGGCAACGGTGCCGTCTTTAAAGACGGGACGAGGCATCCTTCCTGATGGCGACGGCACAGAGGAACTCTCAATCAAAGCACCAATGTCGGTGTCAAAACCGGCGGATCTCGGGTAGGGGTTCCCGAACTGTGCGTCTAGGCGGATGATAACAGGAGACAAGGGACACGATGTTTTTACCCAGGTTCGGGCCCTCTCGATGGAGGTAAAGCCCTACTCCTGCTTGATTAATATTGATGATATGGGTAGTATAAGAGTAGATCTACCACGAGATCATAGAGGCTAAACCCTAGAAGCTAGCCTATGGTATGATTGTTGTTCGTCCTACGGACTAAAACCCTCCGGTTTATATAGACATTGGAGAGGGTTAGGGTTACACAAAGTCGGTTACAATGGTAGGAGATCTGCATATCTGTATCACCAAGCTTGCCTTCCACGCCAAGGAAAGTCCCATCCGGACACAGGACGAAGTCTTCAATCTTGTATCTTCATAGTCTAGGAGTCCGGCCAACGGTGATAGTTCGGCTATCCGGACACTCCCTAATCCAGGACTCCCTCGGTAAGCATCACTATTATACATCATCAGTTCATTACATGACTCTTACAAACCGGACTCAACTACTCAAATATGATGTCCTTTGAGCACTGTCCCTCCACAATGCGGGCTCCCTTGAGGACCTCGTCAAAGTACTTCTCCGGCCGCCGGTGCTCCTTGCCTTCAGGTGGCCCTGTGCTGGCAATTTCGGTGGCCTTCATCTTCGCCCACTGCACCTTGACACGGGCAAAGGCCATCCGGGCACCTTCTATGCAGGACGACTGCTTGAGGGTATCGACCCGAGGGAACGCATCCACCAGCCGCTTCACGAGTCCGAAGTGGCTGCTAGGTGTGGACTCGGCCGGCCATAGATAGACTATTTCATCCTTCATGGCCAGTCCGTCCACCCTGTGCAGCTCAGAAAGTTGCTTCAGCTGGTCACTAAGGGGCACTGGATGTTCTGGTGCAAGGTATTGCGACCAGAACAGCTTCTCCATCAAGCTCCCCTCTTCGTCTCGGAAGAATTCGGCAGCGTCCGCAATACTCCTCGGCAGATCAGCCAAGGCGCCTAGAGAACTCGAAACTAAGGTCAGCAAAATATATCTCTTACAAGTAAATCTACTCTGCATGGTAAAGGCCTTACCAGCCGCTATCTTCCTCGCCTCTGGAATCTCCTGGCGAGCGCCCTGGGCATCAACCCGGGCTTCTTTTGCTCTCTCCAGTGCTTTGGTGAGCTCGGAGGCCTGTTCTGAACTCTTTTGCTCCAAGGACTCGCACTTGGCGATGGCGTCCTTGAGCTCCTGTTCGACCTCCTCCACCCGCGCCTCATGTCTGCGGTGGGCGGTTTGCTCCACCTCTAACTCCTTGGCCGCTTTGTCCGTGGCCGCCTTGCTCGCCTCCGCCTCCTTCTTGGCTTCGGCGAGGGCGCTCTTGAGGGACTCGACCTCGGCTACGCCAACTATGAGTATATTTATAACATTTTTAGTCAGTTTAAAATGACTAACACGCATATAATTTTGAAATATGTCGTAATGCCGTGATAACCCACAAGTATAGGGGATCAATTGTAGCCTCTTTCGATAAGTAAGAGTATCGAACCCAACAAGGAGCTAAAGGTAGAACAAATATTCCCTCAAGTTCTATCGACCACCGATACAACTCTATGCACGCTTAGCATTCGCTTTACCTAGAACAAGTATGAAACTAGAAGTACTTTGTGGGTGTTTTTGGATAGGTTTGCAAGAATATAAAGAACACGTAAATATAAACTAGGGGCTGTTTAGATAGAGAAGTAATAAAGTAAATATAGTAAGTGTGGAAAAGTGGTGGTAGGAGTTGTGAAATTGTCCCTAAGCAATTGACTACTTTACTAGATCGATAGCAAGTTTTATGTGGGAGAGGCATAAGCTAACATACTTTCTCTTCTTGGATCATATGCACTTATGATTGGAACTCTAGCAAGCATCCGCAACTACTAAAGATCATTAAGATAAAACCCAACCATAGCATTAAAGTATCAAGTCCCCTTTATCCCATACGCCACAACCCCCTTACTCGGGATTATGCTTCTGTCACTCAAGCAACCCACTATAAGCGAATCATGAACATATCGCAACACCCTAGAGCGGGAATCCCTCACGCTTGCACGACACAGAGGGCACAATAGGACAACAACATAACCACGAGCAAATTAAACTAATCATAGCAATTCATCAATCACCAATAGGACAACGAAAATCTACTCAGACATCATAGGATGGCAACACATCATTGAATAATAATATGAAACATAAAGAACCATGTTCAAGTAGAGGGTACAGCGGGTTGCGGGAGAGTGGACCGCTGAATATAGATGGGGGAAGGTGATGGAGATGTTGGTCAAGATAGCAGCAGTGTTGGTGTAGATCTCAGTGATGATGATGGCCCCCGGCGTCGTTTCGGCGCCACCGGAAGTAAGGGGGAGAGAGAGCCCCTTCTTCTTCTTCTTCCTTGACCTTCTCCCTAGATGGGAGAAGGGTTTCCCCTCTGGTCCATGGTCTCCATGGCGTGGGAGGGGCGAGAGCCCCTACGAGATTGGATTTGCCTCTGAGTCTCTCTGTATTTCTGCGTTCCCAGATTCTACCCTTTCACCGTTTCTTATATATCCGGAGATCCATAACTCCGATTGGATTGAAACCTTTGCCCAGATTTTTCTTCGAAAATTAGCTTTCTTGCGGCAAAAGAAGAGCATCAACCGCCTTACGGGGTGCCCACGAGGGTCAGGGGCGCGCCCCCTGCCTCGTGGCCCCCTCGGGCACCGTCTCGCGTTGGTTTTTCTTCCCCCCAAATCATAAATATTCCAAAAATATTCCCCGTCTGTTTTTATCCTGTTTGGACTCCGTTTGATATCAGTTTTCTGCGAAACATAAAACATGCAACAAACAGGAACTCGCACTGGGCACTGGATCAATATGTTAGTCCCAAAAATAGTAATAAAAGTTGCCAAAAGTATATGAAAGTTGAATAATATTGGCATGGAACAGGCAAAAATTATAGATATGACAGAGGCGTATCATGCGCATACATTGGGTTTCATTGAACCGCTTCTTGATGCGGTCGAGCTCCTCATCGGATAGCCGAAGCTTCCGATTGAGCTCGACAATCTCTGCGGCTTGAGCAGTAGCCGCCAACATAGAAGCCTGTCAAATAACATATACAGTGCATTATATACTTGTTTATGATCCTTTGTTCGGATTATTCTAATCCGGACAGAGTCTCAGGGGCTACTGTCTACACAGGGGCTTCGCCTCACACACATATATATACAAAAAACTTGTAAAGAGTATTACATCGCATACCTCAAAGCCCTTCAGTAGGCTATTGAAGGCTTTGGTCAGTACGCTCTTCACAGACCGAACCTTTTACATGACCGCACCCATCAGGGTGTGGTGTTCCTCCACAATGGAGGCACGTTGCAGTGCCTCCTGCAGAGTGTCAGCGGCCTCCGGATTGACAAAGGCCGCAGATAGAGCTCCTGCTCCTCCCCCCTCTTTTGAAGGGGGATGTTGGTCCGAACCCGAAGCCATACTGGTCTCCGGGACGGTGTTCGGTGAGGGCCCGGATGGTTGAGGCCCCCCACCTTTGGTGGTCATGGGGGTCGCCATGCCCCGCTCTACAGCATTTGAGGTGTTGATCTCGAGCGCCTTCTGGGCGGTCTCACTCCGCTCCTCCCTGGCCAGGAGTTGGCCTTTGGGATGACACCTCGGTGTCCTCCATGGCAGGGGGAGAGAGGGTGCGAGATGGCCCGTCACTCTCCGCTTCTCCAGGTGCTAGCGAGTTTCCCTCCTAAGAGGAGGGGATCGAGATCTCGCGGAGGGCCGAAAAGCATAAAAAGATTGGGCATGATAGAGGCAGATTAAAGCGATAATTGAATGAGTAAGTTTCACACACTTACATTTCGGCCAGGGGCTTCTCCCTTTGAACCCTCTCCGGGTTGTGTTCGGACTCTGAGTCCGAACTATCCGAGAGGACCAACCTCCCCTTCTTCGGTGTAGCCCCCTCCAAGTTCACGGAGGCTGTCCTCTTTCCCCTCCTCGTCTTGACGGGGGAATCACTCTCCACCTATTCCTCCTCTTCCTCCTCCTCCTCCTACTCCTCCTCCTCCTCTTCCTCCTCTTCATCCTCGTCTTCCTCATGAGAGGAGATGGCCTCGGTCTTCCTCATGAGAGGAGACGGCCTTGGTCTCTCCGGACACTGCTTCCGGAGGGCCTTTGCAGCGGGGCCCGTCCTTTGGGACCCTTTCCCTTCTTCTTTGCCTTCTTCTCTCTCACCTTGTAAGGCGCCGGGACCGGGATCTCCTCCATCGCAGGAGTGACTGAGTCTTTAGGCAATGGAGCCGGACTCTTGATCCGCTCCGACTTTTTGGTTTAGCCCTGTAACAAAAAGATGGGCTGATGAGTTCGGTATAGATAGAATATATATATATATATATGAACTAGGTATGTCTTCGAAAATATCGAATACTTGCCGGAGAGGCCAGATTCATGGCGTTGAGGCTGACGTCTTCAGTCTCCATGGGCCAGCTCTTCTGCGCCTTGAAGAGCAGCTTCCACATTCCCTTGTGCGTGGTGCCGAGGAAATGTTGTAGAGTCTGCGGCTCCTCCGGCTTGAATTCCCACATGGGGGAAGCCCAGCGCTGGCAGGGGAGAATGCGGTGGAAGAGAATTATTTGAACCACATTGGTTAGACCAACGTTCTTCCCCGGCATGTTGGTGATGCGCATTTGCAGCACCTGCACCTCCGTCTGGGACCCCCAGTCGTGGCCCTTCGTGGTCCAGGAGACGAGCCTCATGGGGGGTCCGAATCTGAAGTCCGGAATTGCCGCCCACTTAGTGCGGCGCGGCTCAGTGATATAGAACCACTCCTGTTGCCAGATTTTGACGGTCTCCATGAAGGCCCCCTTGGGACATGTGATGTTTGGTAGCTTGTTGATCATAGCTCCACCACAGTCCGTGTGCTGCCCGTCGACCACCTTCGGCTTCACGTTGAAAACCTTGAGCCATAGGCCGAAGTGTGGGTGGACGCGGAGGAGAGCCTCACACACAACGATGAACGCCGAGATGTGGAGGAAAGAGTTCAGGGCTAGATCGTGGAAATCTAGCCCGTAGTAGTACACGAGTCCTTGGATGATTGGGTGGAGTGGAAAACCTAACCCTCTAAGGAAGTGGGGAAGGAAGATGACCCATTCGCCGGGCTCCGGCGTGGGAATGACTTGACCTTCGGGGGGGAGCCTATGCACGACGTTGGCGGTGAGGTACCCCGCACTCCAGAGATTTTTTATCTCCTACTCCATGACGGAGGAGGCCTCCCACTTGCCTTTGGAACCAAATCCGGCCATGGTCGGAGGAGGTGGTGGTGGTGGTGAGAAAGATGGAAACTTTGCGGGCGCAGAGAGCTTGGGAGATTGGAAGGCTGAGGAGATGTGGAGGCATGGGGGAGAAAGTAAAGATCCATTTCCCTCTTATAGGCAGTAAAAATGCCAACCGCCCCAACTCGTGCCTTGAATCTCGACTATTTTCAATGAAAGCATGCGCCGCAAATGGTTGGATTACCCAAACATTATTGATGAGCAATCCCGTATTAAGTGGGCACGATCTCTGTTTCGACGGGACATGCCAATGAGGCATGGCCTCGAAACACGGAATGCAGGGTGGGAAAACGGTTCAAAATGTTGAAGGTTCAAGTCTGACGCTTCGCCTAAAAAGTTGTCAGTAAAATACACTATTCTCATATTTTATATATCCTGCCTTCGCGGATAAGGGTTGTGTTCATTATGAAAAACCGGATACAGTTCTTTTACAGAGGAAAGTCGATGTGTATTCTTCAAGGAACCAGCCTTGCAATGCCGAAGACAATCTGAACATCGAATATATCATCATTGAAGACTGGTTCAGGGGCTACTGTGGGAGTCCTGGACTAGGGGGTCCTCGGGCGTCTGGTCTATTGGATGTGGGCCGGACTGATGGGCTGTCGAGATACAACACAAAAGATCACCTCTCGTGTCTGGTAGGGACTACCGTATGCATGGATGGCAAGTATAGGTGTTCGGATATGTTATTCCTTTCTGTAAAAACCGACTTTGTACAACCCTAAGCCCCTCCGGTGTCTATATAAACCGGAGGGTGGATCGGAGGCAGGATCACAACATTGCTAGGCTAGATGATCTAGGGTTAGCCAAATCGATCTCGAGGTAGATCAACTCTTGTAACCCCTATACGCATCGAATATAATCAAGCAGGAGTAGGGTTTTACCTCCATTAAGAGGGCCCAAACCTGGGTAAATATTGTGTCCTTTGTCCATAGTTACCATTGGTCCTTAGACATACAGCTTGGCCCCCCTACCCGAGATTTGCCAGTTTTGACACCGACAATATGTACAACACAAGAGCCAATGGCTCAGGTGTAATAAGGCCGAAGATGAGCAATGTTACATGGTCGGCGGGTCTCCTCCTACGATGTACCTGAGTCCTTGTGGTCTTGAATATCAATGAGGTAGTGCAGCCCGTTGTTCAGGTTTTTTCTGACCACAAAGGTCCCTTCCCAAGGTGGGGATAGCTTGTGCATGTCTATTTGATCCTGGATGAGCCGGAGCACCAGATCACCTTCTTGGAAAGTGCAAGTTTTAACCCAGCGGCTATGATAGCGACGCAGATCTTGCTAGTATATCGCCAAACGAGCCGCCGCAAGAGCACGCTCTTCATCCAACAAGTCAAGAGCATCTTGACGTGCCTTTTCATTATCAGCTTCAACATAAGCCGCCAGACGAGGCGAGTCGTGACGAATATCACTGGGAAGAACCGCCACTGCTCCGTAAACCCTGAAGAAAGGCGTATAACCCATGGATGTGTTGTGGGTAGTATTGATACTCCAAAGCACTGAGGGTAACTCCTCAACCCAACAACCCGGCGTCCTTTGCAAAGGGACCATAAGCCAGGGTTTTATACCTCTCAAAATTTCTTGGTTGGCCCTTTTAGCTTGACCATTAAACTGGGGGTGAGCCACTGATGAGACACTAAGATGAATATGCTCTTGTTGACAGAATTCTTTCATAGCACCCTTAGACAGGTTAGTGCCATTATCAGTTATGATGCTATGAGGATAACCAAAGCGGAAAATCACCTTTTTGATGGATTGAACCGCCGTTGCCGCATCACATTTGTTGACTCGCTCTGCTTCAACCCACTTTGCGAACTTGTCAACCGCCACAAAAAGGTGGGTCTTTTATCCTTGGATCTTTTGAAAGGTCCAACCATATCCATCCCCCAGACTGCAAACAACCAAGTAATTGGAATCATCCTCAATTCTTGAGCCGGCACATGAGCCCATTTCGAAATTCCAGACAACCATCACACTTGCTAACCAGATCTTCTGCATCAGCATGAGCCGCCAGCCAATTAAACCCATGACGAAAAGCCTTAGCGATGAGAGACTTAGAGCCGACATGATGGCTGCAATCTCCTTCATGAATCTCCCTTAGAACCTCACGGCCCTGCTCAGGAGAGATACATCGCTGAAACACCCCTGTAACACTGCATCGGTGTAACTCGCCATTGTCAATGGTCGTTGACTTAGAACTCCGGGTTATTTGCCTGGCCAAAGTTTCATCATCAGGTAACTCACCCCTGGTCATATAAGCCAAATATGGAACTGTCCAATTTGGAATAGCATGAAGATCTGCCACCAACTATGCCCGCGGGTCAGGGATAGCAAGATCCTCTTCTATAGGCAATTTAACTGAAGGATTATTCAGAACATCAAGAAAAACATTAGGTGGTACCGGTTTACGCTGGGACCCTAGCCGACTTAAAGCATCAGCCGCCTCATTTTTTCTGTGATCAATATGCTCCACCTGATAACCCTTGAAATGACCAGCAATATCATCAATCGCCCGGCGATAAGCCGCCATAAGCGGATCTTTGGAATCCCAAGTTCTTGAGACTTGCTGAACCACCGGATCTGAATCGCCAAAACACCTGACCCGGCTTAGGTTCATATCCTTAGCCATCCAAAGACCATGGAGTAAAGCCTCATATTCAGCTGCATTGTTAGTGCAAGGAAACATCAGCCTCAAAACATAACAAAACTTATCACCTCGTGGGGAAGTCAAAATAACTCCAGCCCCCAAGCCTTCCAACTGCATGGATCCATCCAAATGAATAGTCCAATACGTATTATCCGGCTTATCCTCAGGCATCTACATCTGTGTCCAGTCATTGATGAAATCAACAAGGGCCTGAGTAATGCATTAAGCAAGATGACATGATGTAGAGGAATTAACTCAAGCAATATGATGAAAACCCCATATTTTTATCCTTGATGGCAACAATACAATACGTGCCTTGCTGCCCCTACTGTCACAGGCAAAGGGCACCACAAGATTGAACCCAAAGCTAAGCACTTCTCCCATTGCAAGAAAGATCAATCTAGTAGGCCAAACTAAACCGATAATTCGAAGAGAATTGCAAAGATATCAAATCATGCATACAAGAATTCAGAGAAGAACCAAGTAATATTCATAGATAATATGATCATAAATCCACAATCATCAGATCTCGGCAAACACACAGCAAAAGAATATTACATTGAATACATCTCCAAGAACATCGAGGAGAACATGGTATTGAGAATCAAAGAGAGAGAAGAAGCCATCTAGCTAATAAATATGGACCCGTAGGTCTGTGGTAAACTACTCACGCTTCATCGGAGAGGTAATGGTGTTGATGTAGAAGCCCTCCATGATTGAGTCCCCCTCCGGCAGGACACCGAAAAAGGTCCCTAGATGGGATCTCACGGGTACAGAAGGTTGCTACGGTGGAGAAGTGGTTTCGTGGCTCTCGTGGATGTTTTCAGGGTATAAGAGTATATATAGGCGAAGGAGCTAGGTCAGGGGAGCTACGAGGGGCCCACGAGGGAGGGTGCGCACCCTACTCCCCTGGGCGCGCCCTCCTGCCTCGTGGCTGCCTCATTGCATCTCCGACTTCATCTCCAAGTCCTTTGGTTTCCTTTCGGTCCAAGAAAAATCATCGCAAAGGTTCATTCCATTTGGACTCCGTTTGGTATTCCTTTTCTGCGAAACTCTAAAATAGGCAAAAAAAAATAGAAACTGGCACTGGGCCCTCAGTTAATAGGTTAGTCCCAAAAATAATATGAAATAGCATATAAATGCCTATTAAACATCCAAAACAGATAATATAATAGCATGGAACAATCAAAAAATATAGATATGTTGGAGACGTATCATCCACCTCCAAGGCAGCCCGCTCTGTTGCCATCCTGTCATTTTCAGTGTTAAGATCATCCTTAGCTTGAGCTATCTCATCACGCAACTTTGCAACATCCACATTATGTTGTGCTTGATTCGTCGGGGTTACCTCCACCGTCAGCAAAGTTGCCAAAGCCTCCAACAGTTCAGATAAAACTTCAGCCGACGGGCGCACAGGGCCTCCTGCCCTGGCTGCCGCAGCGGCTGCTGAACCGAAAATCATTGCTGCTGCAATTGATGAATTCTGCACCGGTTGCATGCCGGCCATGAAGATCCCAACTCTGTTTGGCGGCTCACAGGGGTCTGGAATATTGTCGCCATCGGAACAGCCCCAAGCCTACCATCTTGCAACTGATACATGGAATTGGTCTCGCCGGTTGAGGACTCGTCATCAGAGTAGATGGTTGTCTCTCCACCAGATACAGATCCTTCCTCAAGATCCACTCCTTGAGTAAACAAAAGCATGCTTTGCGGCAGCTCGAACCTTGGCGGGTCGCGCGCGCTGAGCCATCTCGATGATGTTGGTTGATGACCCACAAGTGTAGGGGATCAATCATAGTCCTTTCGATAAGTAAGAGTGTCTAACCCAACGAGGAGCAGAAGGAAATGATAAGCGGTTTTTGGTAAGGTTTTCTCTGCAAGCACTGAAATTGTAGGTGATAGATAGTTTTGTGATAAGATAAATATTAACGAGTAACAAGTAAATAAAGTAAATAAAGTGCAGCAAGGTGTCCCAATCCTTTATGTAGCAAAGGATAACCCTGGACAATTTCTAATAATGAGAAAGGATCTCCCGAGGACAAGTGGGAATTATCGTCAAGCTAGTGTTCATCACGTTCATATGATTCGCGTTCGGTACGTACTTTGATAATTTGATATGTGGGTGGACCGGTGGTTGGGTACTGCCCTTACTTGGACAAGCATCCCACTTATGATTAACGCCTATTTCAAGCATCAGCAACTAGAAAAGAAGTATTAAGGTAAACCTAACCACAGCATTAAACATATGGATCCAAATCAGCCCCTAACGAAGCAACGCATAAACTAGGGTTTAAGCTTCTGTCACTTTAGCAACCCATCATCTACTTATTACTTCCCTATGCCTTCCTCTAGGCCCAAATAATGGTGAAGTTTCATGTAGTCGACGTTCACATAACACCACTAGAGGAAAAGACAACATACATCTCATCAAAATATTGAACGAATACCAAATTCACATGACTACTAATAGCAAGACTTCACCCATGTCCCCAGGAACAAACGTAACTACTCACAAAGCATATTCATGTTCATAATCAGAGGGGTAATAATATGCATAAAGGATATGAACATATGATCTTCCACCAAGTAAACCAATTAGCATCAACTACAAGGAGCAATTAACACTACTAGCAACCCACAGGTACCAATTTGTGGTTTTGATATAAGATTGGATACAAGAGATGAACTAGGGTTTTGAGAGAAGATGGTGATGGTGAAGATGTTGATGGAGATTGACCCCCTCCCGATGAGAGGATCGTTGGTGATGATGTTGGTGATGATTTCCCCCTCCCGGAGGGAAGTGTCCCCGGCAGAACGGCTCCGCCGTAGCCCTAGATTGGTTCCGCCAAGGTTCCACCTCGTGGCGGTGGAGTTTCGTCCCGTAAGCTTGCCCACAATTTTTTTCCAGGGTAAAAGCTCTAATATAGCAGAATATGGACAGGGGGCGCGCCTAGTAGGGGGGTGCGCCCCCCACTCTCTTGGCAGAGGTGTGGGCCCCCTGGTGTATTTCTTTCGCCCAATAATTCTTATTGATTCCAAAAAGATGTTCTGTGGAGTTTCAGGATTTTTGGAGCAGTGCAGAATAGGTTTCCAATGTTTGCTCCTTTTCCAGCCAGAATTCCAGCTGCCGGCATTCTCCCTCTTCATGGTAAACCTTGTAAAATAAGAGAGAATAGCCATAAGTATTGAGATATAATGTGTAATAACAGCCCATAATGCAATAAATATTGATATAAAAGCATGATGCAAAATGGACGTATCAACTCCCCCAAGCTTAGACCTCGCTTGTCCTCAAGCGGAAGCCGATATCGAAAAATATGTCCACATGTTTTGAGATAGAGGTCTTGGTAAAAATAAAATACGGACATGAGGTCATCATGATCATTCTTATAACAGCAACATATATATATATTATCATATGATTTCCTATGCTCAAGTGACAATCAATTCACAATCTCAAGTATGGTTCAAAAAACTTCATTGGGAACTAACAAACTATAATCTCAGTCATTGAAGCAATTGCAATTTATCATAACATCAGAAAGAGTCAACAATAGAGCTTTTTAGCAAGCTCACATACTCAACTATCTTGTAGTCTCCTATAATTGCTAACACTCACGCAATACTTGTGGTTATGGAATTTCAGCCGGACACTGAGAAAGATAGGGGCTTATTGTGTTGCCTCCCAACGTATTCACCTTTAGGTGATGTCAACAATAATAGCCCATGCTAACTAACATCCAGTTGGATATATATATCATGATCTTTCAAACACGAGGAGCTTGCCAAAGGATAAAATGAAAAAAAGGGAAAGGTGAGGATCACCTTGACTCAAGCATAAAGTAAAAACATAAAGTAAAAGATAGGCCCTTCGCAGAGGGAAGCAGAGGTTGTCATGTGCGTTTAGGGTTGATGCAGAAAATCTTAATGCAAAAGAACGCCACTTTATATTGCCCCTTGTGTGTGGACCTTTATTATGTAGTCCGTCGCTTTTATTACTTCCACAACAAGATTGTACAAAGCTTATTTTCTCTGCACTAATAAGTCATACATATTTATATAGCAATTTTTATTGCTTGCAACATGACAACTTACTTGAAGGATCTTACTCAATACATAGGTAGGTATGGCGGACTCTCATGGCAAAACTAGGTTTAAGGATATTTGGAAGCACAAGTAGTATCTCAACTTGGTGCAAGGAATTTGGCTAGCATGAGGGGGAAAGGCAAGCTCAACATGTTTGGAAGGTCAATGACAATATATTTTAACTGAGATGTGTGAAAACATAAACCATTATGTTGTCTTCCTTGTCCAACGCCAACTCTTTTAGCATGTCATACCTAATGAGTGCTCCCAATTATAAAAGGTGTCCATAATATATTTATATGTGAACCCCTCTTTCCTTATCACTTCCTATTAATTGCAACGATGACCAAAACTACGTTCATCAACTCTCAACAACTTTTATGCCTCATACTTTCTATGTGTGAAGTCATCACTATCCATAAGATCAATATGAACTCTTTTATTCTTTCTACTTTCTCAAAATCATGGCAACATAGCAAAGCCCTTGACTCAACACTAATCTTTATTATAGATAGCTCACGGACTCAATTACATAAAGATATCACAAAGCAAAACTCAAACTACTTGATATCAAAACTTCAATCTACTAGATAAAGATACTACTAAAAGGATCGAACTAAATAAAATGGTAAAGATAGGAGTGTGATGGTGATACGATACCGGGGCACCTCCCCCAAGCTTGGAAGTTGCCAAGGGGAGTGCCCATACCCATGTGATTGTTTCTCCTTCATGGTTGCTGTTATGATCTTCTTGGCGATGATGCCCTTCAGGATACGGTTCTCCTCCTCGAGCTTATTGACTTGTTGTTTGAGGTACATACTTTCTTTACGGAGCTTGCTTGTAACGGCCAAAGCTCCTTTTACCCAAGGATGCTGCATAGCTTCCGGAGAACAAGTGAAACTCTTTTTCAAATTTTCATAAGAAAGAAATTTAGAGTTGGAAGGGGTGACCGAGGTAGGGATAGCCAGGCTAGGTAGTTCCCCCATAGTGAATTCTGCTTGGAGACGAGAGGTAACTTCTTGATCCTCCTCCATGGCATATATCCTTTTCAAATCAGCCTCCATCTCATCCTCCGTTGATGGTCCAAAGTGATAGGCATCGCTATTTGCTCCTGGACCCAGTGTTGGGTGAGACACCCTGTAACACCCACGATGCGGCTATATCTCCCACGTGTCGAAGCACGACTTAGAGGCATAACCGCATTGTGGTTTTGTCGCAAGAAGGGTCATCTTCACACAATCCCATGTAATGAACAAGAATGGGATAAAGAGTTGGCTTACAATCGCCACTTCACACAAATACTTAAATAAATCATACATCATTCAAAGTACACACATAGTCCGACTACGGACAAAGCCAAAAGAAAAGAAGACAACCCAACTGCTAGATCCGCGATCGTCCCAACTGGGCTCCACTACTGATCATCAAGAAACAAAACATAATAACGACCAACGTCTTCATTGAGCTCCCATCTGAGCTCGGTTGCATCACCTGCACTGGTATCATCGGCACCTGCAACTGTTGTGATAGTATTTGGTCAGTCACGAGGACTCAACAATCTCAAAACCCGCGAGATCAAGACTATTTAAGCTTATGGGTAGGAAAGGGTAATGAGGTGGAGTTGCAGCAAGCACTAAGCAAATATGGTGGCTAACATACGCAAATAAGAGCAAGAAGAGAGCAAATGGAACGGTCGTGAAGCTAGCAATGATCAAGAAGTGATCCTAAACTCCTACTTACGTCAAACATAACCCAAAACCGTGTTCACTTCCCGGACTCCGCCGAAAAGAGACCATCACGGCTACACACGCGTTTGATGCATTTTAATTCGGATCTGGTGTCAAGTTATCTACAACCAGACATTAACAAATTCCCATCTGCCTATAACCGCAGGCACGGCTTTCGAAAGATTATACCCTGCAGGGGTGTCCCAACTTAGCCCATGATAAGCTCTCGCGATCAACGAAGGATATACCTTCTCCCAGGAAGACCCGGTCAGACTCAGAATCCCGGTTTACAAGACATTTCGACAATGGTAAAACAAGACCAGCAAAGCCGCCCGAATGTGCCGACAAATCCTGATAGGAGCGGCACATATCTTGTTCTCAGGGCACACCGGATTGTCCAAACTGCCGGTAGGCCAGCCCAGAGTTGCCCCTGGTGGCCACCGGCGGTTGACAGGTTGGACCAACACTCACGACGAGCACTGGCCCGGGGGGTAAAATAAAGATGACCCTTGAGTCTGCAGAACCCAAGGGAAAAAGGCTTAGGTAGGCAAATGGTAAAACCAAGGTTAGGCCTTGCTGGAGGAGTTTTATTCAAAGCAAACTGTCAAGGGGGTCCCATAAATCACCCAACCGCGTAAGGAAGGCAAAATCCAGGAACATAACACCGGTATGACGGAAACTAGGGCGGCAAGAGTGGAACAAAACACCAGGCATAAGGCCGAGTCTTCCATCCTTTACCAAGTATATAGATGCATTAATAATATAAGAGATATTGTGATATCCCAATCATAATCCCGTCCACCATGGAGAAATCTTCAACTTCACCTGCAACTAACAACGCTATAAGATGGGCTGGGAAAAAGCGGTAACATAGCCAAACAACGGTTTGCTAGGAAGGGTGAAAAGGTTAGAGGCTGACATGGCAATATGGGAGGCATGGTAAACAAGTGATAGGTAGCGCAGCATAGCGATAGAATGAAGCAACTAGCAAGCAAAGATAGAAGTGATATCAAGGGTAATAGTCATCTTGCCTGAAATCCCGCAAGGAAGAAGAACGAGTCCATGAAGAAGACAAACGGACGTAGTCAAACGAATCCTCACAACTCCGGAACGAAACCGAAGCTAACGAGAGAAGCAAACCGGAAAGAAGCAAACAATATGGTAAACACACAAGCATAAACATGACATGATGCACAAACAAGTATGATGCATGTCCGGTTTAAAGAGGCATGGCATGGCAAAGTGCAACAAACTATACTACAAGTTAAGTGGAGCTCACTATGCAACGAGTTGCATATAGACGGAACACCACATTCAAATATTTAGTTCTCTCTCGTTTAGGCTAACCAACAATATTAAATGTTGTCAAACATGGCAAGAGGTGAAACATAATTGAACTAACGATTTAGGCAAGTTTAAATGAGGCCGGAACAATAAACAACAATTCCGGAAAGTCCCCATGTCATTTAGTAGTTTAAAGCATACACAATTTTAAGCATTTTAATTGTTGTTAACATGATGCGGATGCCATATGCAAGTTTATGCATTTTTTATGAAAACGTTAACATGAGCATGATACGAGGCATTTGTCGCCATGGCGGAAGGAAAAAGGTGCCACGGCGGTGAAACGGAAATGGTGCCAGGGCAACATTCCGATGATCCGACAACTCGAGTGAGATACCGATGCAAACGAGAAGTGGGCGTGAGCGTGTCATGCAAGGATGGTGGGGTGCTCCCGGATTCCGGGTTCCCACGGGACGGCGGCATGGCAAACGAGGAACGTGCAAAGACAAACGGGCACGGTGCAAACACGAGCATCTCATACAACACACATTCATACATGGGCGGTCGTCTCGTCGTGATACCTTCGAAGCGTGCATTTTTTGGAGCAATTCAAGTTCGTCGAGGGAAGTAGTGGTACATGGGCCGTAGTGGAAGTAGTCGTTCACGGTGACGGTAGTTGTACATGTTTGTCTCAGAGAGGTACTTGACGAATCCAACATCTTCGGGGCGACGGTAGTGGTTCACGGACGTCGTAGAAGTAGTCGTTCTCGTTTCGTAGTCGTACATGTCGGCGGTAGTGGAAGTAGTGGTACACGGCGACGGTAGTTGTACACTCTCCGTAGATGTTCGGGGTCGTCACCATTCGTAGTCAATGTAGTTGAACTTGACGAAACCCTCAGCGGCAGTAGTGGTGCATGTCGTAGTGGAACTTGGCGTTTGCACTGTAGTCGAACACGGGTCAAACAAAGGCATTGACGAATTTGGAGGGGAGCATGCCGAATAGAGCCGCTCGCGAGGATAGCGACTGGAAGAAGGGGCGACTTCGGCCTTGACGTGAAGCAGGGAGGCGGAGCTCCTGCCGGGTCGATGGTGACGAGCAGGCAAAGGGGCTGCTGGGACTTGAGCGACACAGGGGAGCAGCTACAGCGAGGCGAACATGGTGGAGCAACAGCAAGGCGGCCATGGCTGGCGTCGGGCACGAGGTGAGGAGGAGGACCAGAGGAAGGGGAGGTCGTCGTCGCGGGAATGGCGACGTGAGAGCTACTGGAACTCGGGGAAGCTCCTGGAGGTGTCCGTGCTCAACAACAGGGCTGACGAGGCCGTCGGGAACGCCGACGACTTGCGGGTGCGGAGGCAGAGAAGCTCGAGGGAGAGGCTCAGGAGGAAGGAGCAGGGCGCAAGGAAGAGGGGCACTCCTCTTGGCGGCACAAGGGGGGTCCTCGTCGGCCAGAGCGGCGACGGCATCGATCGGGAGGCACGGGCGTGCAAGCGCTCGCGCGCAGAGGTGGCGGGGGAAAGGGATGGAGGCGACGAGGGGAAGGTAGGGACGGCGCGACGGAGGAGGAATCGCGGTGGAGGAGGCCGAGGGGGTCGAGGAGAGGGTGGCGAGGGGATCGGGCGCAGGGAGCTCGGGGGGGAGGGTCGAGGGCTGCGCGTGGGGATCTTCTCTCCCTGGCGCGATGCGGGTTGCGGGAACGAGGGATATGAGGATCGAGCGCGAGGAGAGGGAGAGGGGGCCGGGCGTTGGCGGCGCTGGAAGGAGAGATCGAGAGGAGGGGGTTCGGGGCTAGGGTTAGAGGCGGCTGGGCCTAGGCGCAGATGGGCCTTGGGGGTAGGGCTGGCCTGGCTGCAGGTTGCGGCTGGGCTCTCTCTCACTGCTAAAAGAAAAGAAAAAAAACAGAGATTAAGAAAGAAAAGAAAGAGGGGTTAGGGGAAGAAGTTGGACACGGAGATAGTTTTCCCGAACTCACAAAAATGTGCTTGTTCCGAGAAAATAGAAAAGTCCATGATTGAAAGATTTAAATTCAAACTTATTTGAATTTAATTCAAATGGTTTGAACTAGAACAAGGTTTTGGAAGTGTCCAAAAATGTTGAGGATTTCGGTGGGGCTCCGGAAAATGATGAAAGAAATTATGGGCAAGGTTGGAGACTAAGAATTGAGATAACAACGGCATGGGATATTTGCAAGTGGGTTATGGTTAATTCCAAATAAATGGAATAATTTTATTATAGCTCCCTAATAATATTGAGAGGCTATGTTATAAAGAGAAGTCACCCTTCCCTCGATTTAAATAGATCAACGATCTATGCAATTTATATAGTTGAGTTATAAAATTAATGATATGATGGCATGATGACATGATGCAAAGCAAGAGATCGCATGATGAATGCACAAACAAAACAAATCACACGACAAAACTCGGAATAGCTGGAAGTCTTCTGGAGCATCGGTCTCGGGGCGTTACAACACTCCACCACTACAAGAGGATCTCGTCCCGAGATCTAGAATGGCATCGGAGAGACACGGAAGAGGAAGAGAAGAGGTAAAGTTAAGTTGCTTCTTCGATAAGAGAGTGAAACCAAAGAACCTTGAGAGGTTCAAAAGTTGAAAGAAAGAACACAACGGAGTTGAACACAATTGAGAGCACTGCAGTAGAAAATAGAAACAAGGAACACCATTTGAACCTTGGAGGTTGCAAAGCTATGAATGACGAGTACAATGGAAAATAAGGAATTGGAACCACTCTGGTTGAAACAAGATAAGAATGAATAAGAATGATATAATTTTGGCAGCACTCTGACTGTAAATGGAAGGAATTGAACATGAACTTGAGAAGATGGGATGATACTTGATGAAATCAAAAACACACTGCCTCCAGAACTATTGAAAGAATGGCACAAGGGGTAAGAAAGATTTCAAACAGCACTCAGGTTGAAAAGAGAGGCAAAACTTGATAAGATGAAAGAACTTGAATGAGAACACAACACTCTGGTTAAATGGATAAGCATGAAAAGAACACGATCCTCAATACGAGAAGATGAGTGAAGAGAGCAACATCACAATGCCCCCGGAAGAAAAAATAGAAGATAGATCATTGGAATAACAGAATGGAGAAGAAAATGCCACTTCTGCCACAAATGAGCTTGAAAAGCACCCTTCCAAGAAGATTAGAGCGGAGTTGTTGGAAAACCAACAACGAAACGAATAAGCTTGTAGTTGGCTTATGGAAAACATCTCAAGACTATGAGGTGACAGCCGGCCACTAACAGAAACAATTGATTGGTTGAGATCAACGAAGAGATGAAAACCTCTTTCACCGAGAAGGATATGGAGAAAGCTTGGATCATTGATAAGCACCATAATAGCAACATTCCTTAGGGAAGGCTTTAAGTGAAATCTATACCAAGATAACTCCAACAAAGAGATTAATGGATTTAAAATACCTCATTCTTGACAACATGTGAATCGCGAAACATGAATGGAAATTGTCAAGAATGATATAACACCACCTGAAAAGATAAGGTAGAAAGAATTGCACTTTGGAATGCAAGATGAAGAATACTTGAGCTCTTCAAAACAAAACATGTGTTGAGCACCATGTTTATTTTTAGAGTATAGCTTGGCTGATCTTAACTTCAAGAGAAATCTTGAAGAACAACTGAAGAATGAAAAGAATCCTTGATGAACCACCATGTAGAGCCTCCATGAAAAACTCTATAATAAAAGGATGATAGAAAGAAAGAGAAGTTGAAAACACAAGGTGAAGCCTTGCGATGATTTAGATGGAGCTTCACGACGAGATAATGCGGAAAACTTGGAACTCCAGAAAAGAAAAGATGAAGCATCTCGAACCGAGGAAAATGACATGATGAACAACTCTGGAAAGAAGAAACTAGATCACTTGGATGAAACAATAATAAGAATTACGTTATGCGCATCCTTCACCAATTTAAATTGATGACAAGCAACGGATTTGGCATACTACTTATTCTCGTAGAAAGAATTAAGAGAGATATAGCGTAAACTTGAGAAGGTATTGATGGAACCACCGGTGGGATTTGGAAACAACAAATATTTGATATGATAATGAAGGAAATGAAATGTTGAACGAACCACCGAAAGAATAGAAAACGAATGTAGCAAAGGCACAATTCACCGGAAAGAATGAAGATACTTGAAGTGATTTAGATACATGAGAACGAAAAGATCATGAATTGATTAGAGAATATTTGAATGATTCACCGGTAAGATTTGTAGAATGATAGATACATGCTGAGAATGAAGAATTATGACATGATGGCCTTCAGAGGAAAGAAATGGAAACAACTCATGAAATGCTCCGGATGGTAAGAAAAGAATTGTCACAATCAAAACAATTATGAGGATGGCATCAAGCTAGAACCATGAATCTTGAAGAGAATGGACCAAGATTTAAGAGAAATCCTTCTTCGGTCTTCAAATGTTGAGAATGATGATGAGAAACACCACCATGAATTGTTGAGATACTCCGGGATGAAAATTAGAAAGGTTGAACCAACGATGAAAAGAATTTGAAAGATCTTGGAGAAGGACATATGACTGATGATAATTCATTCTTACATCAAACTTCGAAATGAATTTGGGAATAGCTCCGGGAAAATTAGAAGAGTCAGGTAAGATCCTGGGAAAAGACCTGTGGGTTAGGGCCCACTCAAAAGGAAAACACCATTGAACGATTGATTGAAAGGGGGGATTGCGTCGGTTGAATTAAAGGACTTGAATGAGATAATAATCTCCAAATAGCTTGAACGGATCTTGATAATGGAGACACAAATTTTCTGAGATATCTTGAGCACTCCGGATAAGAATAGAGAGAGGTGAACAATTATGAGATGCACCGGCATGGGATAGCATTTGAAACGAGGAAAGGATATGATTGACAAAGCTCGAATTGAATCCACCAGAGAAGAAAAGAGAATGAAGAATAATAAACTTGAAGCTCCGTTAGTATCTTCTTGAGAATCACCGGATAAGAACATTGAAAGAAACGAATGAAGAGACTTCTCACAAATAAAAGGGATACATGATTAAGAAATCTGAGTCCTTGAAGAAAAAGGGTGGGAGGGTGGGAAAACAAAGGCAACTTGGGGAAGATGGAACAAACACCGTTGAGAAAACTTAGAATTGATCTTGCGGATGTTGAAAATGATCGGATCCACTTGAAGAGAAGCACACCGGTCGGAAAGAATTGACATGACAATCTTGATGATCAAGAAGGATTAGCACTCCCATAGAAATATGAGAACACCATTTAGGGAAGGTATGGACTCAACATTTGACTTCGAAGCAACTCGAATATCATAAAGAAAACAAAACAAAGGATTTGGCTTGCAGAATAAGCCGGAACAAACATATGATAGAGATTCCGTCCGAAGTTTTCGTGGTGGGGCCCACACGGGCTCGAGTGTACAGCACCATTGTCGGTGTCAAAACCAGCGGATCTCGGGTAGGGGGTCCCGAACTGTGCGTCTAGGCGGATGGTAACAGGAGACAAGGAACACGATGTTTTACCCAGGTTCGGGCCCTCTTGATGGAGGTAAAACCCTACGTCCTGCTTGATTAATATTGATGATGTGTGTTACAAGAGTGGATCTACCACGAGATCAAGGAGGCTAAACCCTAGAAGCTAGCCTATGGTATGATTGTTGTTAGTCCTAAGGACTAAAGCCATCCGGTTTATATAGACACCGGAGAGGGCTAGGGTTACACAGAGTCAGTTACAATGATAGGAAATCTACATATCTGTATCACCAAGCTTGCCTTCCACGCCAAGGAAAGTCCCATCCGGACACGGGACGAAGTCTTCAATGTTGTCTCTTCATAGTCTGGGAGTCCGGCCGATGATGATAGTTCGGCTATCGAGACACCCCCTAGTCCGGAACTCCCTCAGTAGCCCCTGAACCAGGCTTCAATGACGACGAGTCCGGCACGCATATTGTCTTCGGCATTGCAAGGCGGGTTCTTCCTCCGAATAACTTATAGAAGATTGTGAACACCAGGATAGTGTCCGGCTCTGCAAAATAAATTCCACATACCACCGTAGAGAGAATAATATTACACAAGTTCAATCTGCTGACGTATTTTCTGGCGTGACGTCACACCATTACCAAGCCTTTACTCGAATTGTTTTTATTGTTCCACCTCCGCGCGTTTAGCGAGGCGGTTTCCTTGGCATGTCTTGTCGAAGCAGAGATCGTGTTCCCCTTATTCCGGGATTCCCATCAATACGGACGTGGGCAACCCAACCGCGCCATTGATTGTGACGCTTGGGAGATAAGTGAGTTTTACCAGGCCGGTGGGGACACATGTTTTTGTCCGCCCATATAGGGGGACAAAGATCCACTCCTTTTACCTGCGCCTTCTTCCTCCTTGGCTTATCCATCTCCGTGAACTCGAGCTCCAGCGCCCAAGTCCGCACTTCTCACCTCAACCTTCTCCAACTATGTCCGGAGAGGGAGGCAAGTGGATGGCCTCCTCCGTCACGGAGGGGCAGATCCAGAAGCTGCGCGACGCCGGACATTTGTCCAGCGACATCGCGCATCAGCTCCCCGACGAGGGAGAGCTCATCCCTACCCCAAGGCCCCATGAGAGGGTAGTATTTCTTCCCCATTTCCTCCGTGGACTGGGCTTCCCACTCCATCCCTTTGTCCGGGGGCTCATATTCTACTACGGCCTAGATTTCCATGATCTGGCCCCGAATTTCATCCTCAACATTTTGGCGTTTATCGTCGTGTGTGAGGCCTTCCTCTGCATCCAGCCCCACTTCGGCTTGTGGCTCAAGACATTCAGTGTCAAGCCGAAGGTTGTGAAGGCCAGCCAAGCGGAGTGCAGAGGCTCCATGGTGGGCAGGATGTCCCACGTTACGTGGCTGGAGGGCACTTTTGTGGAAACCATTAAGGGGTGGCAATCGGGGTGGTTCTATATCACCGAGCCGCGTGACCCTGATTGGGCAACGGCCCCCAAATTCAGATCCGGCATCCCTACACGGCTCACCTCCTGGAAAGAGAGTGGCCGGATCTGGGGGGATTCGGAGGAGCTGACCAGACTCCAAGCCTGTATCCAGAAGCTAGTGGACAAGAAGCTCAAGCTTGTCAACATAGTCCAGGTCATGCTCATCCGCCGGATTCTCCCGTGCCAGCGACGGGGCTTCAACATGTGGGAGTTCGATCCGGCGCAGCACCAGACTCTGAGCGGGATCTTTGACACTACGTATGAAGATGTCTGGAAGGTGCTGTTCAAAGGCGCCGAGGCTCCCGCATCCGCTACCGAAGATCGCGGATTCCGCTCGTAGTGTCCAGCTGACGAGGTAAGTGATTTCGCCACTTGTTTTCCATAGTTTGATTCTATGCGGGATCTAAACTCCCTTTACCTTTGACAGGACTGGCTGGCGAAGGCCGAACGGACTATCTGTCCGGCCCCATTGCCAGAGGACCCAGCGGACGCCCGCCTAACGGGGCTGCTGGCTCCGGCACCCCACGTGGTGCCGGAGAAGAAGGCCAAGAAGAAGGCCACGGGGAGTCGGAAGAGTTCCCGTTTTCAGGTGCTATCGGATGATGAATCCGAGGCCGACTCCTCCCACCAAGGCGAGGAGGAGAAGAAGAAAGCCTCTCCCCCGGCAGGGGGAGGGAAGAAAAGGAAGGCCTCCCCAACAAGGGAGGCCGAGGGGTCCAAGAAAGGAAAAACTCTTCCCCTAAACTGCTCCGCCAATGCCAGTGACGACGACAAGGACTGGCCTCCAAGGGCCAAGCCCCTAGCGAGATCGTAAGTATCCGGACTTCGGAATAACTTCAAGGTTTTTCCTTTTCGCCACATATGTCTTTTTAATGCCGCATACAACCCTGCAGTCCGCCCAAGGATGATCTTCCCGCTTCATCGAACGGGTCCTTAGGTGCGTCAGATATGGATTCCCTTCCGACTGCCTCCACCCCCCGCGCCGCGGATGATGCCGAGGTGGGATCCCAGGAAGGGACCCACCAGGAGGCGGAGGCCCTGGAGGTGTCACAGGACAGCCTCCCGGACTTTGCACCGGACTCAGCCCCGGAACCCACAGTGGCTCCGGAGTCCGGCGAGCGACCCCTTCGTAAGAAGGGCAAGACTGTGACGCCGGCTGCCTCCGTCCAACCGGAGGTGCCAGATAATTTGCTGGAGGCGCTCAACGGTGCCTCCATCAAAGAGGGACACCGCACTGTTATGAGTGCGGTGATTCAGAAGGTGCAGCTCGCCAAGAGCGGGCTGACCGAAGCCTGCAGGAGCCTTCTAATAGGCTTTGAGGTAAGAATTTCAATATGTATAAAATGGTACCGCATAGACAGTAGCCCCTGATGCTCGGTTCAGTGTTCGGGAAGAAAAGCCGGACTGAGGATCTAAAAAGATATACGCAAGAGTCATAAAAATGTGTCAATATGGGCTTGCAGGCTGCGCTGCTGACCTCTACCGCACTGAGTGCGGAGGTCAATACTTTGAAGGAAAACCTCGAGCGGTCCGAGAACGAGCTCGGCCGTGCCAAGAAGCAGCTCGAGGACAAGGAAGGTGAGTAACACCTTATTAAAATTGTACCTTACAAAAAAGGATTTGGGTTGCAAAAAGAATGACAAGGATAACATGGGTATTGCAGGGGCCACTAACAAGGTGGTAACCCTGAAAGAGGCGGTGGCCGCGGCCGAACGCGATGCGGCCGCGGAGCGCACCGAGCGAGAGAAGCAGGAGGCGCGGGTGGCGGAGGTACAGCAAAAGCTCCAGGATCTCGTGAAAAAACATGAGAGCCTGGAGCGTGACTCGAAGACTCGAGAGTCTGAGCTTGCAACAGCTCTTGAGTGTGCCAAAGCCGCTAAGGCCGAAGCCTACAAGGCCCTCCAGGAGATTGAGGCGGTGAAGAAAATAGCAGCGGGTAAGGCATTTTTCATGCAAAGTAAGCATGTGAGTGTTAATTACCTGTTTCTTACCCGAATTCGGAGTTCTCCAGGAGCGTTCGCGGATCTTCTTCACAGCGTGTCCGATGCTGCCGCATTCTACCGGGCCGAGGAGGGGAGCTCAACGGAGAAGGTCTTCTGGTCTCAGTATGCTGAGGCCGGACATCCGGTGCCCCTTAGCGACCAGCTGAAGCAGTTGGTCAAGCTCCACAAGGCGGCCGAACAGGCCGTGAAGGGCCTCATAGTTCGGTTGTGGCCTAAGGAGGCCATGCCTGGAAGCTACTTCGGCCTGGTGCGGCGGCTGGTGGATGCATGCCCGTGGGTTGAAGTCATCAAGCACTCCGCCTGTATTCAGGGTGCCCGTTGGGCCCTTGCCCGCGCAAAGGTGCACTGGGGCAAGATGGATGCCCAGAATCTTGTGACGGACCCGCCACCAGAGGGCAAGGAGCATTGCACGCCCGAGATGTATTACAAGAGTGTGCTGAAGGGCGCCCGCACTATTGCGGGGGAGTTCTCCAAAGATGTAATTTTTGAGTAGACTCGCATTTTTTTATCCTATGCACTGAAAACTTAGTTCATATTTGCTAAGCAACACTTGTTAATTTAAAATATTACCTTCTGTGCGGCTGTTTATCAAATCTGAGAGATGGCAAGTCGTCGGCTTTAGCCCCCATGCCGCGAGTGCTGGGGTGTTCGGGATAAACTTGAGCACTCTTGTTCCCATTTTTGGGTCCATCTAGGGAGGCGCTCAACACAGCGAACAAGGAAACCGGACTTATAGTGCTTGAACACTCTCACTTAGCCATAGAATTCTATAATTTTAAATTTCGGCGAAGCCCCTAGTCTTCGGAAGGCCAAATTTGGGGCGCTATCCACGCCTAGGCCGGACAAGATCTGGCTCCTCGCTCTAAGCGGCATAAGTCTTTAAGGACTCGCAAAAACCTCTCGAACAGCGACCGGCTCTCGACTCATCATGACGGTCAGTTTTAGCTTTCTCCACTGAGGCGTTAACCCAGCTCAACTGGGGCGCAATCGCAGTGGTTCTCCCAGTGCTACCTTAGCTGATACAACGGAACGTAAGGTACCAAAACATGGGAGCCGGGCAAACCCAACTATTGACCCAAGACATGATTCGGAGTCGATGCATATAATGCTATAAGTTCGGGGTGCCGCACTTGTGAAAGTGTTCGGACTTGTCACACCATGATGCGGGAACCATAAGCCCCTGGTGTGTTTTAACCGTACCAAAGTGTACGGATGCGACATGTCGAAAATGAACATATGTATGAAAAAGAAATGCAATTATAAGCAAAAAGGTACTGCATTGTTTTATTCAATAAGTGCTGCTATGAATGCAGAACGATACAAATAGTGCGATAAGCAAGGGATGGGACTGTTAAACATGTCCCCCTCCAGGGGTAGGCTGCGGACTGGTGTATAAAAATTCTTGTAATGGAGACCACCTGTATATTCGTTGTATCCTTTATCCTTCCCTGGCTGTTGCATCATGAGTTCGGCAGGTCTGCTGCCGGACAGGGCCTCTGACGAACGGAGTCCTGTGGGTAAAAAATAAAAGGTAAAAAGGAAAAAAGAACGACACACTTGAGAGCCCCTGGTGTGGTTGAGCCGCAGTCTGGGCTTATTGTTGTCGTGCCCCTTTCCCCATGCCCATGGTATCTTCAGAGCGTAATGGTGTACGCGAAGGACCTGTTTGGACGTTTTGCAGGGGCTGGGGTTGGGGCTGCACTGCTACGCGTACTCGGAACGTGCCAGGTGGTCTTGTTGTAGGTTACTCCGGGCGCGCTTAGCTTTGTCCGGCCGCTTAACGGCCGGACTCGAGAATTGCCTTAAGAGGCTGCATTGTACTTCTGCCGCGAGAGCCGCTGTATGTTCCTCCGTTCGGAGAGAACATTCAGTGTTTCCGTTGACCGTGATGACTCCTCTAGGGCCTGGCATCTTGAGCTTGAGGTATGCGTTGTGCGGCACCGCGTTTAACATTGCAAACGCGGTACGTCCGAGCAAGGCATGATAGCCGCTGCGGAACGGGACTATGTCGAAGATTAACTCCTCGCTTCGGAAGTTATCCAGGGATCCGAAGACCACTTCCAGTGTAACTGAGCCTGTACAATTGGCCTCTACACTTGTTATGACGCCTTTAAAGGTCGTCTTGGTAGGTTTAATCCTTGAGGGGTCTATGCCCATTTTGCACACTGTATCCTGATAAAGCAGGTTCAGGCTGCTGCCGCCGTCCATCAGGACTCTGGTGAGGTGAAATCCATCGATGATTGGGTCTAAGACCAATGCAGCGAATCCGCCATGGAGGATGCTGGTGGGGTGGTCCCTTCGGTCAAAAGTGATCGGGCAAGAGGACCATGGATTGAACTTCGGGGCGACTGGCTCTATCGCGTATACATCCCTGAGTGCACGCTTCCGCTCCCTTTTGGGTATGTGCGTTGCGTATATCATGTTCACCGTCCGCACCTGTGGGGGAAAACCCTTCTGTCCTCTATTGTTCGGCGGTCGGGTCTCTTCTTCGTCATCGCTATGCAGCCCCTTGTCATTGTTTTCGGCAATTAACTTGCCTGCCTGCTTGAATACCCAACAATCCCTATTGGTGTGGTTAGCTGGCTTTTCGGGGGTGCCGTGTATCTGGCACAAGCGGTCGAGTATTCGGTCCAAATTGGACGGACCGGGAGCAGTTCTTTTGAATGGCTTTTTCCGCTGACCGGGTTTGGAGCCTCTGAATCCGGCATTGACTGCCGTATCCTCACTATTGTCGCTGTTGATGCGGCGTTTGCTTTCGTTACGACGCGACCTGCCATTCCGGTCCTTGAAATCCGGACTGCCAGAATTTTTGCTGAGGTTGTTGCTGCGTGCTAGCCAGCTGTCCTCAGCCGCGCAAAAGCGGGTCATGAGTGATGTAAGGGCTGCCATGGATTTCGGCTTTTCCTGTCCCAGGTGCCGGGCAAGCCACTTGTCACGGATGTTATGCTTGAAGGCTGCGAGGGCCTCCGCATCCGGACAGTCGACGATTTGGTTTTTCTTTGTTAAGAACCGTGTCCAGAATTGTCTGGCCGATTCGTCTGGTTGCTGAATTATGTGGCTTAGGTCATCAGCGTCAGGTGGTCGCACATACGTGCCTTGGAAGTTATCAAGGAATGCGGCTTCCAGGTCTTCCCAACTCCCAATTGACTCTGCTAGCAGGCTGTTAAGCCAATGCCGGGCTGGTCCTTTAAGCTTGAGGGGGAGATATTTGATGGCGTGAAGATCGTCACCGTGGGCCATGTGGATGTGAAGAAGATAGTCTTCGATCCAAACCGCGGGGTCTGTTGTGCCATCGTAAGATTCGATATTCACGGGTTTAAACCCTTCGGGGATTTGATGATCCATTACTTCATCTGTGAAGCATAGTGGATGTGCGGCGCCTCTGTACTGGGCGATATCATGATGGAGCTCAAAAGAGTTTGTCTATTTTGTTCGGCCCAGCCGGACTTACTGTGTCTGGCGCGACGGTTGTCGTCATGTACCGTGGGGCGCCCACACGATCCATAGATTGATCTTGATTGTCTTGCCTTATCCTCCAATATATCTCACAAGTCCGCAGCGTTCCCCTATGGTCTTGTGCTTTTCGAGCGGTGCCAGGGTACGGGTCTAGTGAAGGGCCTAGAGGCCTCTCTGTCACGACCACGGGGTGGTCGGTCAGCCGTATTGTCTCCTGGTGATGTGGGTTCATACGCTTCCTCCTCTAATCGGGGGAGCAGCTTGCGTTTAGGGTAGCTTTTGGAGGGGCGTTCCAGCTCATGCTCTTCGGCCGCGAGGACTTCAGTCCATCTGTCGGCTAGCAAATCTTGATCAGCTCTAAGTTGTTGCTGCTTTTTCTTGAGGCTGTTCGCCATGGCCATAAGCCTGCGTTTAAAACGCTCTTGTTCGACGGGATCCTCAGGCACGACGAATTCATCATCGTCGAGGTTTGCTTCGTCTCCGGAGGGAGGCATATAATCCTCTACCTCTTCTTCTGCCGCTCTCTCATGAGGGCTGGCGTCTCCATCGTCCTGCGCTGGATCTTGCTGGAGTGGGTTGTCTTTGGCACTGTCCGGTGTATTGTTATGTCCGGTGCCGGAATCTTCATTTTTGCTGTGGCGAGATTTAGAGCGGCGCCGCTGACGCCGGCGCTTGGGCTGTTTCTTGGAGGGGTCATCCTCCTCTGTTCCTTCGCCATTCCCATCTTTTGGGATATCCACCATGTATATGTCATATGATGAGGTGGCTTTCCAGTGCCCGGTAGGCGCTGGTTCTTGTTCGTCTCCGGCATCGTCGTCCTTACCGTCGATGTCTTCGGAGTCGTAGTCTAGCATGTCGGTTAGATCGTGACTGCGGCTACCAAGTGGGTGGTGGGTGGGCTTTGAATTTCTTCATCGTCCGCATCCCAACCGTCCTGGCCGCAGTCCGGCCAGGGCTCTCCTAATAACGAGAGATACTTTAGCGAACTCAGGATGTCGCCGAAAGGTGAGTGTTGAAAGATGCCCGCTGTGGTGAACTCCATGATCGGCGCCCAATCGGATTCGATCAGAGGGGGCGCGGGAGGTTCGGAGTCCGGCAGGGAGTCCGGCACCTCGGAGTCACGAGCTTTATGAGGGACAAGGTCAGTGTTCGGCTCTATCGCCGTAGAGGTTGCAGCCCTCGAGGCGGTGTCTAGCCACCCGTCCTCGATCTGCGCAGCCGGCTCCGAATTGAAGATCAGAGCGAGCTCGAGTGCGGCCTCTAGGGTATTGTCCGGCTGCAGAGCTAAATCATGCTCGCCATGATAGTGCGGCACGCTCGGCTGTGGCTCGAATCCATCGAGGATCAAGTCCCCACGGATATCAGTCGTGAAGTTCAAACTTCCAAACCTGACCTGACGGCCAGGGGCGTAGCTTTCGATCTGCTCCAGATGGCCAAGCGAATTGGCCCGCAGTGTGAAGCCGCCGAATACGAAGATCTGTGTCGTTGATGATGGTCGAAGAAGCCATCGAGCCTATTGGTGACGACACAGAGGAACTCTCAATGAAAGCACCAATGTCGGTGTCAAAACCGGTGGATCTCGGGTAGGGGGTCCCGAACTGTGCGTCTAGGCGGATGGTAACAGGAGACAAGGGACACGATGTTTTACCCAGGTTCGGGCCCTCTTGATGGAGGTAAAACCCTACGTACTGCTTGATTAATATTGATGATGTGTGTTACAAGAGTGGATCTACCACGAGATCAAGGAGGCTAAACCCTAGAAGCTAGCCTATGGTATGATTGTTGTTCGTCCTAAGGACTAAAGCCATCCGGTTTATATAGACACCGGAGAGGGCTAGGGTTACACAGAGTCGGTTACAATGATAGGAAATCTACATATCCGTATCGCCAAGCTTGCCTTCCACGCCAAGGAAAGTCCCATCCGGACACGGGACGAAGTCTTCAATCTTGTATCTTCATAGTCTGGGAGTCCGGCCGATGATGATAGTTCGGCTATCCGGACACCTCCTAGTCCGGAACTCCCTCAACCATCATGTACAAGGTAGTGCACATGACATTCGAAGTGTCCCCGAACCAGCATAGCCAAGGGTTCTTTAAGACACAACGAGACCACTGTAAAAACGACCGTGGAAAGGCAGACCACTACACGTCAAACCCCAATCTCATATCATGCATCTGTCGAAAAGATATTCTAGGAGCTACTTGAATTCCCACCTATAAAACTCCCGAAACTTTCTGGTTATGCAATCTGGTGTTGGGGATACAGGGGAAGCAATATATCTCACCCAAACTAACAATACCTACATCCAAGCTGTAACCATCCGTCAACACATAACCAAGAAACCTTCAGAAATCGTGTACGTCAACCTTCGAAAAGCATCCGTTATATGAGTTATGGCAATACTCCCGAACTCCTGCCCCGGTACTGGGTGGCGTCGAGGTTATCTCACCAACAACTACATAAAAGAGATTTTCGATGTCGGCAAAACACGGGTATTCCAGAACTGCAACGATAAAATTGTGACGAAAACACCTCGGAGCTCAACTCCCTGGGTCAATGCCACATAATAGACAGGAGGCACCAAGAACAATGTTCTCGTCACAAAACCATCGGAACGATTCCAAGATACCCGCGTGATCCTAAAAAAAATTTAGTGAAATTTGAGGAGAGGAAAGTCAAAACATCTACGTCATGAGACCTCACCAGAGCGACGAAGGGACTGAGGAGTAAAAAGAATCCTACTCTCCGATATATATAATCCTAAGACTCAAAACATTTTTTTTCTAGACTCAACAACGCCAGCAAACAATCAAGCAGGGGGCTCCTAAGTCGGGGATGGCTCTGATTACCAACTTGTAACACCCACGATGCGGCTATATCTCCCACGTGTCGAAGCACGACTTAGAGGCATAACCGCATTGTGGTTTTGTTGCAAGAAGGGTCATCTTCACACAATCCCATGTAATGAACAAGAATGGGATAAAGAGTTGGCTTACAATCGCCACTTCACACAAATACTTAAATAAATCATACATCATTCAGAGTACACACATAGTCTGACTACGGACAAAGCCAAAAGAAAAGAAGACAACCCAACTGCTAGATCCCCGATCATCCCAACTGGGCTCCACTACTGATCATCAAGAAACAAAACATAATAACGACCAACATCTTCATTGAGCTCCCATCTGAGCTCGGTTGCATCACCTGCACTGGTATCATCGGCACCTGCAACTGTTGTGATAGTATCTGGTGAGTCACGAGGACTCAGCAATCTCAAAACCCGCGAGATCAAGACTATTTAAGCTTATGGGTAGGAAAGGGTAATGAGGTGGAGTTGCAGCAAGCACTAAGCAAATATGGTCGCTAACATACGCAAATAAGAGCGAGAAGAGAGCAAATGGAACGGTCGTGAAGCTCGCAATGATCAAGAAGTGATCCTGAACTCCTACTTACGTCAAACATAACCCAAAACCGTGTTCACTTCCCGGACTCCGCCGAAAAGAGACCATCACGGCTACACACGCGTTTGATGCGTTTTAATTCGGATCTGGTGTCAAGTTATCTACAACCGGACATTAACAAATTCCCATCTGCCTATAACCACAGGCACGGCTTTCGAAAGATTATACCCTGCAGGGGTGTCCCAACTTAGCCCATGATAAGCTCTCGCAATCAACAAAGGATATACCTTCTCCCAGGAAGACCCGATCAGACTCGGAATCCCGGTTTACAAGACATTTCGACAATGGTAAAACAAGACCAGCAAAGCCGCCCGAATGTGCCGACAAATCCTGATAGGAGCTGCACATATCTCGTTCTCAGGGCACACCGGATTGTCCAAACTTCCGGTAGGCCAGCCCAGAGTTGCCCCTGGTGGCCACCGGCGGTTGACAGGTTGGACCAACACTCACGACGAGCACTGGCCCGGGGGGGTAAAATAAAGATGACCCTTGAGTAGCGATAGAACGAAGCAACTAGCAAGCAAAGATAGAAGTGATATCAAGGGTAATAGTCATCTTGCCTGAAATCCCGCAAGGAAGAAGAACGAGTCCATGAAGAAGACTAACGGACGTAGTCGAACGAATCCTCACAACTCCGGAACGAAACCGAAGCTAACGAGAGAAGCAAACCGGAAAGAAGCAAACAATATGGTAAACACACAAGCATAAACATGACATGCTGCACAAACAAGTATGATGCATGTCCGGTTTAAAGAGGCATGGCATGGCAAAGTGCAACAAACTATATTACAAGTTAAGTGGAGCTCACTATGCAACGATTTGCATATTGACGGAACACCACATTCAAATATTTAGTTCTCTCTCGTTTAGGCTAACCAACAATATTAAATGTTGTCAAACATGGCAAGAGGTGAAACATAATTGAACTAACTATTTAGGCAAGTTTAAATGAGGCCGCAACAACAAACAACAATTCTGAGAAGTCCCCATGTCATTTAGTAGTTTAAAGCAAACACAATTTTAAGCATTTTAATTGTTGTTAACATGATGCGGATGCCATATGCAAGTTTATGCATTTTTTATGAAAACGTTAACATGAGCATGATACGAGGCATTTGTCGCCATGGCGGAAGGAAAAAGGTGCCACGGCGGTGAAACGGAAATGGTGCCAGGGCAACATTCCGATGATCCGACAACTCGAGTGAGATACCGATGCAAATGAGAAGTGGGCGTGAGCGTGTCATGCAAGGATGGTGGGGTGCTCCCGGATTCCGGGTTCCCACGGAACGGTGGCATGGCAAACGAGGAACGTGCAAAGACAAACGGGCACGGTGCAAACACGAGCATCTCATACAACACACATTCATACACGGGCGGTCGTCTCGTCGTTATACCTTCGAAGCGTGCGTTTTTTGGAGCGGTTTGAGTTCGTCGAGGGAAGTAGTGGTACATGGGCCGTAGTGGAAGTAGTGGTACACGGTGACGGTAGTTGTACACTCTCCGTAGATGTTCGGGGTCGTCACCATTCGTAGTCGATGTAGTTGAACTTGACGAAACCCTCAGCGACAGTAGTGGTGCATGTCGTAGTGGAACTTGGCGTTTGCACTGTAGTCAAACACGGGTCAAACAAAGGCATTGACGAATTTGGAGGGGAGCCTGCCGAACAGAGCCGCTCGCGAGGATAGCGACTGGAAGAAGGGGCGACTTCGGCCTTGACGTGAAGCAGGGAGGCGGAGCTCCTGCCGGGTCGATGGTGACGAGCAGGCAAAGGGGCTGCTGGGACTTGAGCGACGCAGGGGAGCAGCTGCAGCAAGGCGAACATGGTGGAGCAACAGCGAGGCGGCCATGGCTGGCATCGGGCATGAGGTGAGGAGGAGGACCAGAGGAAGGGGAGGTCGTCGTCGCGGGAACGGCGACGCGAGAGCTACTGGAACTCGGGGAAGCTCCTGGAGGTGTTCGTGCTCAACAACGGGGCTCACGAGGCCGTCGGGAACACCGACGACTTGCGGGTGCGGAGGCAGAGAAGCTCGAGGGAGAGGCTCGGGAGGAAGGAGCAAGGTGCAAGGAAGAGGAGCTCTCCTCTTGGCGGCACAAGGGGGGTCCTCGTCGGTCGGAGCGGCGACGGCATCGATCGGGAGGCGCGGGCGTGCAAGCGCTCGCGCGCAGAGGCGGTGGGGGAAAGGGATGGAGGCGACGAGGGGAAGGTAGGGACGGCACGACGGAGGAGGAATCGCGGTGGAGGAGGCCGAGGGGGTCGAG
>NC_041383.1:542875527-542889247 GCF_002162155.2 Triticum dicoccoides
AGGAGAGGGTGGCGAGGGGATCGGGCGCAGGGAGCTCGGGGGGGTCGAGGGCTGCGCGTGGGGATCTTGTCTCCCTGGCGCGATGCCGGTTGCGGGAAGGAGGGAGATGAGGATCGAGCGCGAGGAGAGGGAGAGGGGGTCGGGCGCTGGCGGCGCTGGAAGGAGAGATTGAGAGGAGGGGGGTTCGGGGCTAGGGTTAGAGGCGGTTGGGCCTAGGCGCAGATGGGCCTTGGGGGCAGGGCCGGCCTAGCTGCAGGTTGCGGCTGGGCTCTCTCTCACTCCTAAAAGAAAAGAAAAAAATAGAGATTAAGAAAGAAAAGAAAGAGGGGTTAGGGGAAGAAGTTGGACACGTAGATAGTTTTCTCGAACTCACAAAAATGTGCTTGTTCCAAGAAAATAGAAAAGGCCATGATTGAAAGATTTAAATTCAAACGTATTTGAATTTAATTCAAATGGTTTGAACTAGAACAAGGTTTTGGAAGTGTCCAAAAATGTTGAGGATTTAGGTGGGGCTCCGGAAAATGATGAAAGAAATTATGGGCAAGGTTGGAGACCAAGAATTGAGATAACAACGGCATGGGATATTTGCAAGTGGGTTATGGTTAATTCCAAATAAATGGAATAATTTTATTATAGCTCCCTAATAATATTGAGAGGCTATGTTATAAAGAGAAGTCACCCTTCCCTCGATTTAAATAGATCAACGATCTATGCAATTTATATAGTTGAGTTATAAAATTAATGATATGATGGCATGATGACATGATGCAAAGCAAGAGATCGCATGATGAATGCACAAACAAAACAAATCACACGACAAAACTCGGAATAGCTGGAAGTCTTCTGGAGCGTCGGTCTCGGGGCGTTACACACCCAACTCTCCCCGACTGACTCCTGAGAAGACATCTTGCTTTATTCTGCAACAGGAACAGCTCGAAATGAAAACAGAGGATATTTGCGTGATACGGTGGTCAAAATCTTCGGGAGTATATATAATGAATTTTTACCGACCAAAATACGTAACGTGCAAGAAAACAGAGTCCGAGAGGCACACGAGGTGCCCACGAGACAGGGGGGCGCGCCCTCCACTCTCGTGGAGGCCTCGTGTCCCTTTAGTACTACTTCTTTCTTCCTAAAATTCTTAAATATTCAAAAACTGATAAAAAATGCCATTGGAGTTGTTTTGGAGTCGGTTTACTTACCGTACCACATACCTATTCCTTTTCGGAGTCTGGAATGTTCTGGAAAGTGTCCCTTATGCATTCCTCAGGGGTTACGGTTTCAATAATATTAGTTTCAATATTGATAGGATTACCTGAAATATAATGTTTAATTCTTTGACCATTTACCACCCTTGGACTTGTGCCTTCGAAGTTGTTGTTTTTTATAGCACCAGAACGATAGACCTCCTCGATAACGTAGGGATCTTCCCATTTTGAGAGAAGTTTTCCAGCAAAAAATACATAATCTCCTATGTTAAACTCACGCTTTTGTATCCTCTTATCATGCCAGTGTTTGACTTTTTCTTTGAATAGCTTGGCATTCTCATATGATTGGGTTCTCCATTCATCAAGTGAGCTAATATCAAACAACCTCTTCTCACCAGCAAGTTTGAAGTCATAATTGAGCTCTTTAATAGCCCAATATGCCTTATGTTCATGTTCAAGAGGTAAAGGACATGCTTTTCCATAAACCATCTTATAAGGAGACATACCCATAGGATTTTTGTATGCAGTTCTATAGGCCCATAATGCATCATCAAGTTTTTTGGACCAATTCTTTCTAGATCTATTCACAGTCTTTTGCAAAATTAATTTGAGCTCTCTATTGCTCAACTCTACTTGACCACTAGACTGCGGATGATAAGGAGATGCGATTCTATGATTGACATCATACTTAGCAAGCATCTTACGGAAAGCACCATGAATAAAATGTGAACCACCATTAGTCCTGAGATATCTAGGGACTCCAAACCTTGGAAAAATAACTTCTTTAAGCATTTTAATAGAATTGTTATGATCAGCACTACTAGTTGAAATAGCATCTACCCACTTAGTAACGTAATCAACAGCAACTAAAATATGTGTATAACCATTGGAGGCAGGAAAAGGTCCCATATAATCAAAGCCCCAAACATCAAACGGTTCAATAACAAGAGAATAATTCATAGGCATTTCTTGATGTCTACTAATGTTACCTACTATTTGGCATTCATCACAAGATAAGACAAACTTAGGAGCATCTTTGAAGAGACTAGGCCAATAAAAATCAGATTGTAGTACCTTGTGTGCAGTTCTATCTCCAGCGTGGTGTCCTCCATAAGACTCAGAGTGACACTTACGTAGAATCTGTTCCTGTTCATGCTCAGGAACACAACGTCTAATAACACCATCTACTCCTTCTTTATAAAGGTGTGGGTCATCCCAAAAGTAAAGTCTTAAATCATAAAAGAACTTTTTCTTTCGCTGGTATGTGAAACTAGGAGGTATGAATTTAGCAACAATGTAATTAGCATAATCAGCATAACAAGGAGCAGCACGAGAAGCATTAATGACCACTAATTGTTCATCAGGAAAACTATCATCAATAGGCAGTGGATCATCAAGAACATTCTCTAACCTAGACAAGTTATCTGCAACGGGGTTCTCAGCTCCCTTTCTATCAATAATATGCAAGACAAATTCTTGGAGCAAGAGAACCCATCTAATGAGTATAGTCTTAGCATCTTTCTTTTCCATAAGATATTTAATAGCAGCATGATCAGTGTGAATAGTAACTTTGGAATCAACAATATAAGGTCTAAACTTGTCACATGCAAACACGACTGCTAAGAACTCTTTTTTAGTAGTAGCATAATTTCTCTGGGTAGTATCAAGAGTCTTAGCATACTGGATAACATTCAATTTCTTATCGACTCTTTGCCCTAGAACAACACCTACAGCATAATCACTAGCATCACACATAATTTCAAAAGGTAAATTCCAATTAGGTGGCTGAACAATAGGTGCAGTAATCAAAGCTTTCTTAAGTATTTCAAATGCTTCTACACAATCATCATCAAAGACAAAAGGAATATCTTTTTATAATAAATTAGTCAGAGGCCTAGAGATTTTAGAAAAGTCTTTAATGAACCTCCTATAAAACCCGGCATGACCAAGGAAACTTCTTATACCTTTTATGTCCTTGGGACATGGCATCTTTTCAATAGCATCAACTTTGGCTTTATCAACTTCAATACCTCTCTCAGAGATCTTATGCCCCAAAACAATGCCTTCGTTAACCATAAAGTGACACTTTTCCCAATTCAAGACGAGACTAGTGTCTTCGCATCTCTGCAAAACTCGATCAAGGTTGCTCAAACAATCATCAAAAGAGGATCCATAAACGGAGAAATCATCCATGAATACCTCACAAATCTTTTCACAAAAATCAGAGAATATAGCCATCATGCATCTTTGAAAGGTAGCAGGTGCATTACATAAACCAAAAGGCATACGTCTATAAGCAAAAGTACCAAAAGGGCAAGTAAAAGTAGTTTTAGATTGATCCTTCGCTGACACACGTATTTGAGAGAAGCCAGAATAACCATCTAGAAAGCAGAAATGTGTGTGTTTGGATAGTCTTTCTAGCATTTGATCAATAAAAGGTAATGGGTAATGATCTTTCTTAGTAGCTTTATTTAACTTACGGAAATCAATTAACATCCTATAACCTATAATAATTCTTTGCTGGATGAATTCATCTTTATCATTAGGAACAACAGTAATACCTCCCTTTTTAGGAACGCAATGGACAAGGCTTACCCATTCACTATCAGCAACGGGATAAATAATACCTACCTCAAGGAGCTTTAGTATCTCCTTTCTTACCACTTCTTTCATCTTGGGATTTAGTCGTCTTTGAGGATCTCTAACTGGTTTGGCATCTTTCTCCACTGTAATTTTGTGTTGGCATAATGTGGGACTAATGCCCTTAAGATCATCCAGAGTATATCCAATAGCTGCTCGGTGCTTTTTTTCGGAGTTTTCAATAATCATTCTTCTTCTTGCTCTGAAAGGTTAGCACTAATAATAACATGATATATTTTCTTTTCATCAAGATAAGCATACTTAAGATTATCAGGTAAAGGTTTGAGTTCAAACACGGGATCACCCTTGGGTGGAGGGGGATCCCCAAGAATTTCAATGGGAAGGTTATGTTTCAGCATAGGTTCTTGTTTAAGGAACACTTCATCTATTTCCCTTCTTTCCTTCATAAACATATCATTTTCATGGTCTAGCAAATATTGTTCTAACGGATCAGTAGGAGGCACAGCAATAGAAGCAAGACCAATAATTTCATCCTTACTAGGTGGTTCCCTATCATGAGGTTGTCTATGAAACTTAGCAAAATTAAACTCAAGAGACATACCATCTATGCCAACAGTGACAGTATCTTTTTCACAATCAATATTAGCACTAGCTGTATTCAAGAAGGGTCTACCAAAAATAATGGGACAAAATCATCTTGTGGGGAGCCAAGAACAAGAAAATCAGCAGGGTATTTAACCTTCCCACATAAAACTTCAACATCTCTAACAATCCCAAAGGGTTTAATGGTATCCCTATTATCAAGCTTAATAGTAACATCAATGTCTTCTAATTCAATGTGTGCAATGTCATGCATAATTTCTTGATATAAGGTATATGGTATTGCACTAGCACTAGCACCCATATCACATAAGCCATGATAACAATGATCTCCTATTTTAACAGAAATAACAGGCATGCCTATGACAGGTTTATGTATCTTAGTATCTGGTCTAGCAATATTAGCAGTCTCACCACAGAAATAAATAACATGCCCATCTAAATCATCATCCAAGAGATCTTTAACCATAGCAATACTAGGTTCAACATTAATTTGCTCAGGAGGTGTATAAGTCCTAGTATTACTCTTACGAACAACAGTCGAAGCTTTAGCATGATCTTTTATCCTAACAGGAAAAGGAGGTTTCTGAACATAAGTAGTAGGAATAATAGGATCACTATAAGTGACAGTCTTTTCTTCGACTGTAATAGGTGTAACTACTTTCACTTCAACAGGAGGATTATATTTAAACCACTTCTCTTTAGGGAGATCAACGTGAGTAGCAAAAGATTCACAGAAAGAAGCTACTATCTCAGAGTCAAGTCCATACTTAGCGCTAAATCCATGAAAAGCATCGGTATCCATAAAAGATTTAACACAATCGAACTTAGGTGTCATACCTGACTCCTTACCATCGTCGGAACCCCAATCTTCAGAGTTGCATTTAATTCTTTCCAATAAGTCCCATTTGAAATCAATAGTCTTCAGCATATAAGAACCAGCACAGGAAGTATCGAGCAGGTTGCAATTATCAAGAGAAACCCGAGCATAAAAGTTTTGAATAATCATTTCCCGGGAGAGCTCATGATTGGGGCATGAATATAACATTGACTTAAGCCTCCCCCAAGCTTGAGCGATGCTTTCTCCTTCGTGAGGCCAGAAATTATATATGTAATTACGATCACGATGAACAAGATGCATAGGATAGAACTTCTGGTGAAATTCCAACTTCAATCACTTATAATTCCAAGATCTCGTATCATCACATAGCCTATATCATGTCAATGCATCTTCCTTCAAAGATAAAGGGAAGACCTTCCTTTTGACAACATCATCGGGAATACACTACAAAAAATACACTTCCGTGATGATACGTGTTTGTCACAGTAGGTCGCATTTTTTGTCATGCATGTACATCCATGACAAATTTATGACAGAATCAAGATAGTCATACCTGTGCTGTCGTAGAAGTGTTCCATGACATTACCAAAATTATCATCACGGAAGTGTCCACTTCCATGACGATAAATCGCGCGTCACAGAAGTGCTTTCATCAAGGGTGACCGACACGTGGCATCCACCGTAACGGAACACCATTAAGCTATCGGGTCAGGTTTTGGATCCGATAACCCGTTAACAGCCCCGACCAATGGGAAATTTCCACGTGTAAAATTCTTATTGGCCAGACGAAACACGTGTCAGCTCGTTAGTGGGTCAGATAGGCGCCTATGATATGTCGACAGGTGCCACGATCCACCACTGGCCCATTTAGCTTACAAAGCCGGCCCATTTGACTTGGTCAAAAGTTAACGGGCTGGCCCATGAAAAGCCTGTTAACGGTCTCTTCGCAAATAGCCCATTTAACGGCCCGTTAACTCACGACCTGTTAGGCACTAAAGGAAATCGGCCCAACAACGTCATGTGGGCCATCGAATATAACACCAGCCCATTTCCCATGTATGGCCCACGACGTCTTTCGGCCCATATGAGGCCTTCGTATCTTTCGGCCCTTTACAGGCCCACGGTGACTCTAGCCCATAATGAACAGTAATTTTCTTTGTACCCGTTAACAGCCCGTGATTTACATGGGCCGTTTCCAGCCCGTGTTAGCTTTCGGCCTATTGACGGCCCATGCGTTCTTGGGCTCCTTTTCGGCCCTCGATTACTTCCGGCCTATTACTGGCCTGCTCCCCTAATGGGCCAAATTGGGCCCATGGCAAGAGTCGGCCCGCTACTGGCATGTTCCACAAATGGGCCGAATTCGGCCCATGGCAAGAGTCGGCCCGTTACTAGCCTGTTACCCTAATGGGCCAAATTTGGCCCATGGCAAGAGTCGGCCCATTTCTGGCCAGCCCGTCCTATATTCTGGCCCATTAACGACCTGTTATGCCTGTGACAGAGTTAAGCTTTCGCAGTCCTACGGCCTGTTAACGGCCCGTTACCGTACTAGGCCGATACCAATTACGCCCGATTACGGCCCATGTAGACCCATTTATTTGACGGCCCGAGGCCCACCGATTACAGGCCCATTTATCAATGGTCCGAGGCCCACCAATTACAGGCCCATTTAGCGACGGCCCGTAGGAGACCCATGGATCCTACGGCCATATATGGCCCACGGGTAGTTGCGGCCACTAGCAAACCAGGAAAAAGAAGACTAGGGAATAAAGGCGATTGCACAGATTACATCCACTCGGCATCAAAGATCGCCACCAGTGCACATATAGGGAACACCCTACACTATACAAAAATGGCTTGCTGTTTTCTTCAGCCGGTGGCTGCACGTTAAGAATAAATTTTGTATCGCACCAAAACAACTTACAACTATATAACAAAAGGAAGGTTGCCATAAAACTTAACAGTCTAGCAGATAAATGCACTACCAGAAGTTCAAAAGCTCGATTCATTTGACCTGACTATTACGTTTTCATGTTGTATTGTCCGATGGAGAACCATAACCCTCACCTTCATTTCCCCTAGGCTCCTGAACAACATAGCAAATGTCTGATAGTCTGGTTTCAAAACCATGCATATCTTGACGACATTGAGCAATGTTTCTCCTTGTTTCACAAAGGGCCTCTGTTAGGGAATGGACTTGTGTCTGGAGCGCAGATACAACATTGCTTTGAGCTTGCATATCTTGATCATGAGGCAGTTTGGATGATATTGCCTTAACAACCAACCCAGTATTACGCAGGAACGTGATTTTGGCACTATTAGTGGACAGGTACTGACCCACTGCAGCAAGAGCTGACATTGCGGTTATAGTTGCCTCGCCACCTTCAGAAGGTGGAGGTTCCACCATTTTTTCCATAGCTCGCTGAAAAGTTGAGGTTTTACATTAGTAGTACCAGAACAGAAGATATTAAGGAGGCAGGAAAACCAAACAAAATAGCTTTGGTCTATATACAGAACTTATTCTGGTGAACCCATGTAAAATATTAGTTGTATTTTATTGTAAAGTACATAATAAAACCAGGTTCCAAACATATGACCATGTACCATCGCTAATGTATTGTCTATTTCTTCACATTGTATTGAGGGCTAAGGATAAAGAGACGAAGTTTATAATACGGTAAGCATAGTATGACATCATTCATATCACAAAACAACTGAGAACAGACAAACAGGAAATTGTAACATTGTGTGGGCAAGTCCAGCATGGAACTAGATTACGGGTCAAGATCAAAGGAACATCACTCCTCCCTTTTAAACCTTGTAAGGTGCAATGATACGCTAAGACAATTGTGTATAAAATTGAAAAGAGTAATAGACATTGGTTGCAAACCATGCAGTTCAAGGCACAAGTCAGAGTAAGTAGTAGTTAAAAGGCATGAGGATTAAGGACTTACAACAGCGGCTTTGACTGGTGTAGTCATGCCCTTCTTCTTGCTGGTGTGACAGTCCTTGAAGATTTCCACAACATTTGGTTCAGGTACTTTTTGGTCCTTGCGGGCTTTCCTCTGCATTTCGAACAAGTCAATATAGCTCTGATAATATGGTACAGCGAAAAGAGTGAAACAACAGCTAATTACAAGAGCCTCGCAGTGTGCAATATAGCTACGAGATCCTGTCGTCTGTTGGAATTTCACTTTCGTATGGTTGGCCTTGTTCTTTGAACAGTTCACCTACAAGAAGATAGATTTGTGTGGTACATGCGTCAATAGGACTTCAACATGTGATCTGATCACATATATATAATGTACCTGATACTTCGGATCAGACCAGTGTTTAACAAGGCCCCTCCAGTCTTCATCCGATATATTTTCCACTGGAGACGTTTGGGAAAGTTCACTATTAGCCTTGCCTTCAAAGTGAGTTTTCTTCAAGTTATACCGATACTGTCGTAGAGCAGACTTGAAAACATGGGTGCAAGCTTGTCTGGTTGCATCATCTTGGCTATCCAACTTGAACCTCATCTGTTGAAAATTATGGGAGTCTCATTATCAGCAACCTAGAAAGTATGGGACAGAGCAAGACGATATTACTAGTTTCCATACATAACCATACTTACAGATAAATGGTCGAGGAAGGTGTTGAACTGGGTTTCGTCTTTGTCATTCTTGTACTGAATCCATGTTGGGAAGATACGTACATGACACCTAACGGCAACCGCTGCCTCTAATACTAACTTGGCTGACTCTGTAGCATCATGTGGCCTTTCTAAACCTGCCTCAAAACGGATCTCCATTCTTCCTCCTCTAGATTTAGTTAACATATCGAGCATTATCCCTGATGTTTGTTTCCTCTGCGCCTAGGTGCTAGTCCAACAACGAACATAGGAAGTGTTAGTGTACATCAAACTATGAGACTACATATAAAGAAGCATGCAACTGTAACTTGACTCCAACAACTACCTTCTTGCTGTTGAAGCTCACAAGGTTCGTCTGATATTGCCAACTCGTCTTGTGTCAAGAGTGCTTGGGAAGTAGTGTCAGGTGGCAAGGGAGCTTGGGAACATGCTGCTAGCTCAGTTGACGCACGAGTATGTCGTGCAGCTGGTAGTACTGTGGTAGGTGTTGCAAGAACTAGGGTTGTCTCTGCTTGTTTGGTGGTAGCTATTTGTTTCTGTTTGGCTTTTTTTGCAGCTCGTGTAGCATGGGATGCCGTGTTTGTAGAATTTTCCGCTGGACTTTCACCTTCTATTGCACCATCAGTACTAGCAGAATATGCAGGATTCATCTGCTTCTCATTCCCTGCCATTCTATGTTTCTTCCTCTTTCTCTGTGCCATGTTAAGTCAAGCCGACAAGAAAAATGAACAACAATTTAGTTCTTCAGAACAAATTGATGCGTGATGCAGACGAACTGAACTTTGATGTTAGACAACCACATGATAGGAGGATGTAATATGTATGAAAAACAGGATGGAAGAGATAACCAGAAGCAATACAAGCTACACATCACACATAACATGCAACCACATATAACAGTGCCAAGTTAGAGGGAGCACCAGTGATGTTGCACTAGGGGAGACGTGCTCATCATAAACACAGCTTTGTTGAGTGTCTATGCATGTGTTGTCTTGGAAATCATCTTGGGGGTGTGGAGGAGTAGAAACTGTAGAGGCCCTCTGTTTGGAAGGAGCACCTTTATCCGCTGCCTTGCTAACTTCCTTCCGCTTTATTGATTTTGAATTGTCAAGTAAAACCGACAAGAAAAAGCAATAAAATTCTCTCTTCGGAACTCAATCATGCATGATACTGACAATCACTACTTTGATGTAAGGCAAACACATGATACCAGGATGGAATATGTACGAAAAACAGGACGGCATGGCATGTTCACAACTGTTTGTGTAAACTAAGCAGAAACCATTCCAGCAAATAAGAAGCAATGCAAGCTAGACACCACATGAAAGATGCGACCAATATGACTCTGCCAAGTTAAAAGCGTCCCATCATAAATGGAATTTCAACAAATTAGAAGTAGCGCATGCTATAAATCATATGAAAGATGCAACTAATATCGCACTGCATATACTAAAGGTGTCTCATCATATTGATTGATGCGGGATACAAAAAAACAATAGTTTTATGTAAGGACATGCTTAATAGACAGATGTACTATGTACTAAATACAGGAAGGCATGTCACATTAACAGGTATAATGTCACATTTACAGGAGTATAAGCTAACACGACTAGCACATGCAGTTTAACCAGATTGGAAGAATTACAATCTAGACACCATATGCAACATGCAACCACATATCACGCTGCCAAGTTAGAGCAAGCACCTGTGATGCTAGTGTAGGGGAAATGTTGTAATGAACTACAGAGCTACGTTCACTATCTTCATCTAGTATTTCTGTTTCTTGAGAATCATGTCGGGAGGCTGACGCTGCATTCTTTAAATGAGGAGTAGTCCCCTTGCCTGCCTGCCTCGTCATAAGTGATTGATGAGGGATACACAAGAACATTAGTTTGATGTAAGAACATGGTTAATACACAGATGTACTAGTATGTACCAAAAATAGAAAGGCATGTCATATTCAAAGGTATAATGTGTAAGGTAAGCAGATGCAATTTAACCAAATTGGAAGCAATACAAGCTAGACATCCGGCTGGAGTGGTGAACATGATCATCTAGGACCTGAGAGCCTGGTGGGAGGCGGGCTGCCTCGCCACCATCGCGGCTTTTTAGTTGGCTTCCAGGTGATGCATGTCTTTGCTGGGCTTGTCACTGGCTCGGCTAGTGCCCTGACTAGCTATTTGTCTTCTAGTGCTCACGGGATGGTGGTTCATGTAAAAAATATCTTTCCTTATCTTAATAAAGACCGACTTCGGCCTTTCGAATACAAGCTAGACACCATATGGAACATGCAACCACATATGACACCGCGAAGTTAAAGCAAGCACCTAGGATGGTGGTTCATTGCGAGCGAGGTCATCAACTCCAGAGCAACATTTACCGTCTCCATCTGCTGACACTGCACCCTTTAAAGCGATGTAATGTGCCGCGCCTAGCTGCATAGAAAGCTGGCACGACTTGTCTCTTTTCTTTTTTGCTTCGCTTTCGGCAGACTCTGAAATACCCTTGCATAAAAACAAAATAGTGAGAGTATGGATGAAGTGTGTGCAGAACTAGTGCACTGTAAAAGTAGAAGATAGCAGGTGGCTGAAAAATAAATGACAGGAGACATATGATAGCTCTACAACATTGCATGGCAAACAAAATTAGATTCTACTCCGTATGATTTTGTAATATATGAGCATAGGAAATGCAGGTACTCCTCCAGCACACCATCACATGTGGTCATATCTAAGATAACAGTCGACTGAAAATAAATAGGTCAGTCGATTTTTTTAATGAACCGTCCGATCTATAAGGAACGGGCAGATGGCCTTCGTCTACCTCCCGCCAGTCACTGTTGACGATCTTTCTCGAACCGCCAGCGACCACCGGCCCAGACCCGTGCCTCCGTCGCCCCGCCCTCCCATCGACCTCACACCACCGCCGTGCTTGGCAGCGGCCCCAAGCCATCCCTTTAATCCCGGCCAACCTCCAGATCGGGCGCTAGTAGCTCTAGGCCGCACACGCCCCTAAGATAAACACCAAGGCGCTGCTTCCCCAGTGTAATAGTTGTACTAGCGCCTGTTACACCGGGGAATGCTTCCGTTAATTGGGAATCAACTGGCCAGAAATTGAAATTCAGGGGGGCGACGGACCTCTAGCTAAGGTGAAATAGTATATGAGGAGAAACCTTGTGCATCGCGAGTTACTAGGAACATCTAGTATCAAGAAGAAGCGGTCAACTAGTGTCTTCTATGGGATGGATACTGTGCAAGCAGAGACGTAAGATTTGCACGAATAAGGGAAGAGGAGTACCTTCTTTGGTTGTCGGTGTGGTCACCTCCACATGTCGCGCCGATCTTCTTCTTTTTACCGGGGAAACCGATGTTCTGGAGGGTGCAGGCTTGGACGAACCCATGGCCAAATTGTTGACTGTTTTGCCATGGCTGTATGTCGGCGGAGGGGAAGCAGATCCGAGGCGGTGAAGGACGGCGTAGCAGGAACAGCTCCCGTGCGATGGAGGGTGGCGAAGTTGGAGCGGTAGCGGTGACGCGCAGGACGGCGTGGTTGAACTGGCTCGGGTACAGACGGCTCGGCCTCGGCTTCAACTACTAGCCGTGGAGGGTGTTGCGGTTGAGGTTGTGGTGGACGACGACGTCGGGGTATCGTCTCCGACGTGATGGAGGAGGGCGGCGGTTGATGGGTGGGATGGGATGGCGGACGGAGGACGCCGGGGTTTCGCGGCTGGTGGAGAGGTAGTTTTGGCGCCCACGGAGTACGAATGGGGAATCGGACGGGTGGGGGGGCCATGTTTCGGTCTGGGACACGCTTGTTTTGGCTTTTTTGAACAGAAGATGGGACGCGCTTGTTTGAAATTTGGGGAAAGTACAAACTTTGCCCCCCTCTTAAATTTCGGACCTACTGCGGGTCGGGGGTAGGATGGTAATCCCAGGTGTCCCAAATAGTGGGCGGGAGCGATTTCAGCCGCGCGCATGTGTGCTTAGGCGGCCACTGTGTATGAATGTTTTTCGGAGGCGGTTGCGTGGCGTCTAGATGAAGCTACAAACCTACCCCGGTTTAGACCTTTGGACGTTGGGCTGGTAGGTTTCACGGGTCGGAGTTATTAGAAAAGTAATTTCCTTGTACTACCAAACATTGGTCTCACGCGGTTTCGGGCGAGTAGAGGCTCTTTTGGCGCTTCGTTCGAAATTTTGAAACACAAGCATTCACGTTTAGAGTTGTAACGCCCCAGATTCGATGCACCAGGTGCCTGCCAGTTATTCGCCGTAGTTGCCATGTCATTTGCTTGCATGTTGCATTTTATCATGTCATCATGTGCATTGCATTGCATACATGTTCGTCTCATGCATCCGAGCATTTTCCCCGTTGTCCGTTTTGCAATCCGGCACTCCTATGTCCTCCGGCGTCCCCCTCTTCTCTCTTTTCGTGAGTGGGTGTTAAATGTTCTTGGAATGGGTTGCAACTTGTCGTGCGGTCTTAGTATAGTGTAGACAGACCGCCTGCCAAATTTCATTGCATTCGGAGTCCGTTTGATAGCCCAACCCTCATCCGTAGCGGCACCATTGCCGGTTTAATCGTCGGACGTTTCGGTCTCCGGAACTATCGCCGGGCTGCCCTTCTCCTCTCTCTTCTCAGCCCAAGGCCTCTCTAATCCAGCCCACTAAACCCCTTCGATCCGGAGCCGTCCGATGGCGATCCGAGGCTCTGAAACGCTCCGAAACCCCCCCCCTAACCCCTCAAACCCTAGCCCTACCTATAAATGGAAGCCTCCCTTCCATTTTTGGTAGCCAAGCCCCCTCCTCGAGCCCCGCGCCACCAACCTCCCTCCGTTTCCGC
>NC_041383.1:542889725-542896583 GCF_002162155.2 Triticum dicoccoides
GGCCCTCTTCCTCACCGTCTCTGCCCCGCAGGGTACCGCCACCGTCGCCACTGCCGGAGCTCGCCGGAGTCTTGGACGACGTCGGTTCCGTCCTCCGTTTGCCGCGCCGTCGACCGATCTGAGGAGCCCGACCCTCGATCCGCCCGTTCCCCAGCCTCCCCGCCGCCTTCGGGCCATGCCGTCGCCGGAGTGGCACTCCTTCGCCGCCTCCATGTTCCTGCTCGGGACGAGCAGAGGAGCTGCTCGTCCCGCGTGCGCCGCACCACGTGGGCCCGGCCGCGGCCCAACTCCCTCCAGCCTAGCGCCGGCTCCCTCAGGCTCGGCCTGCTCCATCTTCATCGCCCTGGGCTCGGCCCACTAGGTGAGCCTCAGCCTGCTGCTATCCCCGAAGTTTTGACATAATCATGCCATGTTCATCGCATCGTATCTCTGCATCCGTAGCTCCGTTTCATGCGTGTAATATGTCAAATTGTTCGCCTCGACAAGTATTTCATTTCATTCCATTGCATCATATTCATTTGAGCTCATCTAGATGCCTGAATCTTTGTTGCAAGAGTGCTTCATAATGTTTTCTGCTGCCTGTTAACAGAACATGCACTTTTGTCATTTTTGCCATGATTGATGTGTGCATCCTATGAGGTTGATGTCTACATGTGTTTTGATCTATGCCATGTCTTCTTTACAGAGGTGCTTACCATATATTTTTTTGATCAATGTGGTGACTAGCACAAGCATGCAAACTAGGCATCGTGATGTTGCTGATTTTAGTCCCTGTTCTGCTGTTATTTTGATGCCATGTAAACTTGATGCTACATAGAGATCCACGCATATTTTGAGATACTTCAGTAAGAGTGTTTTGTTCTACATGTCATGCTCTATCCATCCATGCCCCTGGTTGCAATTATAGGTTGATGTAGCTTGTTGTAATCTTGCTCTAAAGTTGCTTCATAATGTTGCTGTCAGCCTGTTAACATTAAGTTCAGTTGTTGCCATGATTGTTGTTAGTGATCCATGTACCCTATGAACTTGCTCTTGCCATGCTTAGCTTCACAAACATGTCTTCTTACTGTCGGTTGCCTTGCCATGCCAAGTATTGCTCTGCAGTGAGTTGCACAAGCTCATCTACATGCCTTCGTATCGTTGTTCCTGCCATGTCTGAATCTGTATTATAACTTGCCATGTTTACGTGGGTGCCATCATATTTTCTGATCCTTTTTGGCTCATGCTCAGTAAGGGACTTTTGATCTACGCATTTAGTAGATTCATGACATTCCTTTGTTTGCCATTATAAGTCCCTGTAACATGTTGTTTGATAGCTCTAAACATTGCAACCTGATGTTATTTTCTGCAAAGTCTGAATTGTTATTGTTTGCAATCTTGCCATGTGTGTTTGAGCATGTTCTAGTAGTTTCTGGAGATAGCTCAGTGTTCATGTTTTGTTATGCTTTACCTGTACATCATGTCCATGCCTTTTGTTCTCATGTTAGGGTGCTGTAGCATGTTGTTTTGATGCTTGCAATATGCCTAGTTGCTATTTTGGACAGATTGTTGCTATAACTTGTTTAGTGTGTGTGTGTTGGACTGTTGCTCCGTTTTGAGTGTGCTCTATATCAAACTTGCTTAGAATCGCATGTAGCTTCATATTATCATGTTGCATCCTTGTTTTGAGGTGCTTGTTTGATGTTTGGGTGCATTTTGCATCAATGCCATGTTTATCTTATTTTGCTCATATCTTCTACGTCGTAGCCCCGAACTAAATGAACTTTATATGTAACTTGACTAGAATCTCGTGTAGATCATCTTGGTGCATCTTAACTTGCTGTTTAACAACTTGAACATAAGGTTTATTCAGATCTGGACCAATTTATAAATATGCATATGAGGACTTACCGGAATTGTTATATGTTGTTCCCGGCCTCATTTAAACTTGCCTTGATGTGTTGCTCTTGTTTGCACCATCTCTTGCCATGAGTAGCTTCATGTAGTCCTGTCTTGCATCATACTTGTTTGTGCATCATGTCTTGTTCATGTGTGGTGTGTTTACTTTGTTGTGTGCTTCTTTTCGATAGTTCACGTATCGTTGCGATCGTGATGATTCGTTCGTCTACGCTTGGTTCGTCTTCATGGCTTCATCTTCTTCATGGACTCGTTCTTCTTCCTTGCAGGATTTCAGGCAAGATGACCGCTACCCTGGATCTCACTACTATCATTGCTATGCTAGTTGTTTCGTTCTATCGCTATGTTGCGCTACCTATCACCTGTTTATCAAGCCTCCCATATTGCCATGAACCTCTAACCTTTGACACCCTTCCTAGAAAACCGTTGCTTGGCTATGTTACCGCTTTGCTCAGCCCTCTTATAGCGTTGCTAGTTGCAGGTGAAGTTGAAGATTGCTCCATGGTGGACAGGATTTTGGTTGGGATATCACAATATCTCTTATATTATTAATGCATCTATATACTTGGTAAAGGGTGGAAGGCTCTGCCTTATGCCTGGTGTTTTATTCCACTCTTGCCGCACTAGTTTCCGTCATACCGGTGTTATGTTCCCGGATTTTGCGTTCCTTACGCGGTCGGGTGATTTATGGGACCCCCTTGACAGTTCGCTTTGAATAAAACTCCTCCAGCAAGGCCCAACCTTGGTTTTACCATTTGCCTCACCACCACCTACATTTCCCTTGGGAGTAATTAACCCAAGGGTCATCTTTATTACAGCCTCCCCAGGCCAATGCTTGTCTAAGTGTTGGTCCAAACTAGAGCACCGTGAGGGACCATTCCTTGGCAACTTGGATTACGTCGGTTCCTGTATGCTTCGCTTATCCGGTGTTGCCCTGAGAACGAGATATGTGCAGCTCCTATCGGGATTGTCGGCGCATCGGGCGGCTTTGCTAGTCTAGTTTTACCATTGTCGAAATGTCTTGTAAACCGAGATTCCGAGTCTGATCGGGTCTTCCTGGGAGAAGGTATATCCTTCGTTGATCGCGAGAGCTTGTCATGGGCTAAGTTGGGACACCCCTGCAGGATATAATCTTTCGAAAGCCGTGCCTGCGGTTATAGGCAGATGGGAATTTGTTAATGTCCGGTTGTAGACAACTTGACACCAGATCCGAATTAAAACGCATCAACCGTGTGTGTAGCTGTGATGGTCTCTTTTCGGCGGAGTCCGGAAAGTGAACACGGTTTCTGCGTTATGTTTGACATAAGTAGGAGTTCAGGATCACCTCTTGATCATTGCTAGCTTCACGACCGTTCCATTGTTTCTCTTCTCGCTCTCATTTGCGTATGTTAGCCACCATATATGCTTAGTCGCTGCTGCAGCCTCCCCACTTTACCCCTTCCTTTCCTTTAAGCTTTGCTAGTCTTGATACCCATGGTAATGGGATTGCTGAGTCCTCGTGGCTCACAAATTACTACAACAACAGTTGCGGGTGCAGGTTTATGCGATGATCTTGACGCGAGAGCGATGCTTGCTTGTCTTGGAGTTCTTCTTCTGCTTCTTCTTCGATCAGGGGTTAGGTTCCAGGTCGGCAGCCTGGGCTAGCAGGGTGGATGTTGTTTGAGTTTCTGTTTGTGTTTCATCCATAGTCAGATGGTGTTCTTATAAGATGATGTTGTATTCGTGTGACATTAAATGCCTTATGTATGTATCCCCATCTATTATGTAATGTTGATGTAATGATATCCACCTTGCAAAAGCGTTTCAATATGCGGGTCTATCCTTGGTGGGACCTTCGAGTTCCTTTTGGATAGGGTCGCATATTGGGCGTGACAAGTTGGTATCAGAGCCTCGACCGACCCTAGGAGCCCCCTTGATTGATCACGTAGTTTGGCCGTTGTTGAGTCTAGAAGAAAACTGTTTTTGGAGTCTAGTTATATCGGAGAGTAGGAATTCTTTTTACTCCTCAGTCCCTTCATCGCTCTGGTAAGGAATCTTGACATAGGTGTTTTGAATTACTTCTCTTCCCCTTCAAAAATTTTCCTTAGGATCATGCAGTTGGTTTTTCGATCATTGTTCCTCAGCTCTTTTCATCCGGTGCATTTCTCGTCAAGTTGACTTGAGCCCCTTCTTCTTCGAGTTCAATCCTCAGTTGTTTCTTTCCCACCCGCCCACCCCTTTTTCATCTTGGAACCGGAGTCCGTAATTGAGTATCCATCCTACTCATGCGAAGTCTTTGCTTTCTTTCCTCAATGATTCCAACCGGTGTTTTCTCTTCAAGATATTCGTCGGTTTCCCCTTCCAAGTTGCCTTTGTTTTCCCGCCCTCCCACCCTTTTCTTCCCGGAGCCTGAGCCTCTTTCGAGCATCAATTTCATTCATGTGGAGCTCTTCAATCTTCCCTCAATCTTTTCAACCGGTGAATTCTCTTTTGTTTGACATTCTTCATCTCTTTATCTTTTCCGGTGGATTCAATTCTAATTTTTGGTAGTGATTATATTCTTTCCCTCAGCTCAAGTGTTTTCCCTGCTCGTTCGCCTCTCGCCAGTTTATCATCCCGGAGTTTGTAAGACATCTCAGGAGATTCATCTGTGTTCGAATTAATTCGAGGTTGTCACCTCATTCAAATATTTAAATTGTTCCGGTGCATCATATATCTCTTCAACAATCCTTTCCAACGGTGTTTTCTCTTCAGTGGGCCCTAACCCATAGGTCTTTTTCCAAGATCTTACCTGACTCTTCTAATTCCCCCGGAGTTGTTCTCAATTCTTTTCAAAGTGTGATGTAAGAATGAATATCATCAGCCAGATGCCTTTCCAAGATCGATTTCAAATCATTTCATTGTTGGCTTAACCTCTCTGCTTTTTCATTCTACCGGAGTACCTCAGTAATTTTGGTGGTGTTTCTCGTCGTCATTTGAAGATAGAAGAAGAGTTTTTCCTCATAATCTTTCCCGTTCTTCCGAAAATTCGTGATTCTAGCATCATGTCATCCTCTCGGAATATTTCAGTTTGTAAGATATTCTTTCTTACTCATCCGGAGTATTCCAGAAGTTGATTTCTGTTTCCTTTCACCGAAGGCCATCGTTCCAGAAGAATTCTTCGTCCTCACACTTCAGCTACCATTATCCAATTATCCCGGTGCTTCATTCAAGTGTTCTTTAATCAGCTCATGATCTATTTGTTCTCTTGCATCTAAATCCCCTCTAGCTTATTTGTTCTTCTAATTCTTTCTGGTGATTCATTCTCGTTCATCAGTCATTTTTGAATTCTTACAGTGGTTCGTTCAAGATTCTTTTCTTTGATTGTCATATTAACTCATTTGTTCTTTTCAATCCTACCGGTGGTTCATGAAGACCTTCTCAGGTGGCGCTATATCTCTTCTCAATCCTTTTCTAGAAGAATAAGTAGTATGCATAATCCATTGCTGTCATCAATTTATGTTGATGAAGGATAAGCATACAATAAATCTTATTCTTATTTCATCCAAGTGATTAATTCCTTCCTTCGGAGTTTATTCTTGATGAATAAATTCTAGTTCCAAGTGTTTTCATCTTTTCTTTTCCGGAGTTCAAATTTCCTCGGCCATCTCATCGGAAACCCCAATCTAAATCATCACAATGCTCATCTTATTCTTTCATCCTCCAATTTTATCTCATCATCCTTTTGTCACCGGAGTTCTTCATGGTGGTTCTTCATGATTTAATTCTTTCTTCAAGAGTTCATCAAGATTCTTATCGAAGGAGCTCAAGTATCTTTTCTTCTCGCGTCTCAAAGCGCAAATAATTCTTCATTTTCTTTTGAAGTCGAGTTTTGCATTTCTTCGTTCTTCTAAGCGATCCAATCATTTCGGTTTGTGGTCGGTGATCACCTCATAATTTTGAGATGTTTTCCATAAGTCCACATCAAGCTTATTCTTTCGTTGTTGATTTTCTCAACAACTCTGTTCAATCCTTCCTTCTAAGTTCTTTTCATTCAATTCTTTCAATTCTTCTGGGGACATTGTGTTGTTCCTCTCGTCAAGTATCATTCCATCTTCTCTAGTTCATGATTCGATCCTCTCCTTGTTTAGCCGGAGTGCTGCCTAAGTCCTTTCAGTCTTATTTGTTTCTTATCTCGTTCTATCCGGAGTGATTTCATAGTCTATCTGATTCCGTGAGCTTTCGATTCTCGTCATTCTTGTCGTTCTTCTCCTCTTCTCGAATGCTCTCAATTCTTTGCTTCTTCTCTTGAGTTCTTGTTTCACCTCATCCCTTTTCTCTTCCGTCTCGGTCCTAAGATCTCGGGACGAGATCTCTTGTTAGTGGAGGAGTGTTGTAACGCCCCGGATTCGATGCGCCAGGTGCCTGCCAGTTATTCGCCGTAGTTGCCATGTCATTTTCTTGCGTGTTGCATTTTATCATGTCATCATGTGCATTGCATTGCATACGTGTTCGTCTCATGCATCCGAGCATTTTCCCCGTTGTCCGTTTTGCAATCCGGCACTCCTATGTCCTCCGGCGTCCCCCTCTTCTCTCTTTTCGTGAGTGGGTGTTAAATGTTCTCGGAATGGGTTGCAACTTGTCGTGCGGTCTTATTATAGTGTAGACAGACCGCCTGCCAAATTTCATCGCATTCGGAGTCCGTTTGATAGCCCAACCCTCATCCGTAGCGGCACCGTTGCCGGTTTAATCGTCGGACGTTTCGGTCTCCGAAACTGTCGCCGGGCTGCCCTTCTCTTCTCTCTTCTCAGCCCAAGGCCTCTCTAATCCAGCCCACTAAACCCCTCCGATCCGGAGCCGTCCGATGGCGATCCAAGGCTTCGAAACGCTCCGAACCCCCCCCCTCCTAACCCCTCAAACCCTAGTCCTACCTATAAATGGAAGCCTCCCTTCCATTTTTGGTAGCCAAGCCCCCTCCTCGAGCCCCGCGCCACCAACCTCCCT
>NC_041383.1:542897113-542902546 GCF_002162155.2 Triticum dicoccoides
CCCCCCCTTCTCCCTTCTCCTTGTCTGGCCCTCTTCCTCACCGTCTCTGCTCCGCAGGGTACCGCCACCGTCGCCACTACCGGAGCTCGCCGGAGTCTTGGACGACGTCGGTTCCGTCCTCCATTTGCCGCGCCGTCGACCGATCTGAGGAGCCCGGCCCTCGATCCGCCCGTTCCCCAGCCTCCCCGCCGCCTTCGGGCCACGCCGTCGCTGGAGTGGCACTCCTCCGCCGCCTCCATGTTCCTGCTCAGGACGAGCAGAGGAGCTGCTCGTCCCGCGTGCACCGCACCACGTGGGCCCGGCCGCGGCCCAACTCCCTCCAGCCCAGCGCCGGCTCCCTCAGGCTCGCCCTGCTCCATCTTCATCGCCCTGGGCTCGGCCCACTAGGTGAGCCTCAGCCCGCTGCTATCCCTCGCCTATGCATGATTTAGTTATCTAGCGCTCAGTTTTTCAGACCTGCAATTTTCACTGTCCCCGAAGTTTTGACATAATCATGCCATGTTCATCGCATCGTATCTCTGCATTCGTAGCTCCGTTTCGTGCGTGTAATAAGTCGAATTGTTCGCCTCGACGAGTACTTCATTTCATTACATTGCATCATATTCATTTGAGCTCATCTAGATGCCTGAATCTTCGTTGCAAGAGTGCTTCATAATGTTTTCTGCTGCCTGTTAACAGAACATGCACTTTTGTCATTTTTGCCATGATTGATGTGTGCATCCTATGAGGTTGATGTCTACATGTGTTTTGATCTATGCCATGTCTTCTTTACAGAGATGCTTACCATATATTTTTGTGATCAATGTGGTGACTAGCACAAGCATGCAAACTAGGCATCGTGATGTTGCTGATTTTAGTCCCTGTTCTGCTGTTATTTTGATGCCATGTAAACTTGATGCTACAGAGAGATCCATGCATATTTTGAGATACTTCAGTAAGAGTGTTTTGTTCTACATGTCATGCTCTATCCATCCATGCCCCTAGTTGCAATTATAGGTTGATGTAGCTTGTTGTAATCTTGCTCTAAAGTTGCTTCATAATTTTGTTGTCAGCCTGTTAACATTAAGTTCAGTTGTTGCCATGATTGTTGTTAGTGATCCATGTACCCTATGAACTTGCTCTTGCCATGCTTAGCTTCACAAACATGTCTTCTTACTGTTGGTTGCCTTGCCATGCCAAGTTTTGCTCTGTAGTGAGTTGCACAAGTTCATCTACATGCCTTCGTATCGTTGTTCCTGCCATGTTTGAATCTGTATTATAACTTGCCATGTTTACGTGGGTGCCATCATATTTTCTGATCCTTTTTGGCTCATGCTCAGTAAGGGACTTTTGATCTATGCATTTAGTAGATTCATGACATGCCTTTGTTTGCCATTATAAGTTCCTGTAACATGTTGTTTGATAGCTCTAAACATTGCAACCTGATGTTATTTTCTGCAAAGTCTGAATTGTTATTGTTTGCAATCTTGCCATGTGTGTTTGAGCATGTTCTAGTAGTTTCTGGAGATAGCTCAATGTTCATGTTTTGTTATGCTTTACCTGTACATCATGTCCATGCCTTTTGTTCTCATGTTGGGGTGTTGTAGCATGTTGTTTTGATGCTTGCAATATGCCTAGTTGTTGTTTTGGACAGATTGTTGCTATAACTTGTTTAGTGTGTGTGTTGGACTGTTGCTCCGTTTTGAGTGTGCTCTATATGAAACTTGCTTAGAATCGCATGTAGCTTCATATTATCATGTTGCATCCTTGTTTTGAGGTGCTTGTTTGATGTTTGGGTGCATTTTGCATCAATGCCATGTTTATCTTGTTTTGCTCATATCTTCTACGCCGTAGACCCGAACTAAATGAACTTTATATGTAACTTGACTAGAATCTTGTGTTGATCATCTTGGTGCATCTTAACTTGCTGTTTAACAACTTGAACATAAGGTTTATTCAGATCTGGACCAATTTCTAAATATGCATATGAGGACTTACCGGAATTGTTATATGTTGTTCCCGGCCTCATTTAAACTTGCCTTGATGTGTTGCTCTTGTTTGCACCATCTCTTGCCATGAGTAGCTTCATGTAGTCTTGTCTTGCATCATACTTGTTTGTGCATCATGTCTTGTTCATGTGTGGTGTGTTTACTTTGTTGTGTGCTTCTTTTCAATAGTTCCCGTATCGTTGCGATCGTGAGGATTCGTTCGTCTACGCTTGGTTCGTCTTCGTGGCTTCATCTTCTTCATGGACTCGTTCTTCTTCCTTGAGGGATTTCAGTCAAGATGACCGCTACCTTGGATCTCACTACTATCATTGCTATGCTAGTTGTTTTGTTCTATCGCTATGCTGCGCTACCTATCACCTGTTTATCAAGCCTCCCATATTGCCATGAACCTCTAACCTTTGACACCCTTCCTAGAAAACCGTTCCTTGGCTATGTTACCGCTTTGCTCAGCCCTCTTATAGCGTTGCTAGTTGCAGGTGAAGTTGAAGATTGCTCCATGGTGGACAGGATTTTGGTTGGGATATCACAATATCTCTTATATTATTAATGCATCTATATACTTGGTAAAGGGTGGAAGGCTCGGCCTTATGCCTGGTGTTTTGTTCCACTCTTGCCGCCCTAGTTTCCGTCATACCGGTGTTATGTTCCCGGATTTTGCGTTCCTTACGCGGTCGGGTGATTTATGGGACCCCCTTGATAGTTCGCTTTGAATAAAACTCCTCCAGCAAGGCCCAACCTTGGTTTTACCATTTGCCTCACCACCACCTACATTTCCCTTGGGAGTAATTAACCCAAGGGTCATCTTTATTACAGCCCCCCCGGGCCAATGCTTGTCTAAGTGTTGGTCCAAACTAGAGCACCGTGTGGGACCATTCCTTGGCAACTTGGATTACGTCGGTTCCTGTATGCTTCGCTTATCCGGTGTTGCCCTGAGAATGAGATATGTGCAGCTCCTATCGGGATTGTCGGCGCATCGGGCGGCTTTGCTGGTCTTGTTTTACCATTGTCGAAATGTCTTGTAAACCGGGATTCCGAGTCTGATCGGGTCTTCCTGGGAGAAGGTATATCCTTCATTGATCACGAGAGCTTGTCATGGGCTAAGTTGGGACACCCCTGCAGGGTATAATCTTTCAAAAGTCGTGCCTGCGGTTATAGGCAGATGGGAATTTGTCAATGTCCGGTTGTAGACAACTTGACACCAGATCCGAATTAAAACGCATCAACCGTGTGTGTAGCCGTGATGGTCTCTTTTCGGCGGAGTCCGGGAAGTGAACACGGTTTCTGGGTTATGTTTGACGTAAGTAGGAGTTCAGGATCACCTCTTGATCATTGCTAGCTTCACGACCGTTCCATTGTTTCTCTTCTCGCTCTCATTTGCGTATGTTAGCCACCATATATGCTTAGTCGCTGCTGCAGCCTCACCACTTTACCCCTTCCTTTCCTTTAAGCTTTGCTAGTCTTGATACCCATGGTAATGGGATTGCTGAGTCCTCGTGGCTCACAGATTACTACAACAACCGTTGCAGGTGCAGGTTTATGCGATGATCTTGACGCGAGAGCGATGCTTGCTTGTCTTGGAGTTCTTCTTCTGCTTCTTCTTTGATCAGGGGATAGGTTCCAGGTCGGCAGCCTGGGCTAGCAGGGTGGATGTCGTTTGAGTTTCTGTTTGTGTTTCATCCATAGTCGGATGGTGTTCTTGTAAGATGATGTTGTATTCGTGTGGCATTAAATGCCTTATGTATGTATCCCCATCTATTATGTAATGTTGATGTAATGATATCCACCTTGCAAAAGCGTTTCAATATGCGGGTCTATCCTTGGTGGGACCTTCAAGTTCCTTTTGGATAGGGTGGCATATTGGGCGTGACAAGAGTACTCTTGAACTATGAGGATTGACCTAAATAGACAATGTTATATTTGACCTTGTATGTTTGAAAACCTCATTAAATTATCCGTTTCCTTTTGAAATTTTGACACTTGAAAATCCTATAACTACGATTATTTTGGAATGGAGGAGCTAAATTTAAATCTATTTTGTACACGACTACATATGCTATTATGTACAAAATCAGAGCAAAGATTGGTACCCCCATAGTTTAGGTATGGTTTACAAATGCCATGATATCAAATTCAAATAATTGAATGGACTTCATGTTGAATTCGATTTTTTTAAACCACCTTAGGTTGAATTCAAATGTATGCTAGTTCATAGGTAGCTATTTATAAATTTCCATTGTGTAACTTTCGTATGTATAATGTGCTTTACACACACAACATGAACTATACTCACGTTTATATTCGATTGCTAAAGTGATGCATTGTCTAGAGTTCAAAATACTAACTATGTGGATCAATTGTGTCAAATAATAACATAGACATGCTAAAATTCTATAGAATCTAGATGTCTGATGGATCAATGACCGCTCCTTACGTGAATTGCAAATATCATGATCCCATCCTAATATTTGGATACAATTTATATCTTTAATCAATGTGTAGAGCAGTCTTTTACGTGTAGTTTCACTCTCCATCGGTGGTCTCTCACACATGCTCACACACTCTCTCCCGAGGTGTCTTTCTCGCACACATGCTATAGATATAACCCTCCCTCCCTCTCATAACCATTTACAACTGTTTTCACTAACCTTTATCACAAGCACTCTTCCTCTCGCAAACATACACACGCACAATCCTCATCGACCCTTTCTATATACATGGACCTGCCTACGTGTCTCATGTACGCACATTATCTTTACGCCTGTCTCTCACGCATTACCTCACACCTCTCTTCCTAATCGACGAGTATGATTCTAGCAAAGCATTCTGTAGGATGCCCCTTAAAGTTAGGTTGGATGTATAGTAATATCAGAGATAAAGGGGTTACCTTAGTCCGAGAACCTAGGGTTACAAATCCTAGATGGCTTTGTCAGTGGACACAGAGTCCTTCACAATTCTGCTATCTTTGTCTTGTATGACTAGTCATCCATGGGTCTTCCTAAATGTGTCATGGGCCGACCAATGTGGCGCAGGACGGAACCAAACGAAGGGCCTCACCTCGACCCACCGGACCTCACGCGGTGACACACCCTCTGCCCCCATGTCTCATTATCTTCTCACACCCACACATACCAACACAAACACCACACACACAGAAAATTTCTCCTGGTGCCTCTATTCCCTCCCCCCTTGCATATACACACTCAAGGGAATGGAATCTCTTGTCGTGACATCATATTCGTCTCTCTCTCTAGACCACTCTCATTTCTCATGCTATCTCTCCCACCCCCCCCACCCCCCGTCGGCCCCTCTATCCATGCCTCTCTCGAATACGTAATACACACACATACCTCTCTAGGCCCCTCCAAATGCATCAACTACACATTCACACATGTTACATCACGTACCCCATTGATCTAAAAAGCCCTCTCTTCATGTTTATTTCGCA
>NC_041383.1:542902766-542911539 GCF_002162155.2 Triticum dicoccoides
TCGGCCCCTCTATCCATGCCTCTCTCGAATACGTAATACACACACATACCTCTCTAGGCCCCGCCAAATGCATCAACTACACATTCACACATGTTACATCACGTACCCCATTGATCTAAAAAGCCCTCTCTTCATGTTTATTTCGCATACAACATTCCTTTTGAATAAAGTGTGGCCAAAAAATTATTTTAGAGTTTCTACATATATACAACATTACAAAGTTATATGGAGGAGTACGAATGCTAATTTGCATTGCATGGTGCCCACAATGATATTTATTCCGTACTGTGAATTTGTATATTTTTATACTATATACAAAGTTAGTCATAATAAAGAGAAACGAAGAGCATCTCTCTCTCCATCGCATACCCCCCCCTGTACACCCCTTTCACGTATGCACAAAAACTATCTCCAGGTCCTCTAAAAGTAAGCCCCGAGAAAATTTATGCGTGTTTCATCTTTCTCTCGCGATATATGCAATGACGATCATTGTATTTGAAGCGAAAGCACGATACATACATTGGACTTCATAGTCCACTCATTACGGTCACCGTTTACGTTTAGTGGTTATTATACACGGGCTCACCGTACAACTTTGTATTTGCTCATGACATGACTAGTTGACCAGTTAAACGCTCCACGTGGCACCTCTAGTGTTGCATCACATTATCTCACTACCATCGTGCCCACCTGTCGACTTGTATCTACTCTACATCTACACTATTATAAAATACATAAAATATAAAATACACTCTTATAAAAAACAGAGTTGGTGATGATGGTGTGCCTGCCATCCTGCAATATAGGCCATCCAATTTATATCTGACGGATAGGAAAGAAACTATGGCAATCTTGCAAAAAGGTACCCACACACCTCTCCACATTTGCAAATAAGGCCTTCCCTTGTTCATCCTTTTCTATCACAAGATAAACAAGTCATACAAATGCATCTTGATGTTACGTGCAACGCACGGGCATCTTGCTAGTACGAATGAAAACAAACAACAAAACAATATTTTGACGGTGGTTCGAAGTCATGACCGCGGGCACAGCGGACAAGGTGGCCTTGTATTGGTATGCTGAGCCGTCTGTTTTAACACACAGGAGCTGGTGTGGTGATTATACACACACGCACTCATGCACACGAACTCCATCCACGCAACACTCACACAAACACATGCACCCACGCACACACGCAACACTCACACGTACACACGCAGCCACGCACGCACGCAACACTCACACACACACGCACGCATGCATGCACACACCAGTACACCACATGACCAACACACACTCTCACGCTCAAGTGCTCAACCTACACGTGCATGCGCATACATCAGGCCCTGACAGACACATACACAACAAGGTGATTCCCGCGCACGGGTTGGAGCCTTGTCGCGCCTGCATAAATTTGTGTTTATCTGACCTTTTCCCTATGCGAACTGATAGGTGGGACCCGCAAGGAACATGGTCAATTTAACTAGTCAACATGGCACCACGCAGACTATTTGGCCGGTCAACAGAGTGCAATCCGATGTTGAACTGTGAGCAAGTGACCGGATAATCACCGCAAAATGTATATAGTGACCATAATCAGCTTATTCTGAAGTTCGGTGACCGTATTACGCTTTTCTCTCTGTAGGCCCTCCAAAACTACATCTCTACATGTTCTCGCATGTTAAATCTAACAACTATGCAATACAGCACTACTACTACACTCTAACACAATAAATCATATGTGTTTTTAGTTTTACTAGATATCATATTGTTACTTATAATTATTCAGTTTGCATACATTAAAATTGCCTTTGAAATGTATGGCCAGTATCATCTACCGCGCGGGAAAAATCCCGCCCTTTCCTGTTTAATCGGGTTTGTATCGATGGATCGTGCGAAACAGAAAAACTATAGTACTATACAGTACAAGTGACAGTTCACTGGGCCGTCGTGTCGTCTACCCCTCCGTTGTAAGAGTGGAGCGCTCGCTTTCATAAATCGTCTAGTCCCTTTCGCCAACATGTGGGACATCAAGCTACCGGGTCCACGTGCCATACCGGAATACAGTGCAGAGCAGCCGGGGTGAAGCACCCCAGTCATGGCGCCGGCGTAGTAATGAGCAATGAGGCGTCAAATCACAAAGTTGCACCTTTCCCGCAGTTAAGTTGGAGGGACGAAGTAATAATGCTAAAAAAAGAAGTTGGAGGGACGAAGCAACCATCATTTCACTCGTTGCTGAATCCACTTCTCCCTCATCCTCTTCAACTTAACCACGTGTTGCTTCTGCCGTTGTTCTGCCTCATGTGGGACGCAGATCAGCATGGTAAAGCACTAACACGTGGGACCGCATGTTAGCAAACCGCCAAGACAACATCCTCCGAAAATAAGAAACCTCCCCCGCCATCCGTGCGGCAAAATCACCTCCTTTTTACTAATCTTTGATTCTATAAGTTTTTAGATCAATATAACTGAGATTTGTATAGATAGCACACAGGAGCAAAACCAAGTGTTACGGTTAAGGGCATCCACAATGTGTAGCCAAATGTGAAAATAGCTTTTGGCATCATGGGAACCATTGTGGACGGTGTTGCCAAAGAAAAAAAAATGGAACCGAAGCTCCCTAATTGATTGATTGAAGGAATAAAAAATGCAACGTCTCTCCTCTTTCTCCCATGCTTGGACGCATGTAGTACAGTATAGAGCAAAGAGTCTACTCCCCTGTCCCTTCTATCACAAATCACAAAGCAGTGAGGCATCAAATCACAAAGCACGGACGAAGCAACCATCATTTCACTCTTCGCTGACTCCGCTTCTCCATCATCTTCTTCAAGAAACCATCTCACCGCACTAGTACTCCTAGTAGTAGTACTATTAAAGGACTTCCTGGATGCAAATAAGGCGGTTGTCTCGGCTTGCAGGCGGCACTTGCGAACGACTTACTGTGGTCTCCCTCAATGGTGTTCTCCATCGAACGCACTTCGCCAAACCACAAAAAAAACGACGATGTCACCGCAATGGGCAAGGAATTCAAATATAGTTACTACCTCCATTTTTTTGTACACAAGGCCAGTATATCAAAATACAATTTGCAAAGGGCCACTAACACAAATCGAGGCAAAATTGATGGGGTTAGCAACCAAGGACATTAATATCCCCTGCATGCATGCGGAAGTGAGAAGGTTCATTTGCATGGCGCTGCATTAATCAATCGATGAGGAGTGAGATGGTTAGCTCTTTGGTCTTTCAAGAAAAAAATATGCATTATTTGACACGTGAAACGAGGATTTGTATCGAAGAAAAACCCCGCCTTTCTTTTTTAACACTAGTACTCCTAGTACGTACTACCTCCGTCATGGTTTATAAGTCCCCTTCATAGTTTGTGCCAAATTTTGACCAAAGATTTAACTAACAAAATATTAATGCATGTCAATAAAAATTATATCGCCAGATTCGTATTTGAACATAGTTTCTAATGATATAACTTTTTGTGACATGCAAGAACATTTCGCTAGTTCAATCTATGGTCAAAATTTGACACGAAATACAATGGGGACCAATAAACCAGGACGGAGGTAGTACGTACTTATCCTGTTTGGGTCTAGGCCTTGCATTGCCAAACTTCGCCACACATTTTTGCCAAGATTGCCTAAAGTTTTCAAAATGAGAAGGAGGTACACTTGTGCAGGGCTGTCAGGTCGCACCGCACCCTCACACGATCGCTCTTGCACGCCGCGGTCGCACCGCACCCTCACACAGTCGCTCCTGCACACCGCAAACCCAACCAAGGGAATGCACCCTCACAGACACGTGCTATCGCATGTGAACAAACCAAACTCAGCATCCTATCGCTGACACATAATTTTTGTTCATAGAGTATGTTTATCCAACCGCATGTTGGGGAGTATCCGTACGGCCCGTGCGGTGGTTTGTTGGGGAAGAAGAAGAGGTGAGGAAGAAGGAAAGAAGGGTTAGGAGACGTAGGATATTCATCCAACCGCCTAAAATGGTAGACTGACCCAAGTGAGGCGACTTGCATAACAAATATAGTATGTTTTTACACAGCAAAAGATCCATAAAAACAACAACATAAAGAAAAACTATCACTGCTCGTGGAAAGAGATGGCCTCGTCGTCTTTGGCTGCCGGTGCGAACCAGCCGTCGTCGCCGACGTGTGTCTCCGCACCGTGGTTGTCCTCGGCCTCCAGCTACTCGTTCAAGCGGAGCGTGCGGGTGCTCTGCACGGACAAGAGCACAGCCCGGTTCAAGTCGAGGACGTCCAATTCCGCTTGCAGGTGGGCCTCAATGGCAGCGGCATCCGCGCGCTCCGCATCGAGTCGAGCCTCCGCCGCCCGGTTCAAGTCCAGGACTTCCGGTTCCGCCTGCAGGAGGGCGTCGATGAGAGCGGCATCCGCGCGCTCTGCGTCAAGTCGAGCCTCTGCCTCCCGGTTCATGTCCAGGACGTCCGGTTCCGCCTGCAGGAGGGCCTCGATGGCAGCGGCATCCGCGTGCTCTGCCTCAAGTTGAGCCTCCGCCGCTCGGTTCACATCCATGACATTCGGTTCCGCCTGCAGGAGAGCCTCGATGGCAGCGGCATGCGCGCGCTCCGCGTCGAGTTGAGCCTCTGCCTCCCGGTCCTCCTTTAGTATTGCCATGTTGAACCGCTGGTCCGCCTGCACCATGGGGGACTCGGACGCCGGCACGAAGTCGACGTCCATCGTCTCATACCCATCAGGGGCCTTCTGCGTCATGACCTCCACAGTGAACATTGGATCGGCTTCCTCCTCCTCGTAGCTTGGCTCCAGAGAACTCGGGGATTGGCCCGCCGCAAAGCGAGCTTGGGAATGGAGGTCTGTGGTGTCGACCGCCGCCGCGATTTCTGCGCGGCGCTCCGGCGTCAGCATCTTGTAGTAAGTGATCTTGCGGCGCACCATGGCTTTTCGGAAAAATAGGGGACGCTTGATGCGGGCTAGGGGATCGAAAGGTGGGGGAATGGGCTGGAGATTTGGTGTGGTTTTAGGGCAGTGGCTGGTGTAGGCCGAGCAGCGAAGGTTCTGGTGTGAATAGTGGTTCCGGTGACGAACGGTCAATCGGTTTTGACTGTACATCGCTCTTGTCGCGTTCGCGTTGCAGCCCGGCATGCTGGACCCTCCACATCGCTCATCGAATGGAACGCACTTTGTCTTGCAATTTCGCTCGCTTGTGGGACCGCGTTGAGAGCAAACCGACGTCCCTCCCCCTCCCCCGCCCGCGTCATTTATTATACCACCACTCCCTCCGTTTTATGCGGAGTAAATAAAAATAGAGGGAGTATACTACGGATGAGGATCCCCTGACGTGGCCGAACCCATTGAGTAACTGACATGCGGGGCCTACCTACGCCAGTAAGTGACCGAAAGGGAGGGTAAGGCAGGGATACCTACGTCAGAGGATCCACTTCCACTATACTACTTAGACCAAATGTTAGAGTAATAATATATGACATGCAACTTACAAAAATGTTAGAGTAATAATATATGACATGCAACTTACACAAAGCATACAGGGTCTAATGCATTTTTCGAGGCTAACTTTGACCAAATGTTAGAGTAATAATATATGACATGCAACTTACACAAAGCATACGGTCAATTTCGTATGTGAAAGGAGTTTCCAATGATATAATTTTCACATTATACATCTCATGTACTCCCTCCGTCTAGGTGTTAAGTCATCTTACGAAAACCAAATAATCCCAAAACTCGTAGGCGCGGTGCATTAACTTCTACCTCGTTTCTTGTTTTTGACATATCAACCAATAAGAGATGAGGGTGTGCATGCTTTTAATGACCTGAGACTATCAAACATGACATGCAGTGGTTAGTTCATTGCATGCAATACTATTAATTAGCAAATAAACATTAATGTCTCTCGTTTTCCCCTCCTCCTTGTTCACGGCGCACAGCCTAAGATGACTTACTACCTCCGTCCTGGTTTATAGGCCCCCTTCATAGTTTGTGCCAAATTTTGACCAAAGATTTAACTAACAAAATATTAATGCATGTCAATAAAAATTATATCGTCGGATTCGTATTTGAACATAGTTTCTAATGATATAATTTTTTGTGACATGCAAGAACATTTTGCTAGTTCGTCAAAATTTGACACGAAATACAATGGGGACCAATAAACCAGGACGGAGGTAGTACTCACCTATGTGAAAGGAGTACTATTAATCTTGTCAATAGTAAAATTGGAAACCATCTCGAGTACAAATCTAGGAGTACGTACGAATCTAACAATATTGATTGGGCATTGTTGAATGTTGACACCTTTTTTATCATAGTAGAGATACTTTGACTACACATAAAACTTATATGTAAAGTAGAAAGGATAGGAGGGAGTATATTGTACGTTCAAAAACAAACGAACATTGAATACCCTTTATATATGATTTGCGGATGCTATGATCCCGGTTCAAAATTTTGAATCCGCCTTAGGTATCACGTGCCCCCACTCGTTCCCTCTCGATTTCATCTCGGGGTCCGGAGATCTATTGAAAGAGGACTAGGGTGGGTACATGCGAATGATACTCGGCGGAATGTTCAAAGGAGGCATGCGGGAGGATGGACTCGACTAGAGGGCGACATGATCGATGGAGAAGAGGGTTGGAGAGGAATGAGAAATAAGCAAACGCCACATGATTACACTTGAACGGCTCAAATAAATAATAAGTTGTCTTGCTTGGCCTACATAGTGAAAGGCCTAATGCGCAACGCGGAGCACTGGCGCTCGAATATGGCCGGGAAAACAGGGAAACCGACATGTGGCCCACACCCGTCGGGACGATGTAGCGCAGACTAGTCCAATGGAGGAGCTGGCCCACGACCTCCTCGCCACCGACAACCATTCATGTGGGTCGTTGGGGCCAACAACGGGGCGCAGCTCCAGCACCACCTCTGGACACGGCGACCGCGGTGAGCGACACACTCATATCATCGATAGACACGGTCGGTTTCAGTGTGCCGAGGGTGGCGTTAGTGCTGTGGCACGACCAACGGTATGTTTGGTTTGTGCCCAAGGTTGCCCCATCAAAGCATTGGGTAGCCAAAATTTTGGTTGAGGTATTGGTTGCCCATGATTTGGCCGACATTGGCAAGAAAAATGAACTAGAGTTGGCTAGAGTTCATTGGCATGCCAAAGAAATGGCAACCATCCAAACAAAGACCAATCTTTGGGTCATGACCAAAATTTTGGTAAGGTGCACTTTGGCCACAATCCAAACACACCCCAACACCCGGCTCATCGAGGATGCACGGGGCACCGCGACGCGTCCGTGGAGTGGTGTAGCGCGGCCAACTGCATCCTCTGGACCTGAGACCATGCCGGGTCATCTTGCTTTTTCAATGACATGCGGGGATCGGATTTGAGCAAAGGGCATCTCCAACGTTGGCACGTTGCCACGACCGCAGCTGACTACCCTAGCACACCAAAGCCCTCGTCCCTCGCGCCGTCGCGCGGTGCGTTCCCAGCCGGCGCCAGCTGCCCGCATTCATGCCGTCCGTTCGTATGTCGTCGTTAAGAGGCTCGGTGCCCGAGGAACCAACTCCGGCGACTTAATGACGCACCCGGACGCTTGGCCTCACTGGAATGCGCTACTTAAAGCGGCAACGCCCAGCTAACCTCCACACCATAGCGCATCGTCCTCCTACCTGGCACCACATCCGCCATGACCGCAAGTGCGAACGCTCTATGGGAGAGCTTGTCTTCGGGGAGGAAGCTCGAGGTTGCCTCCCTCGCTCAAGTCGCCTCTTGCGACGCAATAGCGGCGTAGCCGGACACGGATGCGACCGCACAAGCGGTGGACACGCTGGCGGCCGACGACGGGAGCACCGTCAGCCACACGTCCTACTTGCCGCCGTCCAACGTTCGGCACCGCTGAGGTCGGGGACTCCTCCGAGGATGAGTAGGGAATGGGAGGCGGCAGGGCATGGTGTGCCAACTGGCCGGTCCATATCCCGTGTTCTACTCTTCCTCGCCGGAGACCGCACCTTCACTTCACGGGTCTTGAACCCCGCCCCCGTACATAGAGATCGCAGATGGAGGACGTCGGTCGCCGCTGTAGAATAGGTTTAGGGTCGGGTTTCTTTTATTTTTCTGTCCTATAGAAGTTCGAAATGTAATGAAAATCTGTCGTGTTTGCATTAATCTCGGCCGGTGTATATGAACTTTCACAATAATATACATATTGTAGGAGTACTAGCAAGATGCTCGTGCGTTGCACGGAAGATCAAGATCTTGTGGGAGAAAAGGATGAACGAGGGAAAGCCTTATCTGCAAATGTGGAGAGGAGTGCGGGTAAATTGTCATAGTTTCCTTCCTATCAGTTAGATATAGATCGGACAACCTATATTGCAGGATGACTGGCACACCATCATCACCAACTCTTCTTTTTATTGAACCGAGACAAATCTAAAAAACCCAACTAAGCCAACCTCCCAGCATATCGCGCGGGAAAAGACCCGGCCGCGCCATTTTAGTCGGGATTACCGGATTACTAGTAGTAGTATCGATGGATCGCGCGAAGCAACATTTTTTTTTGAGGGGGCGAAGCACCTAGTTTAAAAGGAAAAAAGGCGGTATACTCACAGCACTCCTGTCACGGCCGCATTGCACCCCACACACGTTCGGTCCTGCACACGGCTCACGCAAACGGAACGCGCTTCGGCTTGCCTCTTCACTAACACGTGGGACTGCACTTGGAGAAACCGACCATGCGCCAAACTCCCCCCGCCCA
>NC_041383.1:542911907-542921392 GCF_002162155.2 Triticum dicoccoides
CGCCAAAGCTGCCCTCCCCGCCGCGCCGATACGTCGGCACTGCGGTTCGTTGAGGGGACGCACGGTGATCCTCTCACTCCCACAGTACGCTCTCGTAGACTGCGGTCCTCTAGCCGCGCCGCCACCTCTGGCTACGTTCTTGTGGAGGCGCAAGGCGGTCAGCGCCGCCACCGATGGCGACGTTCGTGTGGAGACGCACGACGGTCAGCTTCTCCCACGGTACGCGCATTCTAGACTGAGGCCCCGTTCATGTCGGTGTAGCGCTGAATGTTAGCTGATAGACGTTGTTAATCTCACTGTTTGCTGAAGTAGTTTACTGTCAATATGCTCTGCTTAAGAAGCTTCCTTGCCCTGTTCTGCACTCAAGCTTCCTTGTCGAAGTAGTTTGCTGAGATGGCATGCCAAGGCCGATTAGTTGCTAAAATATCCTGCCATATATTTATTGTGACATAGATTGCCATGGTCTAGTAGCCAATCTGTTAGGTGAAATAGCTCTACACTGTTTTATACTCGATCTTTGTTGCTGCGATGGCCTTCGATAGTTTGATGGTTGTGTGCTCGGCCTCATTGACTGCTGAAACAGCCTGCCATAATTTAGCACTCAAATCTGTTTGCTGAATTAGCTTTACATATATTTCGTTACTTAGTCTGCTCGTCCAAATATCTTGCCATAGCTTTAGACATCGACCTAGGTATTTTTTCTAGACTTCATAAAAATCATATATGTTTTTCCTGTAATATCTAGTAGAAGAACTAATTTGTATGTCTAACAGATGGACATGACTTGAATAACTTCTGCTCGAAGATTCTCCACTGCATATGTCAAGGGGATTGAAAACTTCATGAACTTTATCAGAGCTGAGTATGGTGGTCCGAAATCAGATGTGCTCTGCCCGTGTAGCACTTGTATGAATTCAGTTACAAGACCCTAGTCAACTGTGCAAAATCATCTACACTTTTATGGGATGTCGGTCACATATACTAGGTGGGTTCATCATGGTGAAGCTGTGAACGTCAATGTTATTGACTACGTGGAAGCAGCAGATCACCATCTTGATCTGCCTGATGCTCAGGTGGAAGAGGAGGAGGAGGTGGTGGTGGCGGAGCCAGTGAGTTTGACCAACATTGAAACAATGCTACGAAATGCTCGTGCATTCCGTGAACTTTCACCTGCAGAAGAAAAATGGTGGGCCCGCATGTTGGAACAATGCAACGTTGCTGTCACCCCAGGAAATAAGCTGTTAGTATTCTCAGCTATGGTCACCTTTCTTCAGGTGAAGACATCTGAGCGGATGACCAACAAATCATTCGATGCGATGTTGGCTGCTTTCCGCAAATCTTTCCCAGATGCGTCTGAGCTGCCACACACCTACAGTAAAATGAAGAATTTCCTTCGTGCAGTTTGAATTGGATATGATATGATCCATGTTTGTAAGAATAATTGTGTTTTGTTCCGGAAGGATTATGCCAACTTAAGTGAATGCCCGAAATGCAAATCATCAAGATGGAAATATGGCGATGCTATGAAGAGGGTTCCTCATAATGTTCTGAGACATTTTCCAATTACACCAAGGTTGCAGAGGTTGTTTCATGATGCTGAAACAAGAGAGGATGTACTGTGGCATTCTAGGAACCAGGAGTACAGAGATCGGAATGTAATGAGCCATCCATCTCATGGTAGTGAGTGGAAAAGCTTCAATGATAAACACAAAGAGTTTGTTGCTGACCTGAGAAACATTAGACTTGGCTTAGCTTCAGATGGATTTAACCCATTTGGCCACCAGAGCGCCACATATAGCATGTGGCCAGTGCTTGTTATCCCTTACAACATGCCACCAAATGTCTGCACCAAAGAATCAAACTACATGATGGCCTTGCTCATCCCAGGTCCAAAAAAGTCCTGGAAAGGATTTTGATTTGTTCATGGAGCCTCTTGTGGATGAACTTCAACAACTATGGAAGAGTGTTCTCACTCGAGACCTATATAGCATCTCACCAGCTGATTTCTTTTTGCGTGCAGTTGTAATTTGGTGCATCCATGATTATCCGGCTTTGGGCACTATGTCAGGGCGAACGACACATGGTTACAATGCATGTGTTCGCTGTGATAGGAATCTGCTGTAATATGCAATACTTAGCAAGATCCATTACATTGGACACCGCCATTTCCTTGCCAAGGACAAGCCGCATCCTAGAAAATACCGAAGACATGTGTTCAATGCAAAGCATGAAAACTGTGATGCGCCAAAGAGGCTCACCGCCGATGAGTTGCAAGTGGAATTAGAGAAGGTCAGGCATATTACACCAGGAAACCATCCTGGTAATGGTAGCGGGAAAAGGAAGCATGGCACGGTATAAGAGAGATTATTGTTTACCCGCAGGTCTACTTTGTGGGACTTGGAGTATTGTAAAGATTTGGATCTGCGGCATAATCTTGATGTGATGCACATCGAGAAAAATATATGTGACAGCATTATTGGCACACTTCTTAACATTGAAGGCAAGACGAAAGATACCTTAAAATCTAGGATTGATTTGACACACCTGGGTATCAGAAAGGATTTGCAGGTGCAAGATGAAGGTAAACCACGGGATATGGCACCAGTTGTGTACGTCTTGGACAAGGTAAAAAGAAAAGAATTCTGCGAGGTCCTGCCATGTGTGAGATTCCCACATGGATTTGCTTCCAACCCTGAAAGGAGAGTCAGTGCAGATGGAAATAACGTACAAGGGTTGAAAACTCATGACTGCCACGTCCTACTTCAAAGGGTTTTACCTGTTATCCTTAGAGTATTGGGCCGCCCTAACTTATACAGAGCAGTTGCAGAGTTGGGACAATTCTTCAGGGAACTCTGCAGTAGAAATATCAGGATAGATGCTTTGGAGCGTCTTAGAGACAAGATACCAACTATCCTATGCGACCTTGAGAAGATATATCCTCCAGCCTTCTTTGATGTGATGGTGCATTTGGCTGTTCATCTACCTGATAAGGCACTACTTAGAGGTCCAGTGCAGTATGGCTGGATGTACCCTATTGAAAGGCGGCTAGACACTTTCAAGGGCTATGTTAGGAACAGAGCTAGACCCAAGGGTTCCGTTGCAGAGGCCTACATTGCTACAGAAGCATTGACATTCTGCTCAAAATACATTGAAATTGCTTATCAGCTTAGCAAAGAGGTGGGTGAAGACAATCCCGGGCTCAATGTTTTTGATTATTCTGTTCGAGTTACAGGGAAGAGTCGACAAGAGGACAAACCTAAAGATTTGGACAAAATGGTTTGGTATGTGTTGAATAACTGTCCTGAGATACTACCTTATATCAAGTAAGTGCAGTACTGCAGCTTATACATCGCAATCTACTAAACTTGCAGCACATTCTTATATATTTAGATGTTTGATGCGATCACTATGTTGTGCAGCATCTACAAAGAGGAGTTACTGCCGCAAAATCCAAGAAACATTGACAAACTGGTTATGGCAGGATTTGCGAAATGGTTCAAGAACCATGTAAGCTTTTGAAGTGCAGTGTCAGTTTTTTTAATATATTGAGTACATAAGATGATCAGCTTGTCTGTTTTCTAACATTAGGTTAAGAAGATGCGGGAGGATGGGCAGGAAGTTGATGATGCCCTTTACTCACTAGCAATGGGTCATGATACTCGGGTAAGACATTATGAATATTGCGTTGTTGGAGATGTGCACTACAACACCCTTGCACGAGACGAAGGCAGGAAGACACAAAACAGTGCCATCATGAGCACGGATACGTATGACAAAGAGACAACTGAAATGTATGCTAAAATAACAGACATTGTTCAGTTGCAGTATATCTCCGGTTTCGAGGATCATCGGTGTGTGGTTCTGTTGTGCTCTCGTTGGTATAACCTGTTTTCCAGGATCGCAAAACCCAGAGCTGATGATTATTTCAAATCCATCAATGTCAAGGTAGCGTACTAGACCAACGAGCCTTTTATTTTGGCAAATCAAGGAACACAGATATTTTTCTTGGAAGACACATTTGCACGTAGCGATGACTGGAGAGTATTGCAAAGGTTTGAGCAGAGGAATTCGTTTAATGAAGTTGCACAACAAGATGATGCTTACACTGCTCCTGATGTACAAGATAACACAGATGTTCCTAATATCTTTGAGAACCATCACGTCAATGACGCCGGCGAAAAGATTGCATGTCGTGTTGTGGACATACAAGAGTTGATCAAGAAGAAGCCAACGTTCGAGGACGTTGAGGACGAAGAAGAAGATGACACCGTGGGGAATTATGATTCAGACCGATACACATGGCGAAGATGTTGACGTTGCTGCTGTGGATGATGATTACATTGCTTTTGTCGTATTTGCCTGTCAGAAGACGTTTTTTTATCTACTATGTGAAATTGTGTTTGCTATGACAACTGAAACCTGCTGAACATGTTGTTTAGTATTTTGCTGTGAGAACATCACTTGTTATGTATGCTGATTTGTGTTTGGTGATTGTATGACAACTAAAACATGATGACATTGTTATTTAGTTATACTCATACTTGGTTGTGAAACTTGAATTTGATGACATAGTTTGTTGTTGGACTGCAATTTGCTCGACGTCTTCGAATGAGAACAAAGCTGACCCGACAGGGCCTCTGCTTTTATTTATTTATATGAGCAAAAGGGGATACCCCCTGATTTCCATTAATAGAAATCATTAGATGTTCACAACACTACGCCCAGCCTGCTACACAGGTTTCATTCATTACTAGTTTCAGCAAAGTGCTCATGTCGTAGCCACTGAATACATCACGAGTGCTACATACACTGCAAATAAAGAGACAGTCATCCTACAGAGCACATCAATTTTGCCCATTATCTTCACAAGCTCTTTCATTTCCTCATTGCTGTCAAGGTCGTTCAGCAGCTGTTGCTTGGCCATGATCATAGGAACTGCATCTTTAACCTTCTGCTCTGCATCTTCCTCTTCTGCAGTTCCTTCAGTTACTTGTCCAACACCCCAACCTGCTGGTATTGGGATTCCTCGGCTAACCAAATAATCAGCGTAGTTGCATTCCCCCACATCAGCAACTTCCCAGAAATACAAATCACACGAATCTTCCCTTTTCTGCACGAATCAAATTGGAAGATCATCAACCAAACTATTAAAAAAATCAGCAACTGAAAGCAGCAGAACAACACTTAAACATATTATTAACCCATGATTCGGGCATTTGTAGAAGACTCGGCCAGGGTTGCGGATTGTGGTTGAGACGCGACGGATGACTCTGCGTGATTTGCAGCAGTGGCACCACACCAACGGCAGCGGGTTGCGATGAGCAATCGGCTGCGGTGCGCATGCCGGCGGGGGTGTGATGAGACCCACAGGCGATGGTACGGGTGGCGACTTGGCGCATATCTGGTTGTTGCCTGCTGAAGAGCATGTGGACGAGCAGCCAACGGACATGGTTGCTGCGGCTAGAGCTTCTGATGCTAGGCAGAGTAAGTAGAGAAGAGGAGAAGTGCACGTTGGATATGTCAGTTTCATTACTTGCAGAGTAGCATAGCACCATATATAGTCATAGTCTAGGTTTGGATTCGAACCGGCTATAGGAACATGTCTTTCTTTTTTCTAAAACTCGGCAACGTCTCTTTACTGGTACACTAGCTTGTTCTGTACGCCTTCCCAAGTCTTTGATTTTCTTTCCCTTTTTTTGTGAGGAAGGAAGGAGGACAAAATTGAGAGTTTCTCGGACTCGAACCCAAGACCTCTCAGTTGAAAACCAAGGGTGCTAGTCACTTATGTGGCGAACGTTCCCTGTGAGGAGGACGGCAGACGAACGCATTTTCCTCGCAGTTTTCTTCCTATATATAAAAAAGTATGCTACTTGGTGTTCACTTAGTCAAAAAACGATTGTGCCAACCTTGACCGTTCGATTGACATTCAACGTCTGTCGCGTTTCTTCAGTCTTTTCTTCCTCGAGCCGCCAAAGCCAAATCAGCGCCGGCGGGACCGCCTGCTCCCGCCTCCCACGGCTGGTTGTGATCTTCCCCAGCTCCTGTTCATTCCCGTCCAAGGCCTCACCATGGTCCTCTGCCTTGGTTCGCTCGCCGCGGCGCCGCCCTCCGATGTTGTCAACATGGTCAACAACCGAGAGGAATAAGGAGATGACTGTACATGGTGAGGATGACAGTAGGGACCCAGCAGCGCACGCAGTAATTTTGTTTTTTTGGGACGGAGAAGGGTATCAACTGGGTTGTGCGGGACCCGTGGCCCGTCTAGCCCAGGATTTTATTTCATATGTTTAGCACATGACCAACCCAGTTTATTTTTTTCCTTTCTGAAAAATGGCTAGCCAGCTATTTTGTTTTTTGCAGAATAACCAACATAGGCCTACTTGCTTTTCTACACCCTGCTGGGCCGGAAATCTTTCAAGATGAGGAGGGATGCATTTTGCCCAGAAAATGGGCTATAAGTAATAAGAAATGGGCTATAAGTAATAATAAATGGGCTGTAAAAAAATACAGCAAACAGGCAATTAGTTCCCAAATACTATTTTCTTTCGGATTTTGATATTTTAAATTTCATTTTTTTGTGTTGGTAAAATTTCATTGAATTTAAATTAAGGTATATTTAGATTTAAAATTAATTTGAATCTGGCTAGAAATTTCGGGTTGTATGCTATTTGGGACAGATTTGGAGGCTGACTTGTGGGTCTACTAGGTTGACGTGTACTTTGGCTTTGTCAACTTAGTTCACAAACGATTCTAGCAGCAGTGACCGTTGGATGTTAATCCAACGGCCATGCTGCTTCTTCAATATCTGATCTTCTTGCTCCAGCTGCCCAAACCAGCTCTGGTGGGACTGCCTGCTCCCGCCTCCCGTGGCCAGCTGTGCTGCCGCACAGGCCGCACAGCCCCGCCCTACTTCATTGCTGGCCAGGCCATTCCTCTACTCACCCACACCTCCTGTTATTTCCCGGCGACGGCAGCCGGACCAGTAAACCCTCGCACTCCCCACCGCGTGGGCAACCATTGACGAGTCCTCCCCGGCTCCGTGTCGTTCCCTTCCTAGGCCTCGCCGTCGTCCACCGCCATGGTGCTCTCGGCGCGGCCTGGTCAACATGGTCAACGAACGACATCCATCGGCCGTGGACTGTACACACAAAATAATGATTCCTCCACCTGACAGCTGGGACCCATCGGAAGGGCCTCTGTATTTCGTGAAAAAAATGTTCCCCCGCTGACATGTCGGACCCACCAGCTATATCTTCACACGCAAGGAAGTGCCTCCTTATTACGGACAAAAAATGAATACCCACCCTGCTAGATGGGACCCACCATAGTGGGAGGATGACTTGTGGGCCAACTAAGTTGACGGGGACGGAGGGCTTTGTCAACTTAGTCAATATGAACGATTCTAGCTCCAGTGACCGTACGATGTCCATCCAACGGCCATAGTGCTTCTTCAACCTCTGGTCTTCTTGCTCCAGCCGCCCAAAGCAGCGCCGGTCATGCCGCGTGCTCCTGCCTCTCGTGGCCGGTTGTGATGCCGCGGAGGCCTCACCGCCTCCTACTACTCCCACCGCTGGCCTAGGGTATCCCTCTACTCACCCACACCCCCTGTTATTCTGCGGCAACGGCAGCCTCACGCCGCAGCCGAACCAGTGAACCCTCGTACTCCTCTCCGTGCAGGCTACAACTGTTGCGTCTTCCCCGGCTCTGCGTCATGCCCTTCCTAGGCCTCGCCATTTTCCAGACCACCGCCCTGGTGCTCTCGTCGTGGCGTGGTCAACGTGGTCAACGACCGACTTCCATCGGAAGAGTACTGTACGTGGAGAGGCTGACAGCTGGGTCCAGGCGGCCGCAAGGAAGTGCCTCCTTATTACGCGCAAAATAATTATTCTTCCACCTGACAGCAGGGATCCACCGGACGGGCCACCTTATTTCGTGAAAAAAACATTTCCCCCCTGATTGCTGGGACCCACCGGACAGGGCAGCGTATTTCATGAAAAAAAGTTCCCGGCGCTGTCAGCTCGGACCCACCGGAAGTGCCTACTTATTACGCACAATAAAATGAATACTCCCCTTGCTAGCTGGGACCCACCATGGTGGGAGGCTGACTTGTGGGCCTACTAAGTTGACTGGGACAGGGGGCTTTGTCAACTTTAGTCAATATGAACGATTCTAGCTCCAGTGACCGTACAATGTCCATCCAACGGCCGTAGTGCTTCTTCAACCTCTGGTCTTCTTGCTCTAGCCGCCCAAAGCAGCGCCGGTCGTGTCGCATGCTCCTGCCTCCCGTGGCCGGCTGTGCTGTCGCGGAGGCCTCACTGCCCCCTACTATTCCCACCGCTGTCTAGGCCCTGCGGCGACGGCAGCCTCACACCGCAGCCGAACCAGTGAACCCTCATACTCCTCTCCGCGCGGGCTTCCACTGCCGCGTCTTCCCCGGCTCCCCGTCGTCCCCTTCCTAGGCCTCGCCGTCGTCCACCGCCCTGGTGCTCTCGGCGCGGCATGGTCAAGGTGTTCAAGGAACGACTTCCATCGGACGTGGACTGTACGTGGAGAGCCTGACAGCTAGGTCCACGGCCGCAGCAAGGAAGTGCCTCCTTATTACGCGGAAAATAATGATTCCTCCACCTCACAGCTGGGACCCACCGGATGGGTCACTGTATTTCGCGAAAAAAACATTCCCCCTGACTGCTGGGACCCACCAGCTACATCTTCGCACGCAAGGAAGTGCGTCCGGGCAAAAAAACAAAATGATTCGCCCCCCTGACCGCTGGGACCCACCAGCGACACCTTCGCACACAAGGAAGTGCGTCCGGGCAAAAAAAATGATTCGCCCCCTGACTGCTGGGACCCACCAGCTACATCTTCACACGCAAGGAAGTGCGTCCGGAAAAAAAATGATTCGCCCCCTGACTGCTGGGACCCACCAGCTACATCTTCGCAGGCAAGGAAGTGCCTGACAGTCGGGACCCACCTGGTCGAAGCGTATGTAGCGTTGTCATTCTGGTCGCGAACGTGTACGTACATACTGGTCATTGTAGAGGCGCGCACGTGTCGTAGTAGAGGCACGCATGTAGCATGTATACGTATACAGCGGCGAGGGTGCAAGATAGAAAATACGGCCATGTACGTACATACGGGCAGGGTCTCGAACGCCTACTCGCGCATACGTACGTCCAGGGCTTGTGTACATGGCTGGGTCGAAACAGAAAAACTGCATCGTCATCGTGTTCATGGGGAGGCAATGGAATGCGTCGTGTTCATGGGGAGGCAATGGAATGCGTCGTGTTCATCGGGAGGCAACGGAACGCGTGGGAGCCAACTGGCTTGGACGGAACAGGCGATGGAAACGAGGCCTGGTGTACCGCACAACAGAGGAAACGGACCTCCTACGTTCGGAACGGGGTCCTGTTGATCGGGAGGGGTGTGGCGTACCGCAAAACGGAGGAAACGGACCTCCTACGGTCGAAACGGGGGTCCTGTTGATC
>NC_041383.1:542921607-542929574 GCF_002162155.2 Triticum dicoccoides
CTCCTACGGTCGAAACGGGGGTCCTGTTAATCGGGAGGGGTGTGGCATACCGCAAAACGGACGAAACGGACTTGTGTTGGAGCGCTACGGTCGAAACGGGGGTCCTGTTCATCGGGAGGGGTGTGGCATACTGCAAAACGGGACTCCACGGGATACTGTTCATCTCCACGGTCGACCTCCTCCAGCCTCCACGGGCTACCGTTGACCTCCTCCAGCCTCCACGGGCTCCTGTTCATCCAGCCTCCACCGCGCGCTACTCCACCAGCTACTGTTCAACCACCCCTCCATCGTCTACTGTTCATCCAGCCCTCCACCGTCTACTGTTCATCCAGCCCTCCACACCACGGGGTCCTGTTCAACCACCCCTCCACGGCCACCCCTCCACCGTCTACTGTTCATCCAGCACTCCACACCACGGGGTCCTATTCATCTAGAGGCAACGCCACCGCTCATTGTTCATCCAAACCCCCCTGCAACGCTCACTGTTCATCCAATCGATCGGCTTCAGTTAGCAGCAGTAGCGAAGGAATCGCTCCATCGAGTTCAGTTAACAGCCATCGATCGATCGCTCGGGTTCAGTAACGCGTAGCCAGCAGTGCAATCGCTCGGGTTCAGTTAGAGCCCAACGCCTCGCTCGGGTTCTGTTAGAGCCAACGCCTCGCACACACGTGCGTACGTGTACGAGAGAAACGTGCATCGCTCGACCCTCGACATCCCCCTGTAACCGGCAACTCCCCAAAATTTTCCTTCCCCTCGCTTCTACCACGGTTTTTTCCGTCATGGACGGCCCAAAGAATGTCATGCAGCTGCGTCTCCGGCCTGCCCAGGACGAAAAGCCCATTTTCTGTCATGATTTTTTGTCATAGAAGTAGGAGCCCACCACATTTATGATGATATCGGGTTTTGTCACAATTATCGTCATAGAAGTGTCATATGTATGACAGAAAAAAAAATTCGTTTGGCCCAAAATGTCACGGATGTGTCTTTTTTTTGTAGTGATACCTGCAAGCTTAAATAATCCACAAACATCATCCACAAAGATAAGGTGTAAATCGGGATGTAATGTTCCATCTCCCGCAAATGGATTAGCTAGCAGTTTCTCTATCATACCCGAAGGAATCTCAAAGTAAATATTTTCATAAAGTTCAGTAGGTTGAGGAGCAACTCTTTACTCTTCTGGTCGGGGTGAAGATACCCTGAACAAGCCCCTCAAAGGATTAGTTTCCCTAGTAACAAGTAACAGAAAATTTCAGCACACTATATAAATGTTTCCTTACCAAGTTCCACTCACCAAAAGCGCTACACTCCCCGGCAACGGCGCCAGAAAAGAGTCTTGATGACCCAAAAGTGCAGGGGATCAATCGTAGTCCTTTCGATAAGTAAGAGTGTTGAACCCAACGAGGAGCAGAAGGAAATGATAAGCGGTTTTCGGTAAGGTTTTCTCTACAAGCACTGAAATTGTAGGTGATAGATAGTTTTGTGATAATATAAATAGTAACGAGTAACAAGTAAATAATGTAAATAAAGTGCAGCAAGGTGGCCCAATCCTTTATGTAGCAAAGGATAAGCCTGGACAATTTCTAATAATGAGAAAGGAGCTCCCGAGGACACATGGGAATTATTGTCAAGCTAGTTTTCATCACGTTCATATGATTCGTGTTCGGTACTTTGATAATTTGGTATGTGGGTGGACCGGTGCTTGGGTACTGCTCTTACTTGGACAAGCATCCCACTTATGATTAACCCCTATTGCAAGAATCCGCAACTAGAAAAGAAGTATTAAGGTAAACCTAACCACAACATTAAACATATGGATCCAAATCAGCCCCTAACGAAGCAACGCATAAACTAGGGTTTAAGCTTCTGTCACTCTAGCAACCCATCATCTACTTGTTACTTCCCTATGCCTTCCTCTAGGCTCAAATAATGGTGAAGTGTCATGTAGTCGACGTTCACATAACACGACTAGAGGAAAAGACAACATACATCTCATCAAAATATCGAACGAATACCAAATTCACATGACTACTAATAGCAAGACTTCACCCATGTCCTCAGGAACAAACGTAACTACTCACAAAGCATATTCATGTTCATAATTAAAGGGGTAATATGCATAAAGGATCTGAACATATGATCTTCACCAAGTAAACCAATTAGCATCAACTACAAGGAGTAATCAACACTACTAGCAACCCACATGTACCAATTTGTGGTTTTGATGCAAGATTGGATACAAGAGATGAACTAGGGTTTTTAGAGGAGATGGTGCTGGTGAAGATGTTGATGGAGATTGACCCCCTATCAATGAGAGGATCGTTGGTGATGATGTTGGTGATGATTTCCCCCTCCCGGAGGGAAGTGTCCCCGGCAGAATAGCACCGTCGGAGCCCTAGATTGGTTCCGTCAAGGTTCCGCCTCGTGGCGGCGGAGTTTCGTCCCGTAAGCTTGGCCATGATTATTTTCTAGGGTAAAAGCTCTAATATAGCAGAAGATGGACACTGGGGGCCCACCAGGGGGTCCAGGAGACAGGGGCGCGCCCAGTAGGGGGGGCGCCCCCCACTCTCCTGGCTGAGGTGTGGTACCCCTGGTGTATTTCTTTCACCCAATAATTCTTATTAATTCCAAAAGATGTTTCATGGAGTTTCAGGATTTTTGGAGCAGTGCAGAATAGGTTTCCAATGTTTGCTCCTTTTCCAGCCAGAATTCCAGCTGCCGGCATTCCCCCTCTTCATGGTAAACCTTGTAAAATAAGAGAGAATAGCCATAAGTATTGAGATATAATGTGTAATAACAGCCCATAATGCAATAAATATTGATATAAAAGCATGATGCAAAATGGACGTATCATTGGTGCAGGTGTCCGGCTAAGGCTTCGACTCGCCAATCTTGCCAATGAAGACGTGGATTCCGCCGAAGGGGACCCGGTACCCGTATTCGATTGAATCGGCCTCGGGAACCCAGCCTGCGTCATCGATGTAGATTTGGCCGCAGCGACTCTTGGTCATCCGGCCCACGGCATATCCCTTGATCCCTAAGAAGCTACACTTCAAGAACTCTAAACCACCGTGCTCTGGTCCCATGGTGGGCGCCAACTGTCGTGGATTTAACATGGCAGATGCCTTAGCAAAAGGACTTAGGTGTGGAGCCATCGTAGCTAGGTTAGCTTAAAGGGGTTGAATGAGACAAAGGACACAAAGAGTTTACCCAGGTTCAGCCCCTCTCAATGAGGTAAAAGCCTACTCTTGCTTTCGCTTGTATTGCTTGTGTTTCAATTACCAGGGAGCGAATACGCTTGACCTAGTCTTCAATTGATTGTTTCTTGAGTTAACCACATGCCGGGTCACCCCTTTATATACAGGTTGGTGCCCGGCAGCTTACAAAGTCCCGACAGGCTCACATAAACATGACCGGTTCGGTTTCTAACTAAGCTTGCCTTACGGAACAAGTTAAATATATGGTGGCTCATCTTTCTGGGCCTTGAGTCGCCTCTGGGCCTTGGGCCCAACAAGCTTGATCCATGAACCGCCAGCTTCATGCTTAAGTCGCCGACGGCATGACCCGACCCCTCCTGGGTAGGTCATACCTAGGAGTTATATCCCCAACACTTCTCATCTTTCTATCAGGATCACATGTTACTAATCCGTAGACTTATAGGATTGATGGATTTAAGCCTCAGCTCAGTTCCTACTACTTTCATGTATCGTCAGTTGGTCTCGGAACCTTGATATTATGATTTGAGTGGTTATGCCACCATTTTTGCGGAATGTCTCAATTTTTTTTTAGCATTTACAACCATTATGCTGTCCGAGTCACCTCAGGTTTCTAAATAGTCTGATGCATTTGCAACTCCCTTATTTCCATTCCCGATGTTCCTTTGGGCCAGATTAACCACACTAACTAGTGTGTTGAGGTACTCTATTGCCTCGACATATATGTTGGAGCTTTTATTATGTCCCCAAGTGTCTTAGAGAATCACCTAGTAATCTAGCCATGCTTGTTCCTAGTGTGATGATTCTGGTTGTCATTCTCAAAAGCATCTCGTGATGCCATTTAGTTAGTAGGCATCCTATTCCTGGGGTTTTGAACCCGAGATTCACTCTACTCATTCATGTTGATAGTGTTTGCTAGTTCCTTTAGGATATTAGTAACCTTTGTGATAGTCCTCGAGGTCCATGGTATTTCCTTCTTCCAAATACCATGAACTGCTTATGGCAGAAGTTCCTCGTTGAACCGAAAGATCACAACTAGAGTGCTCTTGATGAGTTCTCGATTCTATGTTGTGAATCTGCCAGTCCTACCTTTCTGCATGGGTTGTTCGGAAGAAATATGTTGAGCTTGCTCGACCTACTAACCTATGCATCCACAACTCAGAAAGTTATATGTTCCTTTGAGTTGTCCCTCTTCACTTGTATTCCGACCATCGTCTATCAATTGATAGTCAAGGGTATGTGTGCATTCGTGCATCGATGCCTATTATTCTCGTGGTCTGTCAAACCGTTCTACTTCAGAATGACTAGAGGAAACAAACTCCGGCACCTTGTCCATTTTGAGGATTGGGTCAAAGCAGTTGTAATCTACAAATCAAAATGACAACCTAGCTTTTGTTCTGTTCTACCCTGGAGTATCACCCCCTTTATGTTAGGATTGTCATGAGAATTGCACCATCTCTTATGAATTCTTGATGCAGTGATACTTCTCGCCATCATTATTCATTCCTCGGTCCTGTGTTCTTGCAACCGAAATGCCGACAAGTGAATTGTGATGTGTGAAATCAATACTCCTAGCAACCCCGTTGCTTAATTAGTAGTCAATGGATGATAAATTTCATTCTGAGCGAGTTGGTTATTGAATCATCATTCTAAGGTTGATCGTGCTACCTAGTCCTTATTTCTGGTGCACTCTTCGATCAATGAGTTATCCCTCACTCTTTTGATCATATCATCTTACCCTGACAAGCAAGGTCGTTCTCGAGCTTAATAACATAACGGTGGTTTATGATTTTTGGAATATCCTCTCGGAAGTATCACTAGGTTGTCCCCTGACCGTTATGATGAGCTCGTGATCAAGTTGGTTTTCCTCTAAACCACCCTTTCTCCAAGAATCTGAGTTGGATATACCCTGAACTAGTTGGTTAAGCTAAACAACAACTTGGAGAGTTGGAAGATAAAAGCTTTACCTAACTTAGTTTTTTTCAAGGGGTTATATTTTATGTGTGTGTCTGTTGAAGAAAGATGATCTTCATTGATTGGTCCTCGTGGTCAGTTGTTGGATCTATTGTCTTGTCAAAACCTTGATTTGAGTGTGGGCTATCATCAAATCAAATCAGAACAAACGATGTCCGTAATGTTGTCCTACTCGTGGTTGATTCCTCGAGCTTACACCATTATATCTTTTGGTCTGACAAATGCTATCACCGTGTTCACTTAATTGGGGAATTCCGGCTATGTGGAAGCCTGGATGAATTGTTGTTGAGCCCATCAGCAACAATTTTTATCTTCTCCATAATTCATGATGAACACCATGCTAGTGTTGGAAACTTGTGTAAACATTTTCTTTGTGTCCCGTTCGTGAAGGATATGCTTGGATGATAAGGAGTGACTTCCTCTAATTCACGTGCACTTGGTGTAAGTTGTCGCCGTGGATTCGAGAAAGATTGTTTTTGCTTCCTCTGGAATCGTCCGAAGTTAGTCACGCATGTGCGAAGTACTCTATGGTTTGATAGGTTGGCCGCCTCCATTCTATATGTGTTCCTAGCACACCAAGCCACTGATTGATTTGTTCAAGGATAAGAAGTTCCTTCTTAAGAGCATGCCTTATGCAAGGACTTTGATATCCTCGATGATGGTCCCCCCCCCACCGGAACTCGGTAGTGTTTCGTTGTAAGACTCCTATGTGGTCATGCTTGTCTGGGACATCGTGTTCACATGTGTGTAGCAGAACCAACTCGTGTTTTGGAGCTTACTACCATAGTTCATTTCCTGAGAATCTCACAATGTCATCTCGTCGGCTTGTGTTGCAAACTTTCTTTCTAGACATGTTGCCTGAAATATCCTGATTCCAACCAGATTTGAATCCCAGACAGATATGATGGTTGGAACTTTTCCAAGATCTATGATGTAGGTCCCGACAAGGTTGATATTCTGGCCGACACAACTAGCCAGAAGATCTATCATTATAGTATCTTGATTGAGCTATTTGACTATCTTCTCCATGAGGATTTCGTGCAACTTATTCTAGAAATTGTTCCTTAGGGATTCATGTGCTCTTAGTTTCTTTGATTATACTATAACCATTCAAACAGTGGAATCACTCTCAACTGTTGAGTTTTTCCCCAGTTACTAGAATCATTCCCAGTATTTGCATTTTGTTCCCAGCCTGCACCCGCCTTTGTGCCATTTTACTATGGTCTGCCTTATCAGTAATTGTTATCCAGGATCATCTTCAAAAGTGGGCTTACCCTGGGCCCTATTCTTTCTCGATGATAAGCAGAAATCATCGATCGCGTTGTCTTCAACAAGGTAGTCCACATCATCCATTCTAGCCTGAGTATGGTGTTCCCTCGAACTCCGTCAAACAAGCGCTTGTAAAATTGCCTTAGGCTGGTATGAAGAGTTCCAGTGAACTATGTATCAAAAGTAATTCTTTTTGCCACTTAAGGGAATAACTCTAGGCGTCACCTTCCCTAAGGTGCCCCGTTATGGGATCATGTCAAATTTTCCCTTGCTACTTTGAAACCCTCGTCAATTTGTTTCTTCTGTCCTTCCCAATGTGTGTTTTGTGTCTCAGCTCAAGAGATGTTTCAATGTCTCATTTCGTGAGTTTATCGTGAGTTGTTCGATCTTCGTGAAGATCGATTTCGGTAGAATTTCCTGTCCCTTTTGTCATCGTGTTGGATGAAGATCTCGAAAGCAAATATGTCAAGGTCAATTTGAAGCAATGAATCAACATCTTCGAGAAGTGCAGTTGGATCATGAAGATCGTGTTAGCTTGTGTTCCCTCTGTCTTCTTACCTCACGTCTTGAATCTTGAGACGAGGTTCTTGTTTAGTGGGGGTGAGTAGTCACAGCCCTAGCTTAGACCTTGCTTGCCTTTGCTTAAGCTTCCATGCATCATGTTTAAATTCTCATTAAACTTGAAATGGGGATTAACAAACCCTAGCACCCCCTGGAAATACTAGGTTCAATTGAAAATTGTTTCAATGAACCCAAAATGCCCTTCACAAAATGTTCATCATATCTGGATTGGTCTTGAACCTCTGCCAAAAATGGTGCACATTTTCTAGATCACTTTGGATTTTTGAATGAAATCATAAGGTATTTGCATTTGGACATTTAAATGTTATAAATATTTTTTAATGTCCAAATAATCTTGAAAGCATTTGAGGGCTGTTGGAGATAATTTCACAAGTGCCCATAATTATTTTCAGGATTTTACAAAATGATTTGGTATTTTTACTAAATCAAAACAAAGCAAAATAAATAGAAAACTAAAATAAATGAAAAATAGAGAGGGAGAGAGAGAGAGAGAGAGAGAGAGAGAAAGAGGCCCCAGGCCACTTACCTAGCTGGGCCGGCCCACCTGGCCCATGCCAGTCACCACCTACCTTTGCCAGTAGGCAGAGGAGGGGGACAACGCACCTCCACCGAGCTCGCCATGCCACCTCCCTGCTTGCCTATGTCGCTCGGGCCAGTGCGGCGTGTAGCCCTTTCTACTCGGTGCCGCCCCGTCGCCCTGGACACGCACTCTCCCCATGGCTCTCTCCCTCGCCCTCTCCCCGCCATGGCCGACGCAGCAGCGCGCTCGCTGCCTCGTAGTCGTAGCCACCGTCGCTACCTTGTCGCCTCACCGTGTCCCCAAGCATCAACGTCGTCTGCTGCTTCGCCCCGACCAAGCCCAAGCGCTCGCACGCCCCGGAGACGCCTCACCGAGCTCATCCCCAACCGCCATTGCTGGAGATCCCCCCC
>NC_041383.1:542929836-542996715 GCF_002162155.2 Triticum dicoccoides
TATTCCCCTCTCCGTTTCCTTCCTCGCACGCTGTAGTGACCGCACCAGGCTGGCCTGCACTCTCCGCCGCCTGAGTTCACCGCCGACGCGCCTCCAGCGACCAAATGGTCCGCCCAGCGTGTCCATCGCCCTCGTCGTACCATGCACACACCCGCTAGCACCTTAGCTCGCCTGCTTGTGCACCGCAGTGCTGCCCGTGCCCGAGCTCCTCTCCATCGCCTTCGGCCACCCCAGGCACGGCTAGCACCACCGCCGGACGCGTGCTAGTTTGGGCTCTCGAACGAGCCCAGCCACGCTGCGAACGAGGCACCACAATGAAATCCCGAGCCCTGCCGTTGCTTCTGGCCTCGCTGGCATTGAGCCGCCCGTGGGTTTGACCCCATTGGACCAGGGATTTGACCCCCTGTGTCACTGACATGCAGGCCCTGCCCTGCTAATTAACCTAGGTTAGTGTTAATTAAGTTAGGTTAGTTAGTTTAGTCACTGACACGCGGGACCCACTTGTTAGATTGACCTGGGCTGCCCTATTGACTAGCTGATGTCATCCTGACGCAGTGCTGACACAGCAAACCTTTTTCTAGAATTAGTTTAATTCTATATAATTAGAAAATCCAGAAAAATACCTAAACTTCAAAAAATCATAGAAAATAATCTATAACTCAGATTGAAATAATTTATATATGAAAATTTATCAGAAAAATGTGAGGAATCTGTTTATTGCATTTTCATGCATGTTTGAACAACTTAAGGTTGCTATATATGACAATTTGATTAAATGACATTTGAAAATGCCACATATGGAGTTTGATTTTGAACCTTGAGTTCAAAGCAGCTTCATTTAACTTGTTGCTAGTTGCATTAGCTCAATCAAACATATTTCCATGTCATGATCATGCATCATATTGTTGCATTGCATTGATTGTGTTCCTTCTCTGTTTGCCGGTGTTTTTCCCTCTCACTGGACGTTGTTCCGACATTGTGATCGTTGACACCGATGAAGAGCTATTACTATCTTCAGAAGTTCCAGGCAAGCAAACCTATATTGAGCATTCTGATACAATCCCACTCTCTCGCTCCTGCTCTCTTTTACTGCATTAGGACAAACGTTTCAACTATTACATGTTGCGGTAGTTGAACCCCATTCCTTTGCATGACTTGTCTTTGCCACAGTAAATAGTTGAAACCCACTAGCATGAGTAGGAATTGTTTGAGCCATGATGTGCCTATTCATTCATGCTTGCTTCTTATGCCTACTGTTGCTTAGAGTCATGTCAGGTCTTATCGGGGATATACCCCGCAGCGTAAACCGGCCGGAAGTTTAACCCGGCCGGACTTGGCGGTTTATCTGAAGACCCCGCTGGCACTTGGCGATTCACCGGGCGACCCGTTTGGACCTAGCGGTTCACGACTCATTGGTCACCCGGCAGGTGGGTGCGAGGAGCGACAAGACCTGGTGGCCCAACAGGCGGTTCATGAAGGCCGGTTCATACTATGGTGGGCCGGTTTAAGAGGAAAGGCAGGAGGAATATTTACCTTACAAGGAGTTAAGACCAGGACTTGTATCCGGTTTGTATTAGAGATAGACTAGTCCTAATCCTAATAGGACTCCACATGTAAACCGCCCCTTCAACATATATAAGGAGGGGCAGGGCTCCCCAAAGAGGGACAAGTTACAAGCAAGAAACAATCTCTAGGGCTAGACACAACTAGAGGAGAGCCAGTTTACGGCGACTGCCTCGTGATGATAATGAGATCTAGCCTCAAACAGCATGTAGGGTTTTTGCCGGATGATGTTTCCCGGGGCCCGAAGCTGTCTAAACCCTTGTCTTGTGTTGCGTCTCTCGATTCCGCTCAAACCCTCTCAAGCTACCACATAGATGCGTTGGCCTCGCGACTAAGTCCTCACACTAAGGACATCTGACGTGTTAATTCCACGACAGTTGGTACCCACCGTGGGGCCCACGCACGGTGGTGTTGAGTTCTTGAAGGGATCTCAACCAGGGATCAAGAAGCTCACAGTTTTGATCGGATAAAGAAGATCCGGCGCAAAAAGGTTCGCATCATCTTCGAGTTCGTCAATCATGGGCGAAAGGATGCAATCTGTCCACCACCACAATCTTATGATCCGGCATATCACAGTTGTTCTTTCTGCGGTCGAAATCCGCCTAGACCAAAGGAAAGTCAATCTCCGTGGTTGCATTATCCTACAAGGGCACGCGAGTCCCAAGAAGATTCATCGCGGTGGCAGCAGGCAGAACCAAAAGAGCAAGTCAGATCAATATACAGTAGCAAATACGTCCAACCGGCGTCAAGTCAAGATCGATCTGGCAGGAGACCTCATCTGGCGGTACTACTTTTTCATAAAAGGGAAATCTGGCCCGTGAAAAACCCGGCCTTGACCGCTTCGTCTCCACTCCGAACCGCCCTCACCTCGTTGCACTGGCTCCGCTGCTGGGATCCACCCACGCCAGTGCGCCTCTGAGCCGCCTGCCTTCATCTGCAAGTCAACGCCACCGCTTCGCTTCATCTCCGTGGAGCCGCCGGCTGCTATCAGCACCTCCGTGGTCGGCCCACTGTTGCTGCCTCCTCTACCTCTGCACCTTGAGCTGCTGGGGGTTTTCTCATCCGCAGCCATTACAGCAAGCACATACAAATCAAACAGATGAAAGAAAAGTCAAAGTTGAAGCAAAAAGGGAAGCTAATATCCAGAAGGGAACACGGATAGGAATTCATCAAATCAGCCACGAGTTAGAAGCGGAGACTGACGCGGGCTCCGCTGCTACAGCCGCGCCACAGGCCATCTTGCCTTGGCCACGCTACCTTTTCCACCTGCAGCCGGCTCGCAGCGCCTCTCCGCCCTCCACCGATTTGCCGTTGCGTTCTGCCGGGTGTCTCACACCTGAGTCGCCTCCGCCTCCGTGGAGCCGCCGTGCCGGTGTTGAACCGCCGCCGGATCAAGTTGACCCGGTCTCACCGCCGCCCCTGCGGCCATCCGAGTTATAGCTTCCGTGTGGCCCACCTCCGCCTCCGTGAAGAAGCAATCAGAGTACTCAAAGTCACTGCCTACGGACGTAATCAGGTGCACTCGTCTCCGTTAAATTGCTCTGCGTATTAAATTTTCATTATACAAAATATATGTGGTTTGCTCGTGCTATTTTATACTCGCAGATCTATTCAGGTCAAGAGTTTTGCTGGCATTTTTTATTGCGTCGTTTCCAACGATCTTCCAAGCCGCCGCTTTGCTGGCCCTACGGCCCTAAAACCACCGGCTGCTATCACCTGATCCGCTCCTTTGTTGGTTCCACTCCGCTACGCTAGAACCGTCGCATTTAAACCGCCGCTATCAGGGGAACGCCAGCTTCATGTCCCGAGGGAATCGGTACCGCTGCTACTGTGTCCTACATGATCTAAGGAATAAACCAACGTGACTAGTGCTGGTACTCCGTGTTGGGCTGATTTTCTTCGGAGATCAGTTTGCATGAAGTACACATATGTGGAAACCAGCTACGCGTTAATGGCCATGCCCACGTGCGTCCAAAAAAAATCAGGTGTTATTTCTCCTATGCATTTTCTTAGTATATTTTAATTACTCTGAGCACAACTACTCCGCTCTGGTATTTTTTATATGCAGGAGAATTATTCATTACAAAGTGGTGTTATACCACGGATGCACGTTTGGGTGTACCGCGCGGCTTCACGGACAAGCGTGTCATGGTCCGGTTTACATCAACACGTCGGCTGCATCGCCCGTTCGCGCCGCCTTATAACGCCATGGACGACTCGCCTGTCCGCCCTCGCGGCCGGTTCATGCATCCGCGCCGGTTTACAACACGGAGGACAACTTGCTCGTTCGCACCAGTTTACCATGCCGTGGCCGATTCATCCGTCTGCTCGCATGGCCGACTCATCCGTGATTGATTTCAGTTTCACCGTGGTGATCATCAACTCCGCAATGGATATTTTTTGGCTAACATATCAGGTGAAATCCATCCATTATATTTTTATATTATATATATATATATATATATATATATATTTAAAAAAAGAGCAATTACTCTGGCTTGCAAGTTTTCCAATGCAGGACAAATTGTCTATTGCAAAAAGGGATTATTATATCGCTGAGCTATTGGATAACCCATGCCGGTTTATATCGCGATCCAGTCCGCATCAATTTGTCAGGACCGTGCGAATTACCCAATAAAGCGTGCACAGGCCGCCGTCCCCTACAGTCCGGTCTACATCAACATACGGCCGATTTACGCATCTGTACCGGCTTACAATGCCGCGGCCGATTCATTTATCTGTGCCGCCTCTGATGTTGCGGTCATCCTTGTCGTCCGTCTCTCGCGGCCTGGTCTACATCGACATACTGGGCCGCACCTGTCTGCATGAGCTGTTTATTGGATATGAGCAAATCACAGCTTGGGTAGCCCGGTTTTCTTTCAAATTGGAGGCAAATTATCATCAACTGCCGTTTGCACTGGATGGCTCAATAGGCAGGTGCACAAGTCGCCGCCACTATAGTTTTGATTAACTTCAAATTGCCAGTTGGAAGGAACCATTGGCCGAGTTGCTGACACGGTTCATACGGGATCATTTATAACCCGCCGCAGTCACCTCAACCTTCTGTGGATTCACATCGTGCTATCAACACCAATGATATACAAGTTATGCCGGTTTATATCATGGTCAAATATGGAGAATCTCAAGTCAACTCCTCGAGTCACCTTGAGACTCGGGGGCTACAGTAATATGACTCAGCAAATGTTGCCGGTTTTCAGTCTCAGCAAATGTGCCGGTTTTCAGTGAAGTCAAGAACCCCAGGACGTTGGAGGGAAAGATAACCCGGTCCCAGAGGCTATTACTATATGGATGAAAATTTAAAGGCCGTCAGAAAATTTCCGGCTTAGAAAGTATATGACGGTTATAAAATCCTGGCTCAATGAAGAAGATCCGGGTCATCAGAAAGGATTCCGGTTTAAATTCCGGCTCAAGGGAAGTCAGTCTCATTGAAGCTCTCAAATATTTGGTTTACAATCCGGTTCAAGGGAAATCTGTTCTCCCACAAAGCTCTGACGCGCCCAAATCCGGTTTAACAATGTCCAGTTCAAAAAAGGAATTAACTTCTCGCAAGTTCGAGTTTAAAGACCGTCAGAAAATTTCCGGCTGAAAATGAAGATTCCGGTTTAACATCCGGGTCAAGGGAAAGATGTCTCCCACAAAGCTTTGAAGCTCTCAATATCCGGTTCAAGATCCCGGTTCAAGAAGAATTTATCTCTTGCAAAAAATTTAAAAATTTCCGAAGAGGACCTGCTGCCATGATGCGCGGTTCAAACATGGGTATCCTGCCTTATTGGCCTAACATATTATTGATCACATGGGGGCTTCTGCTTCATAAAGCGGGGTCTCTGTCCTTTCATATCATGTGTGGTTACATGGAGTGGTTCTGTTTTAAAGCGGCCTCCAGTTTACCCCTTGAAATTTGCTTTTCAAAAAAGCTTTGTGATATCACTTGGGGCCTTGGTCGTGTCCGAACCAATGCAACACCTTTTGATAGGCGAAAGCCACCAGATCACTTGGGGACATGGTCAAGTCTGAACCAGTCACGCCTCTTGATCGGCCTAAGGCCACAGAATCACTTGGGGGCTTGGTCGAACCCGAACCATTGCCACGCCTTTTGATCGGCATAAATGCCACGGTTTCATTTGGGGACCTGGCTGACTTGAACCATTGTCACTCCTATTGGGGGCTTGGTCCTGTCCGACCGTGGTAACACCACCTGATCGGCTCAGTAAAGCCTCCTTTTTTGCAAATGGTTTTATCATTGCCTTTGCTTGAAATTTTCTTTGATAAATATTTCTTCTTTGTTGCGTTCTCAAACCGACAAAATTCGCAGACTGGTTCGACTGTCAATTGACGGAACACGGTCAATTCTTAATCCGGAGACTATTTGCCCGGTTTGATTTTTTGATTTTATGTTACCATCTTATTATAGATTAAACCGGTGTTCATTAACCCGGCTTGACTTTCAATTACAAATTGTCAGTACATGATCAAATCATAATCCGGAGACTATCTGCCCGGTCTGGTTTGACTACGAGTCGCCAGTATTATATATGGTTAAACCGGTGTTTATCACAACCCGGTACGGTTTATCATAAACCGACACGGTATGAAAGGAGTTATCAGTACTCAAAATTTGGGTTATTACCTCTACTACAAAAAGTTGGTAAACCAACGATGTGATTCAATGTCACAGGTATGATATATTTCATATTTTTAATTATTCTTAAGTGCAGCCTTGGTTATAAACCCGGGTTATATGTTGGGCATTATGACCCGTCCGGCGGTAAACCGCCAGGACACTTTAAACTTGTTGTATGCAGAAACAGGTTGAGTAAAGCATGATTATAAATCACTGACGTTTATTAAACCGGCCTGGCTTTCGACTATGTGTCGCCAGTATGATGATAAATTATCCGGTGTTTGTTAAACCGGCCTGGCTTTAAGATCATAAGTCGCCAGTATATGATGAAAAATTATCCGGTGTTCATTAAACCGGCCTGGCTTTGGACTATATGTCGCCAGTATATATTTGGATTGCGCCATTGGAATCATGCGCTTATAAATGATTGGGTTATATTATTCAAATAGCCAAACTTGGCTGAATTTTCATTATGATATTGGATGAATTTTTCATACCAGATTATATTATCTTGAATAGCCAACATGGTTGGATTTCCATTATGGTTATCAATAACCAGTATTATGATTAAGGTTTTCAAAGTCGCTTTAGCACAATGGCTATCATATTATCAATGGATATAATTTATTCTACAATTGAAAGAATAGTCCCGAGTTGCTGCAGGCTTACAACCCGGCGCTTGGGGGCTACATTATTTAAGTTGAGATTACATCAAATATGCAAGTCTCATGTCGCTGCAAGCATGCACCATGACACTTGGGGGCTAATGCAAAGTCATTTTTTGCTCATCTTATTGAAGACCTGACTCATCATATCATAGTGAGCCGGCCCTTGGGGGCTACCAATTGCTCCTGTCAACAGTTGAAGGTACAAAGCTTTTTTCATTATATTGAAGGGTCCACTGCTCAGTTGGTAAAGCACAAGGCTCTTAACCTTGTGGACGTGGATTCAAATCCCATGATGGGGGTTACATCATATGATGTTATTTTCATTGAAGTATATATTAAGTCCCAGCTCAATATTATCTTACTGAGCCGGCCCTTGTGGGCTACACATCATTGCTCAAATCTACATGATTATACCTACAAAGTCCCTGCTCATTATTGCATAATGACCCGGCCCTTGGGGGCTACATTGGTTGAAGTTTTTATGAGTATAAGACAATTATAAGTCCCAGGTTGCTGCAAGCATGACAACCCGACACTTGGGGGCTACATAATATGGAGTATTCAGTTTTTACTAAGTGACTGGGATGAACAACATGGATTTCTTCTTAAGTGGCAGTATTTATATTGAAGCAAGTCTTAAGCAATCACTTTGTTCTGCTCAAAGACTTGGGGGCTACAGGTATTATATTATTATCGAAGAAATATTTTCAAATTCTCTGATTGAGCAAACTAGGTTGACCCGGCGTCACCAATCATTATGACCCTGTGGCTACAACCCGGCGTCATTAATAATCATGAACCAGCGTTGGCAACAATCATGAACCGGTGTCTGCAACAATCATGACTCGGAATTATTAGTTTTATAACCCGACAATGGTGGTAATCATAAACCGGCAAGTTTTACATCTTCAAGCCGGCTGGATATCAGTTGAATATTTCAGAGACTAATATTTTTGTCAAGTCAGAGCATTGAAGGCCAATTCAAATGGATTCTTTATTTACAATACTTTTTCTGCGAGCAAATTGATTATGAAGCTGGTCTATTGACTTGGATTTTCTAGAAGGACGAAATGACAAGGATTTAAGGATGATCAGGTGTCGGTCTACAAGAATTATTAACCCGGAGCACAACCCGCCAAACTTGTTCTTGTATGTTGCAGATCAGTTTAACATGGACAAATCCAAATTAAACTGGGGGCTAATGTCGGGGATATACCCCGCGGCGTAAACCGGCCGGAAGTTTAACCCGGCCGGACTTGGCGGTTTATCTGAAGACCCCGCTGGCACTTGGTGATTCACCGGGCGACCCGTTTGGACCTGGCGGTTCACGACTCATTGGTAACCCGGCAGGTGGGTGCGAGGAGCGACAAGACCTGGTGGCCCAACGAGCGGTTCATGAAGGCCGGTTCATACTATGGTGGGCCGGTTTAAGAGGAAAGGCGGGAGGAATATTTACCTTACAAGGAGTTAAGACCAGGACTTGTATCCGGTTTGTATTAGAGATAGACTAGTCCTAATCCTAATAGGACTCCACATGTAAACCGCCCCTTCAACATATACAAGGAGGGGCAGGGCTCCCCAAAGAGGGACAAGTTACAAGCAAGAAACAATCTCTAGGGCTAGACACAACTAGAGGAGAGCCGGTTTACGGCGACTCCCTCGTGATGATAATGAGATCTAGCCTCAAACAACATGTAGGGTTTTTGCCGGATGATGTTTCCCGGGGCCTGAAGCTGTCTAAACCCTTGTCTTGTGTTGCGTCTCTCGATTCCGCTCAACCCCTCTCAAGCTACCACATAGATGTGTTGGCCTCGCGACTAAGTCCTCACACTAAGGACATCTGACGTGTTAATTCCACGACAGGTCTGATTCATCGTTGATGAATTGGAATGTGGTGAACATGTCCTACTGTTGAGAGCTAAGTGTGTGAACATGATTCAGTAAAGGTAACGGTGAGAGGCCATGTAGGAGTACATGGTGAGTTGTCTCATTGAAACCGTCCTCGGGAACTGAGTTTTGTATTTGTGATCCAAGAGAGTTACTACCACACATTAGAATGCTTAAGTGCCCCTCTCAACTTATTAATCGCCTGATCTCTATCCAGGAGTTGCAACTAGTTTCTGGTGTTTGTAGGCCGTGCTATTTTTCTACCAAGTGGCATCCGGCCAGGTGGGCTTGGGACAGACTAGGCACAGTGGCACGGTGTACCAAGTGGCACCCGGATGGTGGGCTTGGGAACCCTGCTCACATCGTTTGGGGCCGTAATGGAAACCTCGGCCGGACTCCCTACGGATGGAACCTGAATAGGCGATATACCTGGACTAGAGAGTTGCATGGTTTAGTTAGGTCGTGGCCGACACCCTCGCTAAGCTTCCGCTTGAAGGTTGTCGAGATACATGATGTGTACATGACGGTAAGTGGCGAGAGCGTGTGTAAAGAAGTACACCCCTGCAGGGTTAACATGATCTATTCGAATAGTCGTGTCCGCTGTAATGGACTACTGGGTTGCTTATGCAGTTCATAGACAAGTGAAAGTGTATACTCTAAAATGCGCAAGATAAGCGTGAGTGCTATGGATGGCCTTCTTTTAAGGATATGGGAGGGGATCCATAGTGGTGTATTGATACGGTGAATATGTGGACTCGTGTGCGCCACCTCAAAAGAGTTACCAGCAGTTGTAGTACAGGATAGCCACTGAGTCAAACTGGCTTGCTGCAGTCAAACTCCACCACCCCTTTGTTGATACTGATGCATATGTAGCTAGTTCTGATGTAAGTCTTGCTGGGTACATTTGTACTCATGTTTGCTTAATTTATGTTTTGCAGAGGAGACTTCAGTCTCACTAGTAGTTGCGTGTGGACTTCGACGTTTAGCTTGTTACCTCAGATACGATCTTGTACCCTCGAGAGGGTCTTGTAGATAGGCAGACTTCTCAGCCTTTTTCATTTGTAGTTGTCTGTACTCAGACATGTTATACTTCCGTTACTGTATGCTCTGTATGTTGGGTCATGTGACCCATGATTGTAATTCTTACTATGTATGACTCTTCAAAGCCTTCTAAATAAATACTTTAAGTCGTAGAGTTTTGTTGTGATGCCATGTTGTATCTGCACATATCGAGCATATTGTGTGTGTGATTTTGAAATGCTTGGTATGTGTGGGATCCGACAATCTAGTTGTTTATTCTTGGTAGTCTCTCTTATGGAGAAATGTCTCCTAGTGCTTCCACTGAGTCATGGTAGCTTGCTACTGCTCCGGAACACATGGATTGATTGGCATGCGTCATTCTTTGCTCCTGTGTCTGTCCATTCGGGGAAATGTCACGCAATGTTCCTTTAAGTCCTTGTAGCTTGCTACAACTTGGGTTCATGCGTTGATGACCGACACGTGCATTGTTGGGTCATGTATGCCTGTCCATGTAAGTTAGTGCCACCTTGGGTTTACGACTAGTCATGTCGCCCCGGGTTCTCTGTCATATGGATGCTAGCGACACTATCATATACGTGAGCCAAAAGGCACAAACGGTCCCGGGCCAGGTAAGGTGGCACCTGTGGGGATACCGTACGTGAGGCCGCAAAGTGATATGATGTGTTACATGCTAGATCAGTGTGACTTAGGATCGGGGTCCTGACATCTAATGCCATTAATTTGGTATCATAATTCTTAGTTTTTGCTACGAATTTGGTTAAAACTTGCATCTTTTCATTCTGGCTTTTTTCGCTTTTCAAAAATGGAGGGAAGAGGTTGATCATTTGCATTGGACAAGAGAAGAAACCAGACTATTGGCGACCGTGTTCATTTGCATCGTGGCTGCTATGCAACTGCGGAAACACGTGTCGGAACTTGGAAACAATATCAGCCATGCAAAGGAGGATGGGGTTGGCTAGCTGACTCACGACAATCCATATTCATTTTGCTCTGAGCATGAGCGGAGGACGCAACGCACAACACAATCTTGCGACGACGAAACGTCACCCTCCTCTTCCGCGATTCGCACGACGGCACCATTTTTGTTTCCTTTTCTATCTGGTGGTAACTTGGGCAACCGATTCATGCCCAACACGTAATAATTTCTCTGAACCTCCTCCGATCATTGCCACCTGAACCATCACCTCCTTGGACAGATTTCGCAGGAGGTAGGCCACGATTTGTCGGTCCTGAATGAGCTAGGGGCATAGGCAGGGTTTGCTATGACCTGATTCTTTCCTTCTGAGTTCTTGAAGGTAATGGTTTTGAAGGGTTAGCGAGTGGTTTGATCAAGATATCCACAGAGGTCGGCCCTTATGATCTGAGGGCGAGCTTGGGCGCGCCAGAGTATGTAGTTGGTTCGGGTAAGTGGTTCGGAACTGGTATTGTTCAAGCAGGAGGAGGTGGCTGAGGTGGAAGACGACAGCATATAATGGCTTGGGAAGAGATTTAGGCTAGATGCGATAGAAGAGCCTTGCTCTGTATACGGTATCAAGAATGTTAAAGCGTCTCAACCCCCAATATGGGAGCCCGCATGAGCATATATTGATATGGCGTGAGAGATCACGTGGAGTACAAGTTGTTCGGTGGTTTCAAACCAACCGTGAGAGATACAAGGGATAATCCCTATTACATGACTTGATACACAAGTACTACATAATCACACGTGGGATCCAAAATCCATGCAGCAACCATTCACGCTTCATATAGACAAGTGACGAGAGTAATCAATGCGCATATAACCAAACAACCTAACTTTACATCTTGAAAGCACATCGATAGAGCCATACACCATGCTTACATTTCTGCTATCATGCGAGGCACAAGAATGCAGGCAACTAAATGAGACTTTATCGAATCAGGTTTCAGAAAACACAAAAATAATGCGAGCAACCAAACACACTCCGTGAGAAGAAATAAATAGACCAGACTATCGGCTATCGTGTTCATTTTAGCTCATTTGCATTGTGGATGCTATGCTACTACGGACACACCCGTGTTGGAATATCAGCCGTGCAAAGGAGGATAGGGAAAAGAAGAAGCCGAAGATGGGGGCGGGCCCAGCTGACTCACGTTTGCTTCATTTCGGTAATCCATATTCATTTTGCTCTGAGCACGAGCAGAAGACGCAACGCACCGCGAAATCTCGCGACGACGAAACGTCGCCCTCCTCTCCCCCGATCCGCACGCCGGCACCGTTTTCTTTCCTTCTCTATCTACTGGCAAGTTCGGCAACCGATTCATGCCCAGCACGCAATAATTTGCCATGCCCAACCTCCTCCCACCATTGCTATGCCCACCCGCCCGCACACTTTCCCATTTCAGTCGCGGCTCCGTGGCAGGGCCGGGCTTCAAATGCCGGTCTCCGCTCGCTTCATTATTCGCCTGAGCATGCAGTAATTCCTCCGGGTCGGCACCGGGTTCCTGAAATTTCGCTCCACTTCTAGAATTATCTCGGCCCGACGCCGCCTCAAGGTTGGATTTTTAGAGTCAAACATCGGAATCTTGGCCGACACGGACTGGGTTTCTTTGAGCAAAATCGCTTGCCTGCTACCCACCAGCTGAGCTAGAGATTGGATTCGCGGGGGCGTTTCGGTGGGGGGCCGAGCATGACGATCGATTTGTCCACCATGCCCGGGAGCTCCTCCATCCGTCTCCTGGACGCCGCCGCGGGGAGGAAGGACATGAACTTCTTCAAAAACCGCTACGTGCTTGGGCTCACCGGCGTCGCCGGAATCGGCGGGTTCCTCTTTGGATACGACACAGGTACGGATGGTTTCCGCCGTTTTCGTTTGCAACCTTTACTTATCATTTCTATGCTGTATGGGGCTGGGGCGGTTGCTGCGCGCTTGATGTGGGCAAGAACTTTAGGCCTCTTAAGAACTATTCCCCTTTGTAGGAGGCGTCAGTTTGTGGTTTGCCTTGTGGCATGGAACCTGGTGAATTTCATGGTTTGTTTGTGGAGTAGAACCTTATCGATGATTGAAATTTATAAGCTTCGCAGTGAAATGGACTTTATGGATACTGTAGACTTTTCATTTCCGATAAAGGACAAATATATGCACCATGAAAATAGAAAAAGAAATTTGTGCAATGGAGCTGAAAGCCTGAAGCGAATGTTTGTGTGATGCTTTTTACTTCCCACGAGGTCTCTGAGTAAACACTCTCGGAAACCTTGGAACTAGTGAAACTGTGCTGAAATAAGTCAAATAACAGTATACAGTTTTCATGCATAACTACTGTCAGGTGTTATATCTGGAGCGCTTCTGTATATTCGGGACGAATTTCCAGCTGTCAAAGACAATCTATTCTTGCAGGTTCAATCCGATCAACCAATTGCTGGTCATTAACATATGGTGTTCATCCCATAATCACCGAGTTTGTTTCTTCTCCAGGAGACAATTGTTAGCATGGCATTACTTGGAGCCATGCTTGGAGCAGCTGGGGGCGGTTGGATAAATGATGCCTACGGTCGTAAAAAGTCCACTCTTCTTGCTGACCTGATGTTCGCACTTGGTTCACTGGTTATGTGTGCTGCTGGCGGTCCTTACATTCTGATACTTGGAAGGCTCTTTGTTGGATTGGGTGTGGGAATAGCATCAGTCACTGCCCCAGTTTACATCGCTGAAGCTGCTCCTTCAGAAATCAGGGGAGGTTTGGTGTCAACTAATGTCCTCATGATTACTGGCGGCCAATTCTTCTCCTACTTGGTCAATCTTGGCTTTACCGAGGTAATATTCACCCTCCACTTAGTGAGCTTCCTCTCTTATTTTTCATTTTTTACTTGAAATGGCTTTCAGCATCAGTCCCTTGACTCCATTTCATGTACAAACAACTTGAAATTGAGCCATTTCAATCTTGATGGTACTGCTGTCTGTAGTTCTTGTTACATTTTATCTTTAAACTCAGCAAGAAAGCAACTTTTGTTTTGTTTCAGTTGCTTTGCAAGCTCTAGCCATCTTGGTCCACCTTTTCTAAGCATACTATCTTGCACAGCTCAATTATTATTAGTGCACATGACTTTTCATGGTATGAACGAGATAATTAACTGGCCTGCACTAATACTCATGTATGTTTCCTGCACAAGAACGATGGGCAAAGTGCAGTCTATAATGTTCCTGCACAAGATGAACTCTCCTGAGAAAGTTTTTCAGTATGGTGACAAGTTAATCCTAATGTTCACCCTTTTATGCATATATCTTTTATGGCGTTAACATTCTTGTTGGTGCTAGTTGATTTCATAACACTCTTTCGTATCAATGAACGAGAGTCGGCCTTCCCCCATCAGCAGCAATGGAATTATCACCTACAAGGTGCTGTTTGGTGCGTACCAACTTTGGTGTTGGTGAAATGCTCCATCTTTCTGCTTTGGAAGTTATTCACACTAGCTGCATCATTGCAATATATTTCTGTTGAATACTCATTTTACCATTGCCTCGCACATGGGTGATAAAAATTGATGAGACATCTGGCTAGCATAGCATCTATAGTTCTGTTTGTTGTTGGGGAGCAGAGTAGAACATTCATAGTATAGTAGCGATGATTGGGGGTGTTAAAAATCGGTCTGAGTTGAAACCGTGAGACCTGTAGCTCATTTTTTTTGTACTAGTTTGATCACTCAGTTTTCAGTCAACGAAGGGAATTGATGTAGAATCCAAGCTGCCGGTTTCCACAGGTTCATATGGAACCAGTTTTGGACACTCTTAAATGGGATGGTAACTGTTACTCCCTCCGTCCGAAAATACTTGTCATCAAAATGGATAGAAAGGGATGTATCTAGAACTAAAATACGTCTAGATACATCCTCTTTTATTCATTTTGATGACAAGTATTTCCGGACGGAGGGAGTATTCAGTAAGTATTGTCAAGTACCTGCACTAAGCAAACCATATTTTTTCTTGCAAGAAAAGATATAAAAAAATACAATTATTGATAAGTCCAACGCATGAATAAACTGGGGTATGGTCATATGGCACCATTCTTGTTAAAAAACTAAAAGGGTCCGGTGGAGCTATTTATAAGCTGCTTTGTATTAGTATTATGTTGCAATAATATGCACTCTACGTGTCATAGGTTCCTGGGACATGGCGCTGGATGCTCGGAGTAGCTGCTGTGCCAGCAATCATACAGTTTGTGCTGATGCTTTTTCTGCCAGAATCTCCCCGCTGGCTTTACCGGAAGGTTATTGGTGTTTGTTTCAGTTATGTCTTATCCCTTTGATCTGCTTTTGTTTTCTTATCTTGATTTTTCTGTACAGGATGAGAAAGCAAAAGCTATTGCTGTCCTGGAGCAGATATATGACTCTGGTCGTCTGGAGGAAGAGGTTGAGCTGCTTGCGTCGGCTTCCATGCATGAATTCCAGTCTAACTGTACTGGGAGCTATTTGGACATATTCAGGTTGAAGGAATTAAGGCTAGCTTTTTTTGCTGGAGCTGGTCTTCAGGTACTTTCAGCCTCTACCTCACACCAGATTCACTGTCGTTTGATAATTGAGAGTACTGCTATGTAAGGCGCTTGTACACTGGAAATGAAGATAATTCATTCTGGCATGTCAGCTCGGTTTCAAAAAAATAATTCTGGCATGTCAGTGTCAGTAAGTGTAACTAGACCTTTTGCTGTTGCAGTGTTACTGAATCCTTTTGGGAGTGCCACCAGGTCAAGCAAGAAACTTGCTGTTTCTTGTCAAGTACTAGTATTTATTATCAGAAAATGCAGGATAGTATATGCTACCTGAATGCATGTTACAGTAGGAACATCAAGTTGACAAATGTATGGCACTTTTTCTAACAAGTATACATATGGAACTATGCAGGCCTTTCAGCAATTTACTGGCATCAACACCGTCATGTACTACAGCCCCACGATCGTCCAGATGGCTGGGTTCACTTCCAACAGGCTGGCCCTGCTACTTTCCCTCATCGTTGCCGCCATGAATGCGAGTGGAACCATCGTCGGAATCTACCTCATCGACCGTTGTGGCCGCCGCCGCCTGGCCCTTACAAGCCTAGCCGGGGTCGTGCTCTCCCTTGTCATCCTCGCCACGGCCTTCATACTGCAGTCATCCTCCAGCCTCTGCGGGAGCCTGTTCAGCGGCTCCTGCCAAGGCGTGCTGGGGTGGTTCGCGGTCGGAGGGCTCGCTCTGTACATCGCCTTCTTCTCTCCGGGCATGGGGCCGGTGCCATGGGCCGTGAACTCGGAGATCTACCCCGAGGCCTACCGCGGCATGTGCGGCGGCATGTCGGCCACCGTCAACTGGATCTCCAACCTGATCGTGGCGCAGACGTTCCTCTCGATCGTGGGGTGGGTCGGCACCGGCCCAACATTCCTAATCATCGCCGGGATAGCCGTGATGGCCTTCATCTTCGTCGCCCTCTACGTGCCGGAGACCAAGGGCCTGAGCTTCGAGGAGGTGGACCTCCTGTGGAAAGAGCGGGCCTGGGGAAGCCAGGGCAGCCACGAGAGCCTCCTGGGTGCTGCGCCGTAAGAGGTAAGACCACCACCCGCTGGCTCTGGTCCTGCACGGCGGTGCATCGGCGGCGCCCTTTTAGTATGGTTCTGCGGCTGCGCCCCGCCGCGCCTGGCTGGCTCGCGGCGGTCGCTGGCTTCTAGCTAGGACGGGAGTCTTAGAAAGAACTGGATGGACAATATCATACACGAATCACGAACCTGTATATCAATGGCGGTGTGTTATGTTGTCGTCGCGTGTTCAAGTCGAATATTGTTGAGTCAAAGCGACCGTATGACTGAGACGCAGCAATATTGTTTCTGCATTGCCGGCATGAGTGCACCAAGAACCAAAGAGCAAGAGCTCCGTTGGCGGTGATGGGTGTTAGATGGACAAAACCGATGTCTTCAGCAGTTTATTTTGCGTGGGTTTTGTGTTTCTAATTCGTAAACTGGTATCCCAAATTGCCAGTTCTATCTCCATGTACCTAAGAGCACAGTGCCGGCCCTGTGTTTCGGAAGGCCCTAGGCGAACTCGGTTACATAGTCCCTTATATAAATTTCAACCAAATTTGACTAATAATTCAACTGACTCCATCGACAACAATAATAACTAAATTTGAACTGACTCCATCGACAACAATAATACTTCAGTGCTTCAAAAAAAGTTTCTTCGGACGTTTCTTGATGCAATAATACTTTCTTTCTTTCTTCTCCTTTTTTCAGCACCAACATCTTCTTCTTAGGCAACATGGCAGGATAATGTCCTAAAATCATGAAGAAAAGAGGTACAAAGAATTAAGAATTTATAATCGGGTGATTGGAACCCTAGACATACATGTGGGTAGTTGAATATGTACATACTACTGAAATTGTCAAATTGGGATCTGGATGATTGGAACCCTAGACATACATGTGGGTAGTTGAATATGTACATACTACTGAAATTGTCAAATTGGGATCTGGGGGGATGGATTAGGTCATCGGGAACATGGATGGATCATGGATACATATACGGGCTGAAGAAACTGACGGATGGAATGGACCATGGATTACCTCGTTGGGTCGTTGCAGACTTTGGGTTACCGGACTGCTATGCGGCGCGCGCAGCGGCAAGCTGGCGGCGGCCGAACGGCAAGGCGCCGAGCGCCAAGAGGCAGGCAGGACGAAGAGATTAGAGACCAACCGTCCAAACTCCAGACGAAGGAAAAGAAAATGAGCAGCCGGTACCGATCGCTGGCGCTAGCGTAACGCTTCGTAATCGATCGTATGGGCCTCGCGCCCTAGCCCATCTCGTTTTTTTACCATTTTTTTGCTGGGCATTAGTATGTATATGTACTACATCATGGGCCCCCCTCCCACCTGGGCCCTGGGTCGCCGCCCCACCGCCCATGCCCCAAGGCCGGCCCTGTAAGAGCATCTCCAGCCGTTGGCCTCGCAGGAGGCAAAAAAACGCAGCCTGGGGGCGAGCCGGCGGCAAACTCGGCTCTGGGGACGGTTGGGCACCCAGTCGTCGCCCACAGGTCGGCCCTAGGCGCCGATTTTGGCCCATTATTAGGCCCAATTTCGTTCAAAAATGGCTCGATATATGCGTGAATCGGCCCATATTCAGCGCGGTTCGGCGTGTTTCGGCATGAATTTTTCCATAAATAATTCAACAAATAGAAATCAATTAGTTCATCACATAGTTCGACATGGTTCGGCGTGTTTTTGCCTCCATAGTTCATCACAGAAAATCAATATAAATCAAATAGTTCAATACAAATTATATAGTTCAACAAATAAAAACTCATATTTCATCACACGTCATTCCTGGCGTCGCCGTTGAGCCTCCGTAGGTGCTCCACCAAATCGTGTTGCATTTCTTGATGCACCTGTGGGTCTCGGATCTCCTGACGCATATTGAGGTAGTCAGTCCAGGTTGCCGGTAGCTGGTGATCAATTTGGGCAAGAGGAGCCTGCCTGTAATATGGTTCTGTGTCAAACACTAGCTCTTCCTGCTCGCTCTCAATGATCATGTTGTGCAAGATGACATAGCAAGTAATGATCTCCCACATTTGATCTTTCGACTACGTCTGAGCAGGGAACCGGACAACAACAAATCTAGATTGGAGCACACCAAATGTCTGCTCGACATCCTTCCTGCAAGCCTCCTGAACCTTCGCAAAGAAGGTGTTCTTGCCTCCTGGCACAAGGTTTGAAATAGTCTTCACAAATGTCGACCATTTCGGATAGATGCCATCAGCTAGGTAGTATCCCTCGTTGTAGTGCCGCTCATTGACCTCGAAGTTCACCGGAGGAGAATGACCTTCAACAAGCTTGGCAAAGACAGGGGAGCACTGCAGGACGTTGATGTCACTGTGAGTTCCTGGCATCCCAAAGAAAGAGTGCCAAATCCAGAGGTCCTATGTGGCCACTGCCTCAAGTACCGCAATGCAACCGCCTTTGGCGCTGATACATCCATTTTGCATCATGCTTTTATATCAATATTTATTGCATTATGGGCTGTTATTACATGTTATGTCACAATACTTATGGCTATTCTCTCTTATTTTACAAGGTTTAACATGAAGAGGGAGAATGCCGGCAGCTAGGATTCTGGGCTAGAAAAGGAGCAAATAATGGAAACCTATTTTGCACAGCTCCAAAAGTCCTGAAACTCCACGAAAGTCATTTTTGGAATTAATAAGAATTATTGAGCGAAAGAAGTACCAGAGGGGGCCCACACCCTGGCCATGAGGGTGAGGGGTGCTCCCACCCCTACTGGGCGCGCCCCCCTGCCTCGTGGGCCCCCTGGCGGACCTTCGGTGGCCATTTTCTGCTATATGAAGTCTTTTACCGTGGAAAAAATCATAAGCAAGCTTACGGGACGAAACTCCGCCGCCACGAGGCGGAACCTTGGCGGAACCAATCTAGGGCTCCGAGAGAGCTGTTCTGCCGGGGAAACTTCCCTTCGGGAGGGAGAAATCATCACCATCGTCATCACCAACGATCCTCTCATCGGGAGGGGGTCAATCCCCATCAACATCTTCACCAGCACCATCTCCTTTCAAACCCTAGTTCATCTCTTGTATCCAATCTTGGTACCCAAACCTCAGATTGGTACCTATGGGTTGCTAGTAGTGTTGATTACTCCTTGTAGTTGATGCTAATTGGTTTATCTGGTGGAAGATTGTTTGTTCAGATCCTTAATGCATATTAATACTCCTGTGATCATGAACATGAATATGCTTTGTGAGTAGTTACATTTGTTCCTGAGGACATGGGTGAAGTCTTGCTATTAGTAGTCATGTGAATTTGGTATTCGTTCGATATTTTGATGAGATGTATGTTGTCTCTCCTCTAGTGGTGTTATGTGAACGTTGACTACATGACACTTCACCATTATTTGAGCCTAGAGGAAGGCATTGGGAAGTAATAAGTAGATGATGGGTTGCTAGAGTGACAGAAGTTTAAACCCTAGTTTATGCGTTGCTTCGTAAGGGGCTGATTTGGATCCACTAGTTTCATGCTATGGTTAGGTTTACCTTAATACTTCTTTTGTAGTTGCAGATGCTTGCAATAGGGGTTAATCATAAGTGGGATGCTTGTCCAAGAAAGGGAAGCACCCAAGCACCGGTCCACCCACATATCAAATTATCAAAGTAATGAGCGCGAATCATATGAGCGTGATGAAAACTAGCTTGATGATAATTCCCATGTGTCCTCGGGAGCGCTTTTCTCTATATAAGAATTTGTTCAGGCTTGTCCTTTTCTACAAAAAGGATTGGGCCACCTTGCTGCACCTTATTTACTTTCATTGCTTGTTACTCGTTACACATTATCTTATCACAAAACTATCTATTACCTACAATTTCAGTACTTGTAGAGAATACCTTACTGAAAACCGCTTGTCATTTCCTTCTGCTCCTCGTTGGGTTCGACACTCTTACTTATTGAAAGGACTACGATAGATACCTATACTTTTGGGTCATCAAGACTCTTTTCTGGCGCCGTTGCCGGGGAGTGAAGTGCCTTTGGTGAGTGGTGGTAAGGAAACATTTATATAGTGTGCTGAAATTTTCTGTCACTTGTTACTATGGAAACTAATCCTTTGGGGGGCTTGTTTGGGGTATCTTCACCCCGACCAGTAGAGCAAAGAGTTGCTCCTCAACCTACTGAACCTACTGAAAATGTTTACTTTGAGATTCCTTCGGGTATGATAGAGAAACTACTAGCTAATCCCTTTGCAGGAGATGGAACATTGCATCCCGATTTACACCTTATCTATGTGGATGAAGTTTGTGGATTATTTAAGCTTGCAGGTATACCCGATGATGTTGTTAAGAGGAAGGTCTTCCCTTTATATTTGAAAGGAGATGCATTGACATGGTATAGGCTATGTGATGATACGTGATCTTGGGACTATAAACGATTAAAGCTAGAATTTCACCAGAAGTTTTATCCTATGCATCTTGTTCATCGTGATCGTAATTATATATATATTTTTTGGCCTCGCGAAGGAGAAAGTATCGCTCAAGCTTTGGGAGGCTTAAGTCAATGTTATATTCATGCTCCAATCATGAGTTCTCAAGAGAAATGATTATTCAAAATTTTTATGCTCGGCTTTCTCTCAATGATCGCACCATGCTCGATACTTCTTGTGCTGGTTCTTATATGATGAAGACTATTGAATTCAAGTGGGACTTATTGGAAGGAATTATACGCAACTCTGAAGATTGGGGTTCCGAAGACGGTAAGGAGTCGGGTATGACACCTAAGTTTGATTGTGTTAAGTCTTTTATGGATACCGATACTTTTCATGGATTTAGCACTAAATATGGACTTGACTCTGAGATAGTAGCTTCTTTCTGTGAATCTTTTGCTACTCATGTAGATCTCCCTAAGGAGAAGTGGTTTAAATATAATCCTCCCGTTGAAGTAAAAGTAGTTGCACCTATTACAGTTGAAGAAAAGATTATCACTTATAATGATCCTATTGTTCCTACTACTTATGTTGAGAAACCACATTTCCCTGTTAGGATAAAGGATCATGCTAAAGCTTCAACTGTGGTTCGTAAGAGTAATACTAGAACATATACACCTCCTGAGCAAATTAAAGTTGAACCTAGTATTGCTATGGTTAAAGATCTCTTGGCCGATAATATTGATGGGCATGTTATTTATTTCTATGAACAGGCTGCTAACATTGCTAGACGCGATGCTAAGATACATAGACCTGTTGTAGGCATGCTTGTTATTTCTGTTAAAATAGGAGATCATTGTTATCATGGCTTGTGTGATATGGGTGCTAGTGCTAGTGCAATACCTATCTCCTTATATAAAGAAATTATGCATAACATTGCACCTGCTGAGATAGAAGATATTGATGTTACAATTAAGCTTGTCAATAGAGATACTATTTCACCAATAGGGATTGTTCGAGATCTTGAAGTCTTGTGTGGGAAAGTTAAATACCCTGCTGATTTTCTTGTTCTTGGTTCCTGATACGTCCATTTTGCATCATGCCTTTATATCAATATTTATTGCATTATGGGTTGTTATTACACATTATATCTCAATACTTATGGCTATTCTCTCTTATTTTACAAGGTTTACCATGAAGAGGGGGAATGCCGGCAGCTGGAATTCTGGCTGGAAAAGGAGCAAACGTTGGAAACCTATTCTGCACGGCTCCAAAAGTCCTGAAACTCCACGAAACAACTTTTTGGATTTAATAAGAATTTCTGAGCGAAAGAAATAGGCCAGGGGCCCACACCCTGTCCAGGAGACAGGGGGCGCGCCCCCCCTATAGGGCGCGCCCCTATCTCCTGGGCCCCCTGGTGGGCCTCCGGTGTCCATCTTCTGCTATATCATCACTTTTACTCTGGAAAAAATCGTGGGCAAGCTTACGGGACGAAACTCTGCCGCCATGAGGCGGAACCTTGGCGGAATCAATCTAGGGCTCTGGCGGAGCTGTTCTGCCGGGGACACTTTCCTCCGGGAGGTGGAAATCATCACCAACGTCATCACCAATGATCCTCTCATCGGGAGGGGGTCAATCTCCATCAACATCTTCACCAGCACCATCTCCTCTCAAAACCCTAGTTCATCTCTTGTATCCAATCTTGTATCAAAACCACAAATTGGTACCTGTGGGTTGCTAGTGTTGGGGAACGTAGTAATTTCAAAAAAATTCCTACGCACACGCAAGATCATGGTGATGCATAGCAACGAGAGGGGAGAGTGTTGTCCACGTACCCTCGTAGACCGAAAGCGGAAGCGTTATGACAACACGGTTGATGTAGTCATACGTCTTCACGATCCGACCGATCCAAGTACCGAACGTACGACACCTCCGAGTTTAGCACACGTTCAGCTCGATGACGATCCCCGGACTCCGATCCAGCAGGGCGTTGGGGATGAGTTCCGTCAGCACGACGACGCGGTGACGATGATGATGTTCTACCGACGCAGGGCTTCGCCTAAGCACCGCTATGATATGACCGAGGTGGAATATGGTGGAGGGGGCACCACACACGGCTAAGGAACGATCACGAAGATCAACTTGTGTGTCTAGAGGTGCCCCCTGCCCCCGTATATAAAGGAGCAAGGGGGAGGCCGGCCGGCCCTAGGGGCGTGCCAAAGAGGGGGGAGTCCTCCTCCTAGTGGGAGTAGGACTCCCCTTTCCTAGTCCAACTAGGAAGGAGGAAGGGGGAAAGGAAAGAGAGGGAGAGGGAGAGGGAAAGAGGGGCCGCGCCCCCCTCCCCTAGTCCAATTCGGACTCCTCATGGGAGGGGGCGCGCCACCTCCTGGGCTGCTTCCCTCTCTCTCCCCTCAGGCCCACTAAGGCCCAATACTTCCCCGGGGGGTTCCGGTAACCCCTCCGGCACTCCGGTTTTCTCCGAAATCACCCGGAACACTTCTGGTGTCCGAACATAGTCGTCCAATATATCAATCTTTATGTCTCGACCATTTCGAGACTCCTCGTCATGTCCGTGATCACATCCGGGACTCCGAACAACCTTCGGTACATCAAAACTTATAAACTCATAATAAAACTGTCATCGTAACGTTAAGCGTGCGGACCCTACGGGTTCGAGAACTATGTAGACATGACCTAGAACTGTTTCCGGTCAATAACCAATAGCGGAACCTGGATGCTCATATTGGCTCCTACATATTCTACGAAGATCTTTATCGGTCAAACCGCATAACAACATATGTTGTTCCCTTTGTCATCGGTATGTTACTTGCCCGAGATTCGATCGTCGATATCTCAATACCTAGTTCAATCTCGTTACCGGCAAGTCTCTTTACTCGTTACGTAATGCATCATTTCGTAACCAACTCATTGGCCACATTGCTTGCAAGGCTTATAGTGATGTGCATTACCGAGAGGGCCCAGAGATGCCTCTCCGACAATCGGAGTGACAAAACCTAATCTCGAAATACGCCAACTCAACATGTACCTTTGGAGACACCTATAGAGCTCCTTTATAATCACCCAGTTACGTTGTGACGTTTGGTAGCACACAAGTGTTCCTCCGGTAAACGGGAGTTGCATAATCTCATAGTTGTAGGAACTTTGTATAAGTCATGAAGAAAGCAATAGCAACATACTAAACGATCAAGTGCTAGGCTAACGGAATGGGTCAAGTCAATCACATCATTCTCCTAATGATATGATCTCGTTAATCAAATGACAACACATGTCTATGGTTAGGAAACATAACCATCTTTGATTAATGAGCTAGTCAAGTAGATGCATACTAGTGACATTATGTTTGTCTATGTATTCACACATGTATCATGTTTCTGGTTAATACAATTCTAGCATGAATAATAAACATTTATCATGATATGAGGAAATAAATAATAACTTTATTATTGCCTCTAGGGCATATTTCCTTCAGTCTCCCACTTGCACTAGAGTCAATAATCTAGATTACACTGTAATGATTCTAACACCCATGGAGTCTTGGTGCTGATCATGTTTTGCTCGTGGAAGAGGCTTAGTCAACGGGTCTGCAACATTCAGATCCATATGTATCTTGCAAATCTCTATGTCTCCCACCTGGACTTGGTCCCGGATGCAATTGAAGCGTCTCTTGATGTGCTTGGTCCTCTTGTGAAATCTGGATTCCTTTGCCAAGGCAATTGCACCAGTATTGTCACAGAAGATCTTCATTGGTCCCGATGCACTAGGTATGACACCTAGATCGGAAATGAACTCCTTCATCCAGACTCCTTCATTTGCTGCTTCCGAAGCAGCTATGTACTCCGCTTCGCATGTAGATCCCGCCACGACGCTTTGTTTAGAACTGCACCAACTTACAGCTCCACCGTTTAATAAAAACACGTATCCGGTTTGTGATTTAGAATCGTCCGGATCAGTGTCAAAGCTTGCATCGACGTAACCATTTACGGATAGCTCTTTGTCACCTCCATAAACGAGAAACATATCCTTAGTCCTTTTTAGGTATTTTAGGATGTTCTTGACCGCTGTCCAGTGATCCACTCCTGGATTACTTTGGTACCTCCCTGCTAAACTTATTGCTAAGCATACATCAGGTCTGGTACACAGCATTGCATACATGATAGAGCCTATGGCTGAAGCATAGGGAACATCTTTCATTTTCTCTCTATCTTCTGCTGTGGTCGGGCATTGAGTCTGACTCAACTTCACACCTTGCAATACAGGCAAGAACCCTTTCTTTGCCTGATCCATTTTGAACTTTTTCAAAACTTTATCAAGGTATGTGCTTTGTGAAAGTCCAATTAAGCATCTTGATCTATCTCTATAGATCTTGATGCCCAATATGTAAGCAGCTTCACCGAGGTCTTTCATTTAAAAACTTTTATTCAAGTATCCCTTTATGCTATCCAGAAATTCTATATCATTTCCAATTAACAATATGTCATCTACATATAATATCAGAAATGCTACAGAGCTCCCACTCACTTTCTTGTAAATACAGGCTTCTCCAAAAGTCTGTATAAAACCATATGCTTTGATAATACTATCAAAGCATTTATTCCAACTCCGAGATGCTTGCACCAGTCCATAAATGGATCGTTGGAGCTTGCACACTTTGTTAGCACCTTTTGGATCGACAAAACCTTCCGGTTGCATCATATACAACTCTTCTTCCAGAAATCCATTCAGGAATGCACTTCTGACATCCATTTGCCAAATTTTATAATCATAAAATGCGGCAATTGCTAACATGATTCAGACAGACTTAAGCATCGCTACGGGTGAGAAAGTGTCATCGTTGTCAACCCCTTGAACTTGTCGAAAACCTTTTGCAACAAGTCGAGCTTTGTAGACAGTTACATTACCATCAGCGTCAGTCTTCTTCTTGAAGATCCATTTATTCTCAATGGCTTGCCGATCATCGAGCAAATCAACCAAAGTTCATACTTTGTTCTCATACATGGATCCTATCTCAGATTTCATGGCTTCAAGCCATTTTGTGGAATCTGGGCTCATCATCGCTTCCTCATAGTTTGTAGGTTCGCCATGGTCAAGTAACATGACTTCTAGAATAGGATTACCATACCACTCTGGTGCGGATCTTACTCTGGTAGACCTACGAGGTTCAGTAGAAACTTGATCTGAAGTTTCATGATCAATATCATTAGCTTCCTCACTAATTGGTGTAGTTGTCACAGGAACCAGTTCTTGTGATGAACTACTTTCCAATAAGGGAGAAGGTACAGTTACCTCATCAAGTTCTACTTTCCTCCACTCACTTCTTTCGAGAGAAACTCCTTCTCTAGAAAGGATCCGAATTTAGCAACAAAAATCTTGCCCTCAGATCTGTGATAGAAGATGTACCCAATAGTCTCTTTTGGGTATCTTATGAAGACACATTTCTCCGATTTGGGTTCGAGCTTATCCGGTTGAAGTTTCTTCACATAAGCATCGCAGCCCCAAACTTTAAGAAACGACAACTTTGGTTTCTTGCCAAACCACAGTTTATAAGGCGTCGTCTCAACGGATTTTGATGGTGCCCTATTTAACGTGAATGCAGTCGTCTCTAAAGCATAACCCCAAAATGATAGCGGTAAATCAGTAAGAGACATCATAGATCGCACCATATCTAATAAAGTACAATTACGACATTCGGACACACCATTTCATTGTGGTGTTCTGGGTGGCGTGAGTTGCGAAACTATTCTGCATTGTTTCAAATGTAGACCAAACTCGTAACTCAAATATTCTCCTCCATGATCAGATCGTAGAAATTTTATTTTCTTGTTACGATGATTTTCCACTTCACTCTGAAACTCTTTGAACTTTTCAAATGTTTCAGACTTGTGTTTCATGAAGTAGATATACCCATATATGCTCAAATCATCTGTGAAGGTGAGAAAATAACGATACCCGTCGCGAGCCTCAATATTCATTGGACCACATACATCAGTATGTATGATTTCCAACAAGTCAGTTGCTCGCTCCATAGTTCCGGAGAACGGCGTTTTAGTCAGCTTGCCCATGAGGCACGGTTCGCAAGTACCAAGTGATTCATAATCAAGTGATTCCAAAAGTCCATCAGTATGGAGTTTCTTCATGCGCTTTACACCGATATGACCTAAACGGCAGTGCCACAAATAAGTTGCACTATCATTATCAACTCTGCATCTTTTGGCTTCAACATTATGAATATGTGTATCACTACTATCGAGATTTAATAAAAATAGACCACTCTTAAAGGGTGCATGACCATAAAAGATATTACTCATATAAATAGAATGACCGTTATTATCTGATTTAAATGAATAACCGTCTCGCATCAAACAAGATCCAGATATAATGTTCATGCTCAATGCTGGCACCAAATAACAATTATTTAGGTCTAAAACTAATACCGATGGTAGATGTAGAGGTAGCGTGCCGACCGCGATCACATTGACTTTGGAACCATTTCCCACGCGCATCGTCACCTCGTCCTTAGCCAATCTTCGCTTAATCCGTAGTCCCTGTTTCGAGTTGCAAATATTAGCAATAGAACCAGTATCAAATACCCAGGTACTACTGCGAGCATTAGTAAGGTACACATCAATAACATGTATATCATATATACCTTTGTTCACTTTTCCATCCTTCTTATCCGCCAAATACTTGGGGCAGTTCTGCTTCCAGTGTCCAGTCTGCTTGCAGTAGAAGCACTTAGTCTCAGGCTTAGGTCCAGACTTGGGTTTCTTCTCTTGAGCAGCAACTTGTTTGGTGTTCTTCTTGAAGTTCCCCTTCTTCTTCCCTTTGCCCTTTTTCTTGAAACTGGTGGTCTTATTGACCATCAACACTTGATGCTCCTTCTTGATTTCTACCTCCGTAGCCTTTAGCATTGCGAAGAGCTCGGGAATAGTCTTGTCCATCCCTTGCATATTATAGTTCATCACGAAGCTCTTGTAGCTTGGTGGCAATGATTGAAGAATTCTGTCAATGACACTATCATCAGGAAGATTAACTCCAGTTGAATCAAGTGATTATTATACCCAGACATTTTGAGTATGTGTTGACTGACAGAACTATTCTCCTCCATCTTACAGCTATAGAACTTATTGGAGACTTCATATCTCTCAATCCGGGCATTTGCTTGAAATATTAACTTCAACTCCTGGAACATCTCATATGCTCCATGACGTTCAAAACATCGTTGAAGACCCGCTTCCAAGTTGTAAAGCATGGCACACTGAACTATCGAGTAGTCATCAGCTTTGCTCTACCAGACGTTCTTAACGTCGTCAGTTGCATCTGCAGCAGGCCTGGCACCTAGCGGTGCTTCCAGGACGTAATTCTTCTGTGCAGCAATGAGGATAATCCTCAGGTTACGGACCCAGTCCGTGTAATTGCTACTATCATCTTTCAACTTAGCTTTCTCAAGGAACGCATTAAAATTCAACGGAACAATAGCACGAGCCATCTATCTACAACAAACATAGACAAGCAAAATACTATCAGGTACTAAGTTCATGACAAATTTTAGTTCAATTAATCATATTACTTAAGAACTCCCACTTAGACAGACATCTCTCTAGTCATCTAAGTGATCACGTGATCCAAATCAACTAAACCATGTCCGATCATCACGTGAGATGGAGTAGTTTCAATGGTGAACATCACTATGTTGATCATATCTACTATATGATTCATGTTCGACCTTTCGGTCTCCGTGTTCCGAGGCCATATCTGTATATGCTAGGCTCGTCAAGTTTAACTTGAGTATTCCGCGTGTGCAACTGTTTTGCACCCGTTGTATTTGAACGTAGAGCCTATCACACCCGATCATCACGTGGTGTCTCAGCACGAAGAACTTTCGCAATGGTGCATACTCAGGGAGAACACTTCTTGATAATTTAGTGAGAGATCATCTTAAAATGCTACCGTCAATCAAAGCAAGATAAGATGCATAAAGGATAAACATCACATGCAATCAATATAAGTGATATGATATGGCCATCATCATCTTGTGCTTGTGATCTCCATCTCCGAAGCACCGTCATGATCACCATCATCACCGGCGCGACACCTTGACCTCCATCATAGCATCGTTGTCGTTACGCCATCTATTGCTTCTACGACTATCGCTACCGCTTAGTGATAAAGTAAAGCAATTACAGGGCGTTTGCATTTCATACAATAAAGCGACAACCATATGGCTCCTGCAAGTTGCCGATAACTTCGGTTACAAAACATGATCATCTCATACAATAAAATATAGCATCACGTCTTGACCATATCACATCACAACATGCCCTACAAAACCAAGTTAGACGTCCTCTACTTTGTTGTTGCAAATTTTACGTGGCTGCTACGGGCTGAGCAAGAACCGTTCTTACCTACGCATCAAAACCACAACGATAGTTCGTCAAGTTAGTGTTGTTTTAACCTTCGCAAGGACCGGGCGTAGCCACACTCAGTTCAACTAAAATTGGAGAAACAGACACCCGCTAGTCACCTGTGTGCAAAGCACGGCGGTAAAACCAGTCTCGCGTAAGCGTACGCGTAATGTCGGTCTGGGCCGCTTCATCCAACAATACCGTTGAACCAAAGTATGACATGCTGGTAAGCAGTATGACTTCTATCGCCCACAACTCACTTGTGTTCTACTCGTGCATATAACATCTATGCATAAAACCTGGCTCGGATGCCTTTGTTGGGGAACGTAGTAATTTCAAAAAAATTCCTACGCACACGCAAGATCATGGTGATGCATAGCAACAAGAGGGGAGAGTGTTGTCCACGTAACCTCGTAGACCGAAAGCGGAAGCGTTATGACAATGCGGTTGATGTAGTCGTACGTCTTCACGATCCGACCGATCCAAGTACCGAACGTACGGCACCTCCGAGTTCAGCACACGTTCAGCTCGATGACGATCCCCGGACTCCGATCCAGCAGGGTGTTGGGGATGAGTTCCGTCAGCACGACGGCATGGTGACAATGATGATGTTCTACCGACACAGGGCTTCGCCTAAGCACCGCTACGATATGACCGAGGTGGAATATGGTGGAGGGGGCACCGCACACGACTAAGGAACGATCACGAAGATCAACTTGTGTGTCTAGAGGTGCCCCCCTGCCCCCGTATATAAAGGAGCAAGGGGGGAGGCCGGCCGGCCGTAGGGGCACGCCAAGGAGGGGGGAGTCCTCCTCCTAGTGGGAGTAGGACTCCCCTTCCTAGTCCAACTAGGAAGGAGGAAGGGAGGAAGGAAAGAGAGGGAGAGGGAGAGGGAAAGTGGGGCCGCGCCCCCTCCCCTAGTCCAATTCGGACTCCTCGTGGGAGGGGGCACGCCACCTCATGGGCTGCTGCCCTCTCTCTCCCCTCAGACCCACTAAGGCCCAATACTTCCCCGGGGGGTTCCGATAACCCCTCCGGCACTCCGATTTTCTCCGAAATCACCAGGAACACTTCCGGTGTCCGAACATAGTCGTCCAATATATCAATCTTTATGTCTCGACCATTTCGAGACTCCTCGTCATGTCCATGATCACATCCGGGACTCCGAACAACCTTCGGTACATCAAAACTTATAAACTCATAATAAAACTGTCATCGTAACGTTAAGCGTGCGGACCCTACGGGTTCGAGAACTATGTAGACATGGCCTAGAACTGTTTCCGGTCAATAACCAATAGCAGAACCTGGATTCTCATATTGGTTCTACGAAGATCTTTATCGGTCAAACCGCATAACAACATACGTTGTTCCCTTTGTCATCGGTATGTTACTTGCCCGAGATTCGATCGTCGGTATCTAAATACCTAGTTCAATCTCGTTACCGGCAAGTCTCTTTACTCGTTACGTAATGCATCATTTCGTAACCAACTCATTGGCCACATTGCTTGCAAGGCTTATAGTGATGTGCATTACCGAGAGGGCCCAAAGATACCTCTCCGACAATCGGAGTGACAAAACCTAATCTCGAAATACGCCAACTCAACATGTACCTTTGGAGACACATGTAGAGCTCCTTTATAATCACCCAGTTACGTTGTGACGTTTGGTAGCACACAGAGTGTTCCTCCGGTAAACGGGAGTTGCATAATCTCATAGTTGTAGGAACTTTGTATAAGTCATGAAGAAAGCAATAGCAACATACTAAACGATCAAGTGCTAGGCTAACGGAATCGGTCAAGTCAATCGCATCATTCTCCTAATGATATGATCTCGTTAATCAAATGATAACACATGTCTATGGTTAGGAAACATAACCATCTTTGATTAATGAGCTAGTCAAGTAGAGGCATACTAGTGACATTATGTTTGTCTATGTATTCACACATGTATCATGTTTCCGGTTAATACAATTCTAGCATGAATAATAAACATTTATCATGATGTGAGGAAATAAATAATAATTTTATTATTGCCTCTAGGGCATATTTCCTTCAGTCTCCCACTTGCACTAGAGTCAATAATCTAGATTACACAGTAATGATTCTAACACCCATGGAGTCTTGGTGTTGATCATGTTTTGCTCATGGAAGAGGCTTAGTCAACGGGTCTGCAACATTCAGGTCCGTATGTATCTTGCCAATCTCTATGTCTCCCACCTGGACTTGGTCCCGGATGGAATTGAAGCGTCTCTTGATGTGCTTGGTCCTCTTGTGAAATCTGGATTCCTTTGCCAAGGCAATTGCACCAGTATTGTCACAGAAGATCTTCATTGGTCCCGATGCACTAGGTATGACACCTAGATCGGAAATGAACTCCTTCGTCCAGACTCCTTCATTTGCTGCTTCCGAAGCAGCTATGTACTCCGCTTTGCATGTAGATCCCGCCATGACGCTTTGTTTAGAACTGCACCAACTTACAGCTCCACCGTTTAATAAAAATACGTATCCGGTTTGTGATTTAGAATTGTCCGGATCAGTGTCAAAGCTTGCATCGACGTAACCATTTACGACTAGCTCTTTGTCACCTCCATAAACGAGAAACATATCCTTAGTCCTTTTTAGGTATTTCAGGATGTTCTTGACCGCTATCCAGTGATCCACTCCTGGATTACTTTGGTACCTCCCTGCTAAACTTATTGCTAAGCATACATCAGGTCTGGTACACAGCATTGCATACATGATAGAGCCTATGGCTGAAGCATAGGGAACATCTTTCATTTTCTCTCTATCTTCTGCTGTGGTCGGGCATTGAGTCTGACTCAACTTCACACCTTGCAATACAGGCAAGAACCCTTTCTTTGCCTGATCCATTTTGAACTTTTTCAAAACTTTATCAAGGTATGTGCTTTGTGGAAGTCCAATTAAGCGTCTTGATCTATCTCTATAGATCTTGATGCCCAATATGTAAGCAGCTTCACCGAGGTCTTTCATTTAAAAACTTTTATTCAAGTATCCCTTTATGCTATCCAGAAATTCTATATCATTTCCAATTAACAATATGTCATCTACATATAATATCAGAAATGCTACAGAGCTCCCACTCACTTTCTTGTAAATACAGGCTTCTCCAAAAGTCTGTATAAAACCATATGCTTTGATAATACTATCAAAGCGTTTATTCCAACTCCGAGATGCTTGCACCAGTCCATAAATGGATCGTTGGAGCTTGCACACTTTGTTAGCACCTTTTGGATCGACAAAACCTTTCGGTTGCATCATATAGAACTCTTCTTCCAGAAATCCATTCAGGAATGCAGTTTTGACATCCATTTGCCAAATTTCATAATCATAAAATGCGGCAATTGCTAACATGATTCAGACAGACTTAAGCATCGCTACGGGTGAGAAAGTCTCATCGTAGTCAACCCCTTGAAGACACCTGTAGAGCTCCTTTATAATCACCTAGTTACGTTGTGACGTTTGGTAGCACACAAAGTGTTCCTCCGGTAAATGGGAGTTGCATAATCTCATAGTTGTAGGAACTTTGTATAAGTCATGAAGAAAGCAATAGCAACATACTAAACGATCAAGTGCTAGGCTAACGGAATGGGTCAAGTCAATCACATCATTCTCCTAATGATATGATCTCGTTAATCAAATGAAAACACATGTCTATGGTTAGGAAACATAACCATCTTTGATTAATGAGCTAGTCAAGTAGAGGCATACTAGTGACATTATGTTTGTCTATGTATTCACACATGTATCATGTTTCCGGTTAATACAATTCTAGCATGAATAATAAACATTTATCATGATATGAGGAAATAAATAATAACTTTATTATTGCCTCTAGGGCATATTTCCTTCAGCTAGTAGTGTCGATTACTCCTTGTAGTTGATGCTAATTGGTTTACTTGGTGGAAGATCATATGTTCAAATCCTTTATGCATATTATTACTCCTCTAATTATGAACATGAATATGCTTTGTGAGTAGTTACGTTTGTTCCTGAGGACATGGCTATTAGTAGTCGTGTGAATTTGGTATTCGTTCGATATTTTGATGAGATGTATGTTGTTTTTTCCTCTAGTGGTGTTATGTGAACGTCGACTACATGACACTTCACCATTATTTGGGCCTAGAGGAAGGCTTGGGGAAGTAATAAGTAGATGATGGGTTGCTAGACTGACAGAAGCTTAAACCCTAGTTTATGCGTTGCTTCGTTAGGGGCTGATATGGATCCATATGTTTAATGTTGTGGTTAGGTTTACCTTAATACCTCTTTTGTAGTTGCGGATGCTTGCAATAGGGGTTAATCATGAGTGGGATGCTTGTCCAAGTTAGGGCAGTACCCAAGTATCGGTCCACCCACATATCAAATTATCAAAGTACCGAACGTGAATCATATGAACGTGATTAAAACTAGCTTGACGATAATTCCCAATGTGTCCTCAGGAGCTCCTTTATTATTATTAGAAATTGTCCAGGCTTATCCTTTGCTACATAAAGGATTGGGCCACCTTGCTGCACTTTATTTACTTGTTGCTCGTTACTATTTATCTTATCACAAAACTATCTATCACCTACAATTTCAGTGCTTGCAGAGAAAACCTTACTGAAAACCGCTTATCATTTCCTTCTGCTCCTCGTTGGGTTCGACACTCTTACTTATCGAAAGGACTAGGTTAGATCCCCTACACTTGTGGGTCATCAAGACTCTTTTCTGGCGCCGTTGCCGGGGAGTGTAGTGCTTTTGGTGAGTGGAACTTGGTAAGGAAACATTTATATAGTGTGCTGAAATTTTCTGTTTCTTGTCACTATGGAAACTAATCCTTTGAGGGGCTTGTTTGGGGTATCTTCACCTCAACCAGAAGAGCAAAGAGTTGCTCCTCAACCTACTGAACTTTATGAAAATATTTATTTTGAGATTCCTTCGGGTATGATAGAGAAACTGCTAGCTAATCCATTTGCGGGAGATGGAACATTGCATCCCGATTTACACCTTATCTTTGTGGATGAAGTTTGTGGATTATTTAAGCTTGCTGGTATTCCCGATGATGTTGTCAAAAGGAAGGTCTTCCCTTTATCTTTGAAGGGAGATGCAATGACATGGTATAGGCTATGTGATGATACAAGATCTTGGAATTATAAGCGATTGAAGTTGGAATTTCACCAGAAGTTCTATCCTATGCATCTTGTTCATCGTGATCGTAATTACATATATAATTTCTGGCCTCACGAAGGAGAAAGCATCGCTCAAGCTTGGGGGAGGCTTAAATCAATGATATATTCATGCCCCGATCATGAGCTCTCTCGGGAAATGATTATTCAGAATTTTTATGCTCGGCTTTCTCTTGATAATCGCAACCTACTCGATACTTCCTGTGTTGGTTCTTATATGCTGAAGACTATTGATTTCAAATGGGACTTATTGGAAAGAATTAAACGCAACTCTGAAGATTGGGATTCCGATGATGGTAAGGAGTCAGGTATGACACCTAAGTTCGATTGTGTTAAATCTTTTATGGATACCGATGTTTTTCGTGGATTTAGCGCTAAGTATGGACTTGACTCTGAGATAGTAGCTACTTTCTGTGAATCTTTTGCTACTCACATTGATCTCCCTAAGGAGAAGTGGTTTAAATATAATCCTCTTGTTGAAGTGAAAGTAGTTGGACCTATTACAGTCGAAGAAAAGACTATTACCTATAGTGATCCTATTGTTCCTACTGCTTATGTTGAAAAACCTCCTTTCCCTGTTAGGATAAAGGATCATGCTAAAGCTTCGACTGTCGTTCGTAAGAGTAGTACTAGGACTTATACACCTCCCAAGAAAATTAACGTTGAACCTAGTATTGTTATGGTTAAAGATCTCTTGGATGAGGACTTAGATGGGCATGTTATTTCTTTCTTGGGTTAGACTGCTAATATTGCTAGACCTGATACTAAGACACGTAGACCTGTCGTAGGCACACCTGTTATTTCTGTTAAAATAGGAGATCATTGTTATCATGGCTTATGCGATATGGGTGCTAGTGCTAGTGCGATACCTTATGATCTTTATAAAGAAATTATGCACGACATTGCACCCGTTGAATTAGAAGACATTGATGTTACTATTAAGCTTGCTAATAGGGATACCATTAAACCTATTGGGATTGTTGGAGATGTTGAAGTTTTGTGTGGGAAGGTTAAATACCCTGCTGATTTTCTTGTTCTTGCTTCCCCACAAGATGCCTTTTGTCCCATTATTTTTGGTAGGCCCTTCTTGAATACTGCTAGTGCTAAGATTAATTGTGAAAGGAATATTGCCACTGTTGGCATAGATGGTATGTCTCATGAGTTTAATTTCGCTAAGTTTAGTACACAACCTCATGAAAGGGAACCACCTAGTAAGGATGAGATTATTGGTCTTGCTTCCATTGCTGTTCCTCCAACTGATCCGTTAGAACAATATTTGCTAGACCATGAAAACGATATGTTTATGAAGGAAATGGAAGAAATAGATGAGGTGTTCATTAAACAGGAACCTATGCTGAAACATAACCTTCCCGTTGAAATTCTTGGGGATCCCCCTCCACCCAAGGGTGATCCCGTGTTTGAACTCAAACCATTACCTGATAATCTTAAGTATGCTTATCTTGATGAAAAAGAAATATATCCTATTATTATTAGTGCTAACCTTTCAGAGAAAGAAGAAGAAAGATTATTGAAAACTCTGAAGAAGCACCGAGTTGCTATTGGATATACTCTGGATGATCTTAAGGGCGTCAGTCCCACGTTATGCCAACACAAAATTAATATGGAGGACGATGCCAAACCTGTTAGAGATCCTCAAAGCCGATTAAATCCCAAGATGAAGGAAGTGGTAAGAAAGGAGATACTAAAGCTCCTTGAGGCAGGTATTATTTATCCCGTTGCTAATAGTGAATGGGTGAGCCATGTCCATTGTGTCCCTAAAAAGGGAGGTATTACCGTCATTCCTAATGATAAAGATGAATTGATCCCGCAAAGAATTATTACAAGTTATAGGATGGTAATTGATTTCCGTAAGTTAAATAAAGCTACTAAGAAAGATCATTACCCTTTACCTTTTATTGATCAAATGCTAGAAAGGTTATCCAAACACACACATTTCTACTTTCTAGATGGTTATTCTAGCTTCTCTCAAATACCTGTGTCCGCGAAGGATCAATCTAAAACTACTTTTACTTTCCCTTTTGGTACCTTTGCTTATAGACGTATGCCTTTTGGTTTATGTAATGCACCTGCTACCTTTCAAAGATGCATGATGGCTATATTTTCTGATTTTTGTGAAAAGATTTGTGAGGTATTCATGGATGACTTCTCCGTCTATGGATCCTCTTTTGATGATTGTTTCAGCAACCTTGATCGAGTTTTACAGAGATGCGAAGACACTAGTCTCGTACTGAATTGGGAAAAGTGTCACTTTATGGTTAATGAAGGCATTGTCTTGGGGCACAAGATCTCCGAGAGAGGTATTGAAGTTGATAAAGCCAAAGTTGATGCTATTGAAAAGATGCCATGTCCCAAGGACATAAAAGGTATAAGAAGTTTCCTCGGTCATGCCAGTTTTTATAGGAGGTTCATTAATGACTTCTCTAAAATCTCTAGGCCTCTTACTAATTTATTGCAAAAAGATATTCCTTTTGTCTTTGATGGTGATTGTTTAGAAGCTTTTGAAACAATTAAGAAAGCTTTGATCACTGCACCTATTGTTCAGCCACCTGATTGGAATTTACCTTTTGAAATTATGTGCGATGCTAGTGATTATGCTGTAGGTGTTGTTCTAGGGCAAAGAGTCGATAAGAAATTGAATGTTATCCAGTATGCTAGTAAGGCTCTTGATACTGCCCAGAGAAATTATGCTACTACTGAAAAAGAGTTCTTAGCAGTTGTGTTTGCATGTGATAAGTTTAGACCTTATATTGTTGATTCCAAAGTTACTATTCACACTTATCATGCTGTTATTAAATGGGATAATTAGATTTATGCCCCTAGTTGTGTCCCACTGTCTGTTTTACCCCTAATTCCCAAAAGTCACCGGTTCTGTCCAAGTCACTTTACTCCTCTTATGCTTTTGCCCTTTGACCGTTTGACCGTCTGTTTGAAAACTTCATAACTAATTCATACTAAATTAGAAAAATGCAAATAAGATACCAAAATGTTCAGAAAAACATCACCTATATGTTAGTGTCATTTGCATTCATGAAAAAAGTGTTGAAAAGTGCCCATCCGAGTTTTAGCTCTTATGCTACCACCATGAGTAGTAAAATCTAAAAAACTTCAAAAAAATTCAAAAAAAATTGGTGGCAAAGAAAGACAAATGTTTTAAGTGCCTGCCAAGTTTCATCAGGGAATAACATTCGTGGGTACTGTGGCAAAAAAAACAATCAACACTCCAAAATAGATTATTTTTTTTGCCACGACTTCCACGAATGTTGTTCCCTAATGAAACTTGGCAAGCACTTAGAACATTTGTGGTTCTTTGCCACCATATTTTTTTTCAAATTTTTGAATTTTTTAGAGTTTACTATTCATGGTGGTATCAAAAGAGCTAAAACTTGGATGTGCACTTTCCAACACTTTTTTATGAATGCAAATGACACTGACATATAGGTGATGTTTTTCTAAACATTTTGGTATCTTATTTGCATTTTTTTGATTTAGTATGAATTAGTTATGAAGTTTTCAAACTGACGGTCAAACGGTCAAAGGGCAAAATTATAAGAGGAGCAAAGTGACTTGGACATAATCGGTGACTTTTGGGAATTAGGGGTAAAACAGACGAGTGGGACACAACTAGGGGCATAAATATAATTATCCCTTATTAAATATCTTATGGAAAAGAAAGATGCTAAGCCTAGACTCATTAGATGGGTTCTCTTACTCCAAGAATTTGACTTGCATATTATTGATAGAAAGGGAGCTGAGAACCCCGTTGCAGATAACTTGTCTAGGTTAGAGAATATTCTTGATGACCCACTGCCTATTAATGATAGCTTTCCTGATGAACAATTAGCGGTCGTCAATGCTTCTCGTACTGCTCCTTGGTATGCTGATTATGCTAATTACATTGTTGCTAAATATATACCGCCTAGTTTCACATACCAGCAAAAGAAAAAGTTCTTTTATGATTTAAGACATTACTTCTGGGATGATCCACACCTTTATAAAGAAGGAGTAGATGGTGTTATTAGACGTTATGTACCTGAGCATGAACAAGAACAGATCCTACGCAAGTGTCACTCCGAGGCATATGGAGGACACCACGCTAGAGATAGAACTGCACATAAGGTATTACAATCTGGTTTTTATTGGCCTACTCTCTTCAAAGATGCTCGTAAGTTTGTCTTATCTTGTGATGAATGTCAAAGAATAGGTAACATTAGTAGACGTCAAGAAATGCCTATGAATTATTCTCTTGTTATTGAACCGTTTGATGTTTGGGGCTTTGATATTATGGGACCTTTTCCTCCCTCTAATGGTTATACACATATTTTAGTTGCTGTTGATTACGTTACTAAGTGGGTAGAAGCTATTCCAACTAGTAGTGTTGATCATAACACTTCTATTAAAATGCTTAAAGAAGTTATTTTTCCGAGGTTTGGACTCCCTAGATATCTTATGACTGATGGTGGTTCACATTTTATTCATGGTGCTTTCCGTAAGATGCTTGCTAAGTATGATGTCAATCATAGAATAGCATCCCCTTATCATCCGCAGTCTAGTGGTCAAGTAGAGTTGAGCAATAGAGAGCTCAAATTAATTTTGCAAAAGACTGTGAATAGATCTAGAAAGAATTGGTCCAAGAAACTTGATGATGCATTATGGGCCTATAGAACTGCATACAAAAATCCTATGGGTATGTCTCCTTATAAGATGGTTTATGGAAAAGCGTGTCATTTACCTCTTGAACTTGAACAAAAAGCATATTGGGCTATTAAAGAGCTCAATTATGACTTCAAACTTGCCGGTGAGAAGAGGTTGTTTGATATTAGCTCACTTGATGAATGGAGAACCCAAGCCTATGAGAATGCCAAGCTTTTCAAAGAAAAATTCAAACGCTGGCATGATAAGAGGATACAGAAGCGTGAGTTTAACGTAGGAGATTATGTGTTATTATTCAACTCTCGTTTAAGATTTTTTGCAGGAAAACTTCTCTCAAAATGGGAAGGTCCCTACGTTATCGAGGAGGTCTATCGTTCTGGTGCTATAAAAATCAACAACTTCGAAGGCACAAGTCCAAGGGTGGTTAATGGTCAAAGAATTAAACACTATATTTCAGGTAATCCTATTAATGTTGAAACTAATATTATTGAAACCGTAACCCCTGAGGAATACATAAAGGACACTTTCCAAAACGTTCCAGACTCTGAAAAGGTATAGGTATGCGGTACGGTAAGTAAACCGACTCCAAAACAGCTCTAATGGCAATTTTTATCAGTTTTGGATTATTTAAGAATTTTAGGAAGAAAGAAGTAGTCAGGAAGGGACACGAGGCTCCCACGAGAGTGGAGGGCGCCCCCCTGTAGGGCGCGCCCCGCTGTCTCGTGGGCACCTCGTGTGCCTCCCGGACTCCGTTTTCTTGTATGTTACGTATTTTGGTCGGTAAAAATTCATTATATATACTCCTGAAAGTTTTGACCACCGTATCACGCAAATATCCTCTGTTTTCATTTTGAGCTGTTTCTGTTTCAGATCTAGAGCATCATGGCGTCTCCAAGCGCTCCTAAGGACAAGTTCTTCGAGAGGGTTATCAACCCCTATCTCGCGGCGGTACTGCAACACCCTCAAACCATTGAGATGAGTGAGGGGGTGCTGCACATCCGCGATGTGGAGGGACCAAGGCATACCGGGAGTGTGGAGACAAAGCTCGAAGCCGTGGAGCAGGGAGTTTTCAAGTGTCAAGGGATGGTGGAGTGTGGCCTCAACGCCAACCAGATGATGATCATGGAGTTCACCAACAACCACAAACTAGATGCTAAATTCATTGGAGAGACCATCTTCAAGCTTCAAGAGAAAATCGAGCACCTCCAAGCCCAGATCTATGACCTGCAAAACCAGAACAGTGAGTATGAATATAGATTCAAGCGAATGAGTTTGGCTGCAGATTTAAGGATCCCGGAGACTCGATCATCCTTTTATGATGGAGAGTCTATGCCTTGGAAGACGAACGACAAGCCTACATCATCAACAACTCCTACTTCACCACCTCCGAGGACATAATCACATGGGTATGGGCACTCCCCTTGGCAACTGCCAAGCTTGGGGGAGGTGCCCCGGTATCGTATCACCATCACACTCCTATCTTTACCGCTTTTATTTGGTTCGATCCCTTTAGTAGCATCTTGATATAGTAGATTGAAGTTTTGATATCAAGTAGTTTTGAGTTTTGCATTGTGATCTCTTTATGTAATCGACTCCGTGTGCTATCTATAATAAAGATTAGTGTTGAGTCAAGGGCTTTGCTATGTTGCTATGATCTTGAGAAAGTAGAAAGAATAAAAGAGTTCATATTGATCTTATGGATAGTGATAACTTCACACATAGAAAGTATGAGGCATAAAATCTGTTGAGAGTTGATGAACGTAGCCTTGGTCATTGTTGCAATTAATAGGAAGTGATAAGGAAAGAGGGGTTCACATATAGATATATTATCTTGGACATCTTTTATGATTGTGAAGCACTCATTAAGTATGACATGCTAAAGGAGTTGATGTTGGACAAGGAAGACAACGTAATGGTTTATGTTTTCCGACATCTCAGTTAAAGTATATTGTCATTGACCTTCCAAACATGTTGAGCTTGCCTTTCCCCCTCATGCTAGCCAAATTCCTTGCACCAAGTAGAGATACTGCTTGTGCTTCCAAATATCCTTAAACCCAGTTTTGCCATGAGAGTCCACCATACCTACCTATGGATTGAGTAAGATCCTTCAAGTAAGTTGTCATCAGTGCAAGCAATAAAAATTGCTCTCTAATTATGTATGACTTATTAGTGCGGAGAAAATAAGCTTTGTACGAACTTGTTGTGGAAGTAATAAAAGCGACGGACTGCATAATAAAGGTCCACATACAAGGGGCAATATAAAGTGACGTTCTTTTGCATTAAGATTTTATGCATCAACCCTAAACGCGCATGACAACCTCTGCTTCCCTCCGCGAAGGGCCTATCTTTTACTTTATGTTTTTACTTTATGCTTGAGTCAAGGTGATCCTCACCTTTCCCTTTTTCATTTTATCCTTTGGCAAGCTCCTCGTATTTGAAAGATCATGATATATATATATATATCCAATTGGATGTAGGTTAGCATGGGCTATTATTGTTGACATCACCTAGAGGTGAATACGTGGGGAGGCAACACAATAAGCCCCTATCTTTCTCAGTGTCCGGCTGAAACTCTATAATCACAAGTACTGCATGAGTGTTAGCAATTGTAGGAGACTACGAGATAGTTGAGTATGTGAGCTTGCTGAAAAGCTCTATTATTGACTCTCTCTGATGTTACGGTAAATTGTAATTGCTTCAATGACTGAGATTATAGTTTGTTAGTTCCCAATGAAGTTTTTGAACCATACTTGACATTGTGAATTGCTTGTTACTTGAGCATAGGAAATCATATGACAAAATCTATATATGTTGCTGTTATTAGAATGATCATGATGCCCTCATGTCCGTATTTTATTTTTATAGACACCTCTATGTCTAAACATGTGGACATATTTTTCTATTTCGTCTTCCGCTTGAGGACAAGCGAGGTCTAAGCTTGGGGGAGTTGATACGTCCATTTTGCATCATGCTTTTATATCAATATTTATTGCATTATGGGCTGTTATTACACATTATATCTCAATACTTATGGCTATTCTCTCTTATTTTACAAGGTTTACCATGAAGAGGGGGAATGTCGGCAACTGGAATTCTGGCTGGAAAAGGAGCAAACATTGGAAACCTATTCTGCACAGCTCCAAAAGTTCTAAAACTCCACGAAACAACTTTTTGGATTTAATAAGAATTTCTGAGCGAAAGAAATAGGCCAGGGGGCCCACACCCTATCCAGGAGACAGGGGGGCGCGCCCCCCCTATAGGGCGCGCCCCCTATCTCCTGGGCCCCTTGGTGGGCCTCCGGCGTCCATCTTCTGCTATATCATCACTTTTACTCTGGAAAAATCATGGGCAAGCTTATGGGACGAAACTCCGCCGCCACGAGGCGAAACCTTGGCGTAATCAATCTAGGGCTCTGGCGGAGCTGTTCTGCCGGGGACACTTCCCTCCGGGAGGGGGAAATCATCACCAACGTCATCACCAACGATCCTCTCATCGGGAGGGGGTCAATATCCATCAACATCTTCACCAACACCATCTCCTCTCAAAACCCTAGTTCATCTCTTGTATCCAATCTTGTATCAAAACCACAAATTGGTACCTGTGGGTTGCTAGTAGTGTTGATTACTCCTTGTAGTTGATGCTAATTGGTTTACTTGGTGGAAGATCATATGTTCAGATCCTTTATGCATATTATTACTCCTCTGATTATGAACATGAATATGCTTTGTGAGTAGTTATGTTTGTTCCTGCGGACATGGGTGAAGTCTTGCTATTAGTAGTCGTGTGAATTTGGTATTTGTTCGATATTTTGATGAGATGTATGTTGTCTTTTCCTCTAGTGGTGTTATGTGAGCATCGACTACATGACACTTTTCACCATTATTTGGGCCTAGAGGAAGGCATGGGGAAGTAATAAGTAGATGATGGGTTGCTAGAGTGACAGAAGCTTAAACCCTAGTTTATGCGTTGCTTCATTAGGGGCTGATATGGATCCATATGTTTAATGTTGTGGTTAGGTTTACCTTAATACTTCTTGTGTAGTTGTGGATGCTTGCAATAGGGGTTAATCATGAGTGGGATGCTTGTCCAAGTTAGGGAAGTACCCAAGTATCGGTCCACCCACATATCAAATTATCAAAGTACCGAACGCGAATCATATGAACATGATGAAAACTAGCTTGACGATAATTCCCAATGTGTCCTTGGGAGCTCCTTTATTATTATTAGAAATTGTCCAGGCTTATCCTTTGCTACATAAAGGATTGGGCCACCTTGCTGCACTTTATTTACTTTATTTACTTGTTGCTTGTTACTATTTATCTTATCACAAAACTATCTATCACCTACAATTTCAGTGCTTGCAGAGAAAACCTTACTGAAAACCGCTTATCATTTCCTACTGCTCCTTGTTGGGTTTGACACTCTTACTTATCGAAAGGACTACGATAGATCCCCTACACTTGTGGGTCATCAGTTCCCCACAAGATAGCTTTTGTCCCATTATATTTGGTAGACCCTTCTTGAATACTATTAATGCTAGGATTGATTGCGAAAAGGATGTCGTTACTATTGGTCTGGGGGATACGACACATGAGTTTAATTTTGCTAAATTCCGTAGACAACCCCATGATAAAGAATTGCCTAGGAAAGATGAAATTATTGGTCTTGCTTCTATTGTCGTGCCTCCTACTGATCCTTTAGAACAATATTTGCTAGACCATGAAAATGATATGTTTATGAATGAAAGAAGGGAACTAGATGAAGTATTCCTTAAACAGGGTCCTATTTTGAAACACAACTTACGTGTTTAAATCCTTGGGGATCCTCCTCCACCCAAGGGTGATCCCATGTTTGAGCTTAAACCTTTACCTGATACTCTTAAATATGCTCATCTTGATGAAAAGAAGATATATCCTGTTATTATTAGTGCTAACCTTTCAGAGCAGGAAGAGGAAAGATTATTGAAAACTCTGAAGAAGCATCATGCTGCTATTGGATATACTCTCGATGATCTTAAGGGCATTAGTCCCACTCTATGCCAACACAAAATAAAATTGTAAGAAGATGCCAAACCAGTTGGAGATCATCAACGACGTCTAAATCCTAAAATGAAAGAAGTGGTAAGAAAGGAAATACTAATGCTCCTCGAGGCAGGTATAATTTATCCCGTTGCTGATAGTCAGTGGGTAAGCCATGTCCATTGTGTCCCTAAGAAGTGAGGTATTACTGTTATTCCTAATGATAAAGATGAATTGATCCCACAAAGAATTATTACAGGTTATAGGATGGTAATTGATTTCCATAAATTAAATAAAGCTACTAAGAAAGATCATTACCCTTTACCATTTATTGATCAAATGCTTGAAAGACTATCCAAACATATACTTTTTTTTCTTTCTAGATGGTTATTCTGGTTTCTCTCAAATACCTGTGTCAGCGGACGATCAAGCAAAGACTACTTTTACTTGCCATTTCGGTACTTTTGCTTATAAGACGTATGCCTTTTGGTTTATGTAATGCACCTGCTACCTTTCAAAGATGCGTGATGGCTATATTTTCTGACTTTTGTGAAAAGATTTGTGAGGTATTCATGGATGATTTCTCCGTTTATGGATCCTCCTTTGATGACTGCTTGAGCAACCTTGATCGAGTTTTGCAGAGATGTGAAGACACTAGTATCGTCTTGAATTGGGAGAAGTGCCACTTTATAGTTAATGAAGGCATTGTCTTGGGGCATAAAATTTCTGAAAGAGGTATTGAAGTTGATAAAGCTAAAGTTGATGCTATTGAAAAGATGTCGTGTCCCAAGGACATAAAAGGTATAAGAAGTTTCCTTGGTCATGCCGGTTTTTATAGGAGGTTCATTAAGGACTTCTCTAAAATCTCTAGGCCTCTGACTAATCTATTACAAAAAGATATTCCTTTGGTTTTCGATGATGATTGTGTAGAAGCATTTGAAATACTTAAGAAAGCTTTGATCTCTGCACCTATTGTTCAACCACCTGATTGGAATTTACCCTTTGAAATTATGTGTGATGCCAGTGATTATGCTGTAGGTGCTATTCTAGGGTAAAGAGTTGATAAGAAATTAAATGTTATTCAATATGCTAGTAAAACTCTAGACACTGTCCAGAGAAATTATGCTACCACTGAAAAATAATTCTTAGCCGTTGTATTTGCATGTGATAAGTTCAGACCTTATATTGTTGATTCTAAAGTAACTATTCACACTGATCATGCTGTTATTAAATATCTTATGGAAAAGAAAGATGCTAAACCTAGACTTATTAGATGGGTCCTCTTGCTCCAAGAATTTGATTTGCATATTATTGATAGAAAGTGGGCTGAGAACCCCGTTGCAGATAACTTGTCTAGGTTAGAGAATGTTCTTGATGACCCACTACCTATTGATGATAGCTTTCCTGATGAACAATTAGCGGTCATAAATGCTTCTCGTACTGCTCCTTCGCATGCTGATTATGCTAATTACATTGTTGCTAAATTTATGCCACCTAGTTTCACATACCAGCAAAAGAAAAAGTTCTTTTATGATTTAAGACATTACTCCTGGGATGACCCACACCTTTATAAAGAAGGAGTAGATGGTGTTATTAGACGTTATGTACCTGAGCATGAACAAGAACAGATCCTACGCAAGTGTCACTCCGAGGCATATGGAGGACACCACGCTCAAGATAGAACTGCACATAAGGTATTGCAGTCCGGTTTTTATTGGTCTACTCTCTTCAAAGATGCTCGTAAGTTTGTCTTGTGATGAATGTCAAAGAATTGCTAATATTAGTAGACGTCAAGAAATGCCTTTGAATTATTCTCTCGTTATTGAACCATTTGATGTTTGGAGCTTTGATTATATGGGACCTTTTCCTGCCTCTAATGGATATACACATATTTTAGTTGTTGTTGATTACGTTACTAAGTGGGTAGAAGCTATTCCAACTAGTAGTGCTGATCATAACACCTCTATTAAGATGCTTAAAGAAGTTATTTTTCCTAGGTTTGGAGTCCCTAGATACTTAATGACTGATGGTGGCTCACATTTTATTCATGGTGTTTTTCGTAAAATGCTTGCTAAATATGATGTTAATCATAGAATTGCATCTCCATATCACCCACAGTCTAATGGTCAAGTAGAATTGAGTAATAGAGAGCTCAAATTAATTTTGCAAAAGACTGTTAATAGATCTAGAAAGAATTGGTCCAAGAAACTTGATGATGCACTATGGGCCTATAGAACTGCATATAAAATCCTATGGGTATGTCTTCGTATAAAATGGTTTATGGAAAATCATGTCACTTACCTCTCGAACTTGAACATAAGGCATATTGGGATATTAAAGAGCTCAATTATGATTTCAAACTTGCCGGTGAGAAGAGGCTATTTGATATTAGCTCACTTGATGAATGGAGAACCCAAGCATATGAGAATGCCAAGCTGTTTAAAGAAAAGGTTAAAAGATGGCATGACAAAAGGATACAAAAGCGTGAGTTTAACATAGGTGATTATGTGTTGCTATTCAACTCTCGTTTAAGATTTTTTGCAGGAAAACTTCTCTCTAAATGGGAAGGCCCTTACGTTATCGAGGAGGTCTATCGTTCCGGTGCCATAAAAATCAACAACTTCGAAGGCACAAATCCGAAGGTGGTGAATGGTCAAAGAATCAAACATTATATCTCAGGTAATCCTATAAATGTTGAAACTAATATTATCGAAACCGTAACCCCGTAGGAATACATAAGAGACACTTACCAGAATGTTTCAGGCTCCAAAAAGGAATAGGTATGAGGCACGGTAAGTAAACCGACTCCAAAACAATTCTAATAGCAATTTTTCTCTATTTTGGAATATTTAAGAAAATAGGAAAATAAGAAGTAGTACGGGAAGGACAGGAGGCCTCCACGAGGGTGGAGGGCGCGCCCTACCCTACTGGGCGCGCCCCCTGCCTTGTGGGCACCTCGTGCGCTCTCCGGACTCTGTTTTCTTGCACGATACTTCTTTTGGTCGGTAAAAATTCATTATATAATCTCCCGAAGATTTTGACCACCATATCACGCAAATATCCTCTGTATTTGTTTTGAATTGTTTCTGCCGCAGATTAGAGCAATATGTCATCCCAGGATTCGGAGGGAGAAAGCTATGTGGCTGATTACCTAGCAGACCCTAAGGTCTACGGGGACTTTTAGCATTGTGGCTGGACCACTGAGGAAGAAGAAGACTATGAGCCTAAGAGAAAGGAGGAGACGAGCTCAGATGAAGATGAGGTCCCGTTACCTCAACCTGGGGACATGCATGTGGAGTTTAAAAAGTCAAGCCTCCCTGGTAGGGCAAAGAAACCCAAGATCGAGTTTATCCCTTTTCGTCTCTTGCAGGAAAACAAACAAGAATTATGCAAAAGGATATTAAACCTTGAGCGGGAGATCGATGATCTAAGGGAGCAAAATTCCATTCTCAAGCGCAAACTAAGGAAGAAACCTACATCATCAACAACTCCATCATCACCACCTCTGAGGACATAATCACATGGGTATGGGCACACCCCTTGGCAACTGCCAAGCTTGGGGGAGGTGCCCCGGTATCGTATCACCATCACACTCTTATCTTTACCGTTTTTCTTAATTCGATCATTTTAGTAATATCTTGATCTAGTAGAATAAAGTTTTGGTATAAATTAGTTTTGAGTTTTGCTTTGTGATCCCTCTATGTAATCGAGCCCGTGAGCTATATATAATAAAGATTAGTGTTGAGTCAAGGGCTTTGCTATCTTGCTATGATCTTGAGAAAAATAAAAAGAATAAAAAGAAACAAAAGAGTTCATATTGATTTTATGGATAGTAATGATTTTATCATCGTTGCAATTAATAGGAAGTAACAAAGAAAGAAAGGTTCTCACATATAAATATACTATCTTGGACATCTTTTATGATTGTGAGCACTCATTAAAGTATGACATGCTAAAGAGATGATGTTGGACAAGGAAGACAACGTAATGGGTTATGTTTTCTCACATCTCAGTTAAAGTATATTGTCATGGATCATTCAAACATGTTGAGCTTGCCTTTCCCCCTCATGCTAGCCAAATTCCTTGCACCAAGTAGAGATACTACTTGTGCTTCCAAATATCCTTAAACCTAGTTTTGCCATGAGAGTCCACCATACCTACCTATGGATTGAGTAAGATCCTTCAAGTAAGTTGTCATGTTGCAAGCAATAAAAATTGCTCTCTAAATATGTATGACTTACTAGTGTGGAGAAAATAATCTTTATACGATCGTGTGATATGGAAGTAATAAAAGCGACAAACTGCATAATAAAGGTTCATATCACAAGTGGCAATATAAAGTGACGTTCTTTTGCATTAAGATTTTGTGCATCCAACCCTAAAAAGCACATGACAACCTCTGCTTCCCTCTGCGAAGGGCCTATCTTTTACATTATGCAAGAGTCAAGGTGATCCTCACCTTTCCCTTTTTCATTTTATCCTTTGGCAATCACCTCATGTTGGAAAGATCCTGATATATATATCCAATTGGATGTAAGTTAGCATGGACTATTATTGTTGACATTACCCTTGAGGTAAAACGTTGGGAGGCAACACTATAAGCCCCTATCTTTCTCTGTGTCCGATTAAAACTCCATAACCATAAGTATTGCGTGAGTGTTAGCAATTGTAGAAGACTAAATGATAGTTGAGTATGTGGACTTGCTGAAAAGCTCTATTCTTGACTCTTTCCGATGTTATGATAAATTGCAATTGCTTCAATGACTAAGATTATAGTTTGTTAGTTCTCAATGAAGTTTCTGAACCATACTTGACATTGTGAACAGATTGTTACTTGAGCATAAGAAATCATATGACAAAATCTATATATGTTGTTGTTATAAGAATAATCATGATGCCCTCATGTCCGTATTTTATTCTTATCGACACCTCTACCTCTAAACATGTGGACATATTTTTCGATTTCGGCTTCCACTTGAGGACAAGCGAGGTCTAAGCATGGGGGAGTTGATACGTCCATTTTGCATCATGCTTTTATATCAATATTTATTGCATTATGGGCTGTTATTACACGTTATGTCACAATACTTATGACTTCTCTCTTATTTTACAAGGTTTAACATGAACAGGGAGAATGCCGACAGTTGGGATTCTGGTCGGAAAAGGAGCAAATATTGGAAACCTATTCTACACAGCTCCAAAAGTCCTGAAACTCCACGAAAGTCATTTTTGGAATTAATAAGAATTATTGAGTGAAATAAGTACCAGAGGGGGCCCACACCCTGGCCACGAGGGTGGGGGCTCGGGCGCGCCCCCTGCCTCGTGGGCTCCCTGGTGGCCCTCCGGTGCCCATCTTCTGCTATATGAAGTCTTTTACCATGGAAAAAATCATAAGCAAGCTTACGGGACGAAACTCCACCGCCACGAGGCAGAACCTTGGCGGAACCAATCTAGGGCTTCGGCGGAGCTGTTCTGCCGGGGAAACTTCCCTTCGGGAGGGGGGAATCATCACCATCGTCATCACCAATGATCCTCTCATCGGGAGGGGGTCAATATCCATCAACATCTTCACCAGCATCATCTCCTCTCAAACCCTAGCTCATCTCTTGTATCCAATCTTTGTACCCAGACCTCAGATTGGTACCTGTGGGTTGCTAGTAGTGTTGATTACTCCTTGTAGTTGATGCTAATTGGTTTATCCGGTGGAAGATTATTTGTTCAGATCCTTAATGCATATTAATACTCCTCTGATCATGAACATGAATATTCTTTGTGAGTAGTTACGTTTGTTCCTGAGGACATGAGTGAAGTCTTACTATTAGTAGTCATGCGAATTTGGTATTCATTCAATATTTTGATGAGATGTATGTTGTCTCTCCTCTAGTGGTGTTATGTGAACGTCGACTACATGACACTTCACCATTATTTGGGCCTAGAGGAAGGCATTGGGAAGTAATAAGTAGATGATGGGTTGCTAAGTGACAGAAGCTTAAACCCTAGTTTATGTGTTGCTTCGCAAGGGGCTGATTTGGATCCACTAGTTTCATGCTATGGTTAGGTTTACCTTAATACTTCTTTTGTAGTTGCAGATGCTTGCAATAGGGGTTAATCATAAGTGGGATGCTTGTTCAAGAAAGGGCAGCACCCAAGCACCGGTCCACCCACATATGAAATTATCAAAGTAACAAACGTGAATCATATGAGCGTGATGAAATAGCTTGATGATAATTCCCATGTATCCTCGGGAGCGCTTTTCTCTATATAAGAATTTGTTCAGGCTTGTACTTTGCTACAAAAAGGATTGGGCCACCTTGCTGCACTTTATTTACTTTCATTGCTTGTTACCCATTACACATTATCTTATCACAAAACTATCTGTTACCTACAATTTCAGTGCTTGCAGATGATACCTTACTGAAAACCGCTTGTCATTTCCTTCTGCTCCTCGTTGGGTTCGACACTCTCACTTATCGAAAGGACTACGATAGATCCCATATACTTGTGGGTCATCAGGCGCCTTTGTACACCCCCTTCCAAGCAAATGGACAGTTCTTCCATTTCCAATGCATGCAATCGATGCTTCCAAGCATCCCAGGAAATCCTCTTGCTGCATTCTGTGCTAGGATCCGAGCAGTGTCTTCCACATTGGGTGTTCGCAAGTATTACGGTCCAAACACTGCCACCACTGCCCTGCAGAACTTGTAGAAACACTTAATGGTGGTGGAATCGACCATGCACCCATAGTCTTCGAGTGAATCACCGGGAGCTCCGTATGCAAGCATCCTCATAGCTATTGTGCACTTCTGGATTGAGGTGAATCCAAGTGTGCCGGTGCAATCCTTCTTGCACTTGAAGTAGCTGTCGAACTCCCGGATGTAATTCACAATCCCGAGGAAAAGCTTTCGGCTCATCCGATAACGGCCCGAAATGTTTTCTCGCCGTGCAATGGAGCATCGGTGAAGTAGTCGAAGTAGAGCATGCAGTAGCCTTCCAGACGATGCCAATTCTTTGCTTTCACCTGCCCCGGTGCCGAGCCACCTCGCCGCGGCTTTTCACTGCTCGCGAGCAGGCCAGCAAGGGCGGCGAGCACCATGAGATGCTCCTGCTCCTGGACGTCGGCTTCGGCTTCCTCCTCCAGCAACGCCGCGAGTACCTCCTCGTATTACGAGTCCATCGACGGGCCGGTCAAATCACCGAACACCTTGCGGGCGAGGTGGGCGCAAACCCGCCGGTGTACAGGCCATGCACGACCGGAACGCCGGAAAAGTTGCCCGGATGGCGGTGGAGAGGCTGCCTCGGCGAAACCTCTTCTTTTTTTCCAGCGGGGAATGGTCTATCTAGCTTTGGTGGGCGGCGGACGGCGCCGGGATCGGCAGGGTGGCGGCCCAGCGGGGGAAGGGGGGTCGGAGGCGAATCTGGACGGGTGGCTTGACTTTTCGCTTGGCAGTGTGGCCCTAGGTGCACTTTTCCCTTGCGCCGGAGCCCCCGAGCGCCCCCCCCCCCCAGTGCGCCGGGTTCGGCCTGCGATCGCCGGGCATAAAAACAGGCCGACCCGGCGGAATTCGGCGTCTTGGGGGCGCGACTGGGGCATTTTTTCGGCGGCAGCGCGGAAAAAACGTCTGGGGAGGGCCAGTTGGGGGCGCGGCTGGAGATGCTCTAAGGCATCTCTAGCTGATACCTTATAATTTAGCCCCCTCACTTGTGAAAATCCATCTATGCACCCGAGCTCATTTGCACCCACGCTGACGAAAAAAATCAAAACAAATATATTTTTTCTCAAAAAATTCCTTTTTTGTGTGTGGTAGACAATTTGATGCATGAGGCCCGCTCCAATTTTCAAATCATTTGGACAGCTAAGGAGCTCTTAGCAAAAAAGACAAGTTGGGGGTCTGTAAAAATGTTTACTGTTTATGTACTGTTTTCGTCCGATTTGTCTTTTTTGCGAAGAGCCGCTCAGATGTCCAAGTGACTTGAAATTTGGAATGAGCCTCACGCATCAAATTGTCTACCGCACAAAATTTGTTTGAATTTTTTTGATTCTTTATTTCTTTTTCTAATCAGATGCAGATGAGCCTGGGCACCGAAACGCCTTACTCACTCAGATGGCCCATTATACCTTAACTCTTTTTATTTGAGAAGTTCAAAAAAAATGCAAACCTAACCGGACTCTCAAACTTAACTTCTCAAACAAACTAGATCTCACTTCCTCTTCTTCTTTCTTATTCCTTTCACGTGGCCAACTATGGCTTTTCGGCTTTAGATGATTTCCATGAGCTGGCTAGTACATATGAAAGATGCTATGCAAAAGTAATTTGAAGGAGCCTCACCATGTGCGATGTAAGCGTGTGCCGAAATAGTTGACAAAGTAGTCGAAATTCTCCCTCCATAGGCCATGGCTTGGGCGCTTTGTCCTCTTGAATGGGTTCTTCCCCTCTCCTTTTCCTAGTGGCACAATGGCATCGTCCGGATTCCAGAAGACATGGATTCATCGGAATCGGCAATGGCGACCACTCTTCCTGTAGGTTTCTTTGTGTACATTGAACTTTTCCTCTCTATAGGTTCCCTCCGCGTGTGTCACAACTTTGCTCGTGGCGGGGGATGATGGGAGGAGCGCTGCCGGGCTAGGGATGACGAGGGAGCGTCGCCGCGGCGGGAGACAGTGGAAAAGAAGAAAAAAACAAAGAAAAAAAGCTCACCGGATTCTCGTCGAAATCTCGCCGTAATTTGGCGGGCGTAGGTGGGCGGGGCAATCGCTGAAAGCAAGGAACACAACGGTCGCACCGACGGGCAAACGAGTGATAGGGATAACGCGGGGAAGGACCGAAATTACCCCGAAAAATTGCCGCGGAGGAGTAGATATAAGCAGCGTCTGGCGTGAGGAGTAATTTTTTTGAGGAGTTAAAGGCAGATTACTTAACTCATCAGAACAAAAATAACAAGGAGTTATCGATATCTAGGGATCAACTAGAGATGCCCTAAGGTCATGCCGCCAGGAGGCCGGTGAAAGAAAGTCGAACTGTTCCTGTGAAGAAACTATTTTAAAAAGATTTATGGCGGAGGAAGGAATTGCTTTGATTATTTTCTGCAGTCAGCTTAGATGGGCTACGCAAACTTACTGTAGAAATATAGTTCAATTTTTATTTAAGTTCTGGATGTTTTTTGTAAGCTTTTATGAAAAAAGGCCACCACCTGCAAAGACAGATAATATTTCGTTAGAATGCATGAATCGTGAGCAGGGCCTCTAAGCATGGAGGCCCTTTGCGGTCAGATCAATAGTGGTCAGGGCCGGCCTTGGGGCATGGGCGGTGGGGCAGCGGCCCAGGGCCCAGGTGGGAGGGGGGCCCATGATGTAGTACATATACATACTAATGCCCAGCAAAAAAAGATAAAAAAAACGAGACGGGCTAGGGCGCGAGGCCCATACAATCGATTAAGAAGTGTTACGCTAGTGCCAGCGATCGGTACCGGCTGCTCATTTTCTTTTCCTTCATCTGGAGTTTGGACCGTTGGTCTCTAATCTCTTCGTCCTGCCTGCCTCTTGGCGCTCGGCGCCTTGCCGTTCGGCCGCCGCCGGCTTGCTGCTGGGCGCGCCACATAGCAGTCCGGTAACCCAAAGTCTGCAACGACCCAACGAGGTAATCCATGATCCATTCCATCCGTCAGTTTCTTCAGCCCGTATATGTATCCATGATCCATCCATGTTCCTGATGACCTAATCCATCCCCCCATATCCCAATTTGACAATTTCAGTAGTATGTACGTATTCAACTACCCACATGTATGTCTAGGGTTCCAATCATCCGATTATAAATTCTTAATTCTTTGTACCCTCTTTTCTTCATGATTTTAGGACATTATCCTGCCATGTTGCCTAAGAAGAAGATGTTGGTGCTGAAAAAATGAGAAGAAAGAAAGAAAGTATTATTGCATCAAGAAACGTCTGAAAAAACATTTTTTGAAGCACTGAAGTATTATTGTTGTCGATGGAGTCAGTTCGAATTTAGTTATTATTGTTGTCGATGGAGTCAGTTGAATTATTATAGTCAAATTTGGTTGAAATTTATATAGGAGCCCATGTCACCGAGTTCGCCTAGGGCCTTCCAAAACACAGGGCCGGCCCTGATAGTCGTTGCTTTGACCGTGCTTGCCGCACGGTGAATTAGGCACCCGGTCACCGCCTTTTATGCCACGGGATGTTCCCCTAGATTAGCGACGTGGTACTAAAACGTGGTGCGGAAACAGCGACGCGGAGGCAAAAACGGCGCGAGCGGCGCCCGGCCGTGGCGGGAGCATGCATGCCATATGCACGCGGCCGCGCGTACCGATCGTGTCCAGCACGGCAGCCCAATGCTCATCATAACTGGCCATGCCGGGGGGCTGTTAGCAGAGGACTCACGACGACGTAGGTCACTTGGACTTGAAACAACCGATCGGGCTGAAGGATGAATCAAAGCATGGGCGCGCCTACGCCGCAGGACGTAGGTTAACAGCCGCAGCGATATGGCGCCCTGCAAGTCAGGTGGCTCCTCAGGTCCTCCAAAGGCCGCCCGCGCATGGATCCACGTGAGACACGGGAGAAAGCACACGACACGCACGCCTCGGGACGGACGCCCGGCCGGCTGCGCCCGCGGGCAATCCGCGGCGGCGGCGGCGAGCCGCGGTACGTGGCGCCGCTCGATGGCTTGAGGAGTGGACTGTTGCCTCCTAGCCCGGGGTGTCGCGCGGGTTGGCGCGCTCCGCGCCGCGCCGCCCGCGCCTGGACACGGCACGGCGGCCTGCGCTGCGGTGCGTGCGTACGCACTCGGGTACGAGTTTTTCAACAGAAAGACACGGGCGATGCGCATGGCCGCCCGCGAGCGGTTCTGGTGCGGCTCTGCGTAGCGTCACAAGCCAGGCACGTGACGGCACGCAGGGGCGGCCCGCCCCCATCCATTTTGACTTCGTGAATTAATCGATCCTATAGATGGGCCCACCGTCGTGATTTTCTTTAACACAGTATAGACGCAAGCGCTTATATACACGCACATACACTCACTCGACTGAGCCGACATATCATTTTAAAATTTACAAAGTCGCCGTAGGCACCTTGTCGTCGACAGGAACATCTCCTACCATTGAATGCGCATCGCCGAAAATCCTGAAATAAATGCGAGCACCAAGACTTGAACCTTGATGGGCTGGGAATACCACGGTCTCTCAAACTATCCAACCACAGATTCGCTCATGATCTGGAATGGAGGATCCAATTCCAGAGGTTGCACTTTCTGGAGCGCTGCGCTACTGTTCCATGTACTTCAGGTTCCCATGCAGAGCAGGCATCTACTGTACTGATTCTTCTCTTGTACTGTAGTAGTAGTATGTTAAGGTGTGCTGATTCAGATTGTATCCCTGCTCTTTCCCAACGTTCCCGAAACTCTTCTAGGAGAAGCGCGTCTTCTGCAATTGTGCACATCTTTAAATTGTTGCCCCAATTTACAGGAACCGCCAGGTCAAATGATCTTCTTCTGACACAAATAGGATCGACTAAAAACGCATTTAATGGATCAAACAGTGCATTTCTTGGCCTAAAAGATTAGCACAGGGCACAAAACCATTGTTTTTTGTTTGTTTGAGGGAGGGCACGAAACCATTGTTAAAACTGTGAAGGATCCTGTGCCAGCAGGGTGTTCTTTAAACACCAGATGGTCAAATGCCATGTGCATCATCTCATCCCCTATATGTGCTACTATAAAAGAACTTTATCAATTGCATCATGCCATACCCAATATATAGTACTTCCTCCATTTCAAAATATAGTGCACCCGCGTTTTCCGATGTCCAACTTTGACCATAAATTTAAACAACGAAACCGATTGCGGCAGGAGAAAAAATTATATAATTGAAAACTTCTTTTAAATACAAATTCACTGGTATAACTTTTGCTCCCGCCGCAGTCAGTCTCGTTGGTTAAATTTATGGTCAAACTTGAAGCACGGATATAGAGGAAACACTATATTTTGAAACGGAGGAAGTATCTACAAGCAGCTGTAAACAGATGCAACCCTGCAAGTGTACGATAATATATCACAAAATCTCTTCAGCATGTACTTGCAAAAGACTTTTCAAGACAAAACAAAATGCATTTGCAAGCTACAATGATATATCTGCAATTTCATATTGTAGCCAGCTAATCAATTACCAGTTCTCAGTATTCTTAGTTGCATCTTTAGTTCCACAAAAGATCTGCTTGACGTGAACAGAAACAGTAACATTGATCGATCGATCGACGTGGGAGACTACTCCAAAGTCCAAAGTAGCCAAGAGATCTGATACAATGGTACCAGCGATCGACAAGCTGGGGCTGGTGGCTGGGCTGGTTCTCCATCTTAACTGGAACTAGAGGACAAACCACAGGGTAAATGATCTGCGGGATCTCGGCTTCATAAAACAAACCACCCGCCACATCCCCCGCCGCGCGGTCTATACGCGGCGTCACCTGGACACACATTTAATGATTTAAGCATCACCTGAATGATCTAGAGTGCTTTGCTTGTCTTTTGTTTTGTGCCTCCAAGGAACACTGTCCATAAGTTTGCAGCTTCTACATAGAATATATAGGAGCAATGTGTGTTTGTGTCGTGCCATCCATGCATATGAGAGGGTTATAAACTAGCCAGGGCTGTAGAGGAGCATATGCTGGTTAGCTTGGGCTAGCATATACTCATGGAGCTTGAAGGGTGTGTAGATTGGAGAGGGAATGCTGCGGATCGAAGGAAGCATGGAGGCATCAAGGCTACAATCTTCCTCTACGGTGAGCAACTAACCATGCATATAGCTTGTTTCTGTCATACTTTAGCTGGGCGCGCATGTATGCATATGGTTCCGTGTGATGCACTTGGGATTGTTTTAGAGAACTCTCTATCTACTTGTCTTAGCTCATGGTACATAAAACTGCGCACTGCTGGAGATTCTATGACACATGAATGTGTTATTTGCTACGCTATCTCAGCCTTCCGTTGTTTCTGTTCTTCTATATGCTTCTTGTTATAACACAACAGGCTAAGGATCGATGATGCAACAACCTGAGGACCTAGGAAGAGGTGCTTGTTGCATTGGATGAAGATGGCCCTTGCATGTAGGCCCAGTGATTTGGTAGCATTCTATCATAACTGACACGCAAAGTGTAGGGATCGATAAGTATGTCTTTGGTGCGTCAACTGTTCACATACTAGAAAACTTTGTCCTTCATCCTTTTCTATTCATATACCTTTGGTCCATCATCTCTCTAAACCGGGCAGACTTGGTTCCTTACCCGATCTGAAGCAGCCCCCTTGCTTATGTGGCACGGTTCATCCATGCTGGCACATATGAACTTGCCACATCATAGCATGCGACTTAAGGAACACACAACAAAGTAGAGGAGAAAACATGGGGAGGCATGGTTTCACGGGGCGGGGCTAAGAGCTCGCCGGAGCTAGAAGTTTCATCTCGTAGACTTCTTCTTTTTTGTGTGTGTGCATGAGTAGCAGTCAACTAAACTAGGGTGGCATGTACAATATATTACACGTGGCTGACAGGATCTCCTATCGTCTCCCCTGCAAAAACGGAACTGCTGTGCAGACGATGATACTAGGCACACGATGCCAATCTAGTGGTGTGCTGGGTCTGCTGCCATGCAATGGACGGAACTGATTGGGTTGTCGTTTAAAAATCATCTGCACACTATCGTGTGTACAGCAGTGCTCCCACAAAAAAGAGGATCTCCTACCGCCTTAGCGAAAAGATGCATCTATCCAAACTATTCAAAAAAAGAAAAGGAATATCGAACGAAATCTCAATACATAGTTTATGACTTCTAAGCATTAAACAAACATGGGGGCGAGTAAGTTAAAAGAGCAGCCAAATCCTCATTGATCATGCCTAATCATGAGAAATTCTGACGAAATCTCATGGTCAAGAATCAATGATCCTTTTCTCCTTTTCTTACGCTTCTCTCAAGCAAGCAAAAATAAAAATACGTTGTCATGGAAAATATTGAAATACGATGAAAATACACGACATCAGATAAAAAATGTTGGTAAAGATCATCTGTGCAGCTGCAACATTTTGTACGTACCATGGATATAACAAGAAATATGACACTTCGAATTTTGACTCGATCTCCACCGCATGAACAATTTGTAATGTTCCACCTTCGAGAACAACCACCCTTTGCTTGAAAGCGGCATGCTGCATGTGCAACATAACTGTATAACGAATATCTGGAAGAACTGCCAACAACATAGTCAGCCTCCTGACGCAGCACACTAGAAGGGCTAGTTAGGTGTATAGGTTGTTTTTCGTTTCTCTGTCTTTCTTTTGATAGCCTAGTTTATTTCCCTTTCTTTTCCATGTTGCGGCTTTGCAAATGACATGCACTCCATGTGCATGTTCCAGAGAAAAAGACATTTGGTGTTACCAGCAACTAGGTTTCTGGCCAAGCAAAGTCAGGCCCAACTGGATTCAGACTAGCTGTGTTTGATCTAGCCTGATATACCTTTCAGTTGGCCATGTACAGCTCAGCCTGGTAAAACTGAGTGAATCTCATGGGTTTTAGGAATTTAATGGCTTGGCCTAACCTGAAAAATATGGTGTGTTTCTCTTTCTGAAACTGAAATAATATAGTTGCATGCATTTCGAACCAGAGTCAGACAATTTGTTGGAACTGATTCTATGTTCACTTGCAGTTTTGGTCGTGCTGCGAAGTTGCCCCAGCAGCACAAACTTCAGTCTTGTGGCCTATTTCCACAGGACACTACATCTGGATATTGTGACCTCCTCAGCTGTGATCACCTATCTGGTCGGTGCAGTGTCCTTCTTTGCTGCCCTGATGAACTTTATCTCTGGCATATATATCCGGCGAACCACCGCTATATTTGTATTCAGTCCCCTTGCAGTCCTGGTAATTCTTCTTACCCATTAAACTCCCTGTAAGAGCAATGTCAATCAAGCCTAATTATGAAGTAGCAATCTTTTAATGGCCTTCATTATCTTGGTACTATCAAGTAAACTGTGACGCTTTATATTTCCCTTTGGCCTGTTTAGTTTTTTTCGGCTACCAGGTTGAAGTATAGCTGCTGTAGTGAAGCATATTATCTAGAATTAAGTTCCTTTCTTTTTTGCTACTGACTACTGTAGTTATTGTGCAAGACTGGACATAATTTTAGTCTTCTATAACGACACTAAACATAAGAGCATGCACCAAAGGGTTGATAGTATTTTGTTTCAGTAACTGACTAATTCAAGAGAGTGAGCCCCTGTTGATTGAGCAATTTGCCCACAACTTAGACAATTTGGGCCATGTGTATCAGTGTATGATCATGCTCCCATATACTTAAAGTAACTACCATCAGATCATTTAGGTATCTAATAACTGTGATTGTGAAAGTAGATGAGAAATCCTGAATTCTGAACATTTTCTGTTCAACGACGCAGGGCTATATGTTGCTAGCATTGCAGGCATACTTGCCTTCACAACATCCTCTGGATTGTGAGATAAACAAAGAACCAAACAACTGTGAGTCAGCTAAAGGTTGGAGCTTAACACTGCTCTACTTGAGCTTATTGATGTTTGCCATCGGAGAAGGCTGCATGCGCGCTTGCATACCATTGCTTGGTGGAGATCAGTTCAGCAATGATGATCCAAAAGAAACACATCTCAAGAGTACGTTCTTGAGCTGGATCAAGTTTGCAAACTCTGTTGGAGCACTCATGGGATTGGTATTCTTAGTCTGGATCGAGAACAATTTGGGCTGGGCCCTTGGCTTTATGATATCTGCACTTATTGTACTTGTAGGGCTGTTTGTGGCAGCCAGTGGACTGCCTTTCTATAGAACACAGAAGCCTAATGGAAGTCCTCTAAAGGGAATATTGCAGGTAAAACTTCATACAGAGCACAGTATGCATGCTAATTATGAAGGTTCCAGTACTCATTAGTCTCATGTAGCGTTCCTTCATCCTACTCCAAGTGAACAACACAATTCTAGACTATCCGGTCCAAGTTTTACAGGGTCGAACAGAATTTTGCTTGATCCCAATGCACTGCATTAGTCATTCTTATAATCTTAATCCTGAAAGGTCACCATGTCCCATCCCTAACTAGCATATTAGTTACTCATCAAGCAATAAAGGAACCAAGACGCTAATTTTCAAAAATTGAATGTGTCTCATCCTGCATCTATCAAGTTAAAAACAAGAAAAACTGAAGATGCAAATGGTTCTCAACATTCAAGTTATATTCTCCAGGTTCTTGTCACTTCATCAAAGAAGAGGCAGGTTGCTACCATAGATGTTATCGAGCTGCAGGAGATAGGAGCAGCGGATAGTGTTGATGGGGAAGGCAGATCTGACAGCAAGAGCACTGGGTAAGTTCCTTAGTGGTCAATATTCCCAAACTCTTGCTTTCTGTTTAGCTAATTATTAGTACATTTACTCGTTTCAAAAAAATTGTTAGTACATTTATATTTCTGAAAATAAGTAGAAGTGTTACATCCTAGGATGTCAACAATTTAAAGAGTAAAAGAAATGCCCGGACGTAGCAATATCGTGATATTAACTCAAGTACTCAACTATAATCCTTTTAGCATATTCTTGGAAAAATCTAGAATATATTTGATGGAGGTAACAATTTATTTTCATTCTGTAGCACCACTCAGATCGAGGAGTTAACAAAGGCCATCACCCGAATGCTTCCAATCTTCATCAGCTGCTTGCTCATCTACCTGCCCTTCACACTGCTAATGACACTAACGATACAAGTCGGAAGCACCATGGACAAAGGGATAGGCGCGATCCAGATATCCTCCGCCTCTCTCATTGCAATCCCAACAGCATTTCACATGCTTATGCAACCATGCTACAGGCGGATATTGATGCCACTGCTACAAAGATTTACAGGCCACACACACGGAATCACCCCACTGCAGAGTATCGGTGCTGGCTCAGTGTGCGGGGTAGCAGCAGCATGCCTTGCGGCGTTAGTGGAAACAAGAAGGCTGACAGTCGCAGAACAGCATGGGCTAACATCGACAGGAGCAGGTGTCCCGATGTCCGTGTTCTGGTTGGTGCTGCAATTTTTCCTGCTAAGCATCATGGATGCAACATCCTTCAGCGGACTGATTGAGTTCATAAAGAGCGAGTCATCTCCGGAAATGAAGCTGATAGCACCGGCAGCGCAGTCCATTATTGCAGGAATAGCAGCCTGGTTAGCATGTGCCTTCATACAGCTGGCGAACAACGCGTCACGGCGCGGCGATGGTGGAAGAGGGTGGCTAGATGGAGCAGACTTCAACAGGACACGCCTTGATCGTTTCTTCTTTTTACTGGCAGCCTTCGAGCTGGTGGCACTCATCAACTATGCTTTCTGGGCTAGGAGATATGCCAAGAAGCAACGGAGCAGCGGTGTTGGATTAGTCGGTCATAGCTCTGAAAACTAAATAGCCAAACATAGCGAGATACATAGGCAATAGGTGATAGACCAAATATTTTTGATGAATTGCTTTAGGTGGTATATCAATGACTATATAGATTGTAACTGAGAAATCCCTATAATCTCCACCGATTAATATTCGATAGTAGCTTGATAGCACCAGTGATCGATAAAATGTGGCATACAGATACGTTACCTTTTTCATTGAAAAGAAAAAAGAAGTGTCATCTCACAAAGTCATCGGTAGATTCGTCGAACATCAAGGTGGAATCATGGTAGATGGGAGTAATTGGGTAAGAACCATTGTATATGCCATGTTCCCAAGTCGATACCCTCGCAGCCTCCCCGCTGAAGGCCTCACCGCGGCGGCACCCAAACTAAACACGAAACGCGGTGGCCGGAAAGTAAAAGGGATAAAGCAGTTCAGATGGGGAGAAGGAGAACCTACCGCGGCGAGTCTCCGGCGAAGCGCGCGGGGACCAGAGGTGTCGGACCATGCGGGGACCGAAACGGCGAGGTGGACGGCCGGCGTGCGTGAGATGGTAGGGAGAGCTGGGGGAACTGGTGCGGAGTGGGAGGGGCTCGTTCGCTCGGCTCAGCTCCGCGGTGCACGGCGGCGGCGGTGAGATGGGCGGCGTGAAGAAATGCAGGTGGGTAGTCCAGTTTACTGCGCCAGCTGGGGCCAGCTTGTCTATCACACCGACGTGTGGGTCCCACCTGTCAGCTTGTTCTTCTTGCTCCTCCTCCTCTTTCTCCTTTCCTTTTCGGCTCTTCCCCCTTGCCAATCAGTCACAACCCCCCAGCAGTTTTCAGGGTTGGCAGCGCGCGGGCAGAAGCTACGTCTGAGGGCCACGAGACAAAGAGTGCCGATGCTGACAGTGGCGGCGGCGGCGGCGTCTGAGCTGCTTCTGAGTCACGGCCGTCGTTGGCTGCGGTAGGCGCGATGGAGGGACTCGGTGGATTTAACCCACTCAGAGCCAGCCTCGGGCCATCGGCGCCCGCCCGGCGGGCACTCGCCCTGCCTCCGAGGCTCCGTTATTCTTCCCATCCATCCCAGATTGAGGCGGAGATGCAGAATTCCGCCCCAGAAGAATGCACGATGTATGTTTACAGTTTATACGCTTTACTTCATGTAGCCTACAGCGATTTATCAAACTTGACATGCACTTGCGGTATCTACAACATGACCATGTTCTGTGTCGTAAGACCACCCGCCGGCTTTGGTACTGCACGATGACACATCGGTGGCGCCCCTTTTAGTATGGCTCTACGGCTGCGCCCCGCCGTGCCTGGCTCGCGACGGGAGTCTTAGAAAGAACTGGATGGACAATAGCATACATGAATCACGAACTTGTATCAATGGCGGTGTGTTCTGTGCCTGGTTATATATGTTGTCGTCGTTGCGTGTTCACGTCGAATATTGTTGAGTCAAAGCGACCGTATGACTATCATGTGACACATGTGGTAAGCAATCCAAACTACTCAAAAAGCGACTGTATGACTGAGATGCAACAATATTGTTTCTGCATTGCCGGCATGAGTGCACCAAGAACCAAAGAGCAAGAGCTCCGTTGGCGGTGATGGGTGGTAGATATTTTTTGTCCAAAAGGACCCCCCTGCCGAGATGAATTGCCAAAAAAGACTACATGTAGATCAATTTGACAAAAAGGACCCCCTTAGCGGTGGCGGCAGGCCCGGCAGGCGACACGTGGCACCTGCCGCCACGCCAGGAGGCGGCGGGCCCTACCGCCACCGCAGGAGGCGGCCACCCAGCCGAACGGCTTCTGCACAGTGCATCACGCGCGCGACGGAACGGTGCAGGCCAGGTGGGCCCTGCCGCCACCGCCGGAGGCGGCCACCCCTGGTGCGGTCGCTGGCTGGGCGACAGGCCCTGCTGTGCGCGGGCCCCGCCAGTGGGCCACGCCGCCACTGCCTGAGGTGGCCTCCCTTGCCCGACACTGCTGGCCGACAGCTGCTGCTGCTCGCGGGCCAAGGCGCGGGCCCTGCCGCCACTAGCACAGGCGGCCGGCTGCTGCATGCGCCTAATCCCGCATACGGCGCTGATTCCCTGCATTGTGGCCGACATGAACACTGTGGCAAATGGCGCTCATTCCCATGCTTTGAAAATTGCTGCTGCGGGTGAGGTGACAGCACCCAAGAGCGTGATTTCCGCGTGGGGATATGGACGCTGATGCCTAATTTTGGTTCTTTCGCCCGGGAATCAGTCCTACTTTTGCTACTTTTGCCTCATAGGATGCGACGACGAGTTAAAAGAATACTATGCGGAGCAACACCGTTTTTTTTAGGATTTAGGAAAGAAAAACAGGGAAGAGGCTCGTTGCATGGAGGAGCAGGAACGACAGCGAAAGGAGGCTCGTGAGGCGGAGAGGCAGAGAAAGAAAGAAAGGGCTCGTGAGGCCAAGGCAGCAGAAGAAGCTGGCGATGGAAAAGGAAAATATCCACGCTGGACTCAGTAGATTCCTGTGGTAGTATTTTAAATTTCGCAACCATTTGTATATTTATTTCTGCACTTCAATGTAGCGTTATTTCAGGAGTTAAATGTAGCTTTATTCCTACGACGTATCTTATTTTCAGTTGTACCGTGTCATAATGGGAAAAATATAGTTTTAGAATAAAGTAGTGGCATTTTCTTTCCCTCCACTAATATCGAACATCGTGCAACAACTACAAAATGAAATTAAGATAGAACATAATGCACTACAATAAGAGAGTACAAACTAATAATGCAAGTACATCTGAATTAAACGGTAGAACTGGAATACAGCTTAAAAACTACATGAAGGCATCATCGTCATCCTCCGCCGATGCAGAACTCTTTCCCTTCGAGGATGCAGAACTCTTACCCTTGGACGATGCAGAATTCTTGCTCTTCGAGGATGCAGTACTCTTGCCCCTAGACGATGCAGAACTCTTGCCCTTTGACGATGTAGAACCCGGAAGCGGCGGCATGAAGATATCATCTTCATCCTCGCTCTCCTCAGTCCATAAAAATGGATGTTCTTCTGCAGTCCTTTTGAAAGTTTCACTCTTTGGCTCCACTATATTCTTCCACCTTGCATGCAACCTAAGAAGTTCTTTACATACCTCCTCATAGGTCCTTTCAGGCCACCCAGACCTACGTAATTGGTGAGCCAACTCATTCATTATGTTGTCACTACCGGTGAGTTCGTCCCATAGAACTATCCTATCACTACAAAAAAAAGACACATCCGTGACATTTTGGGCCGAAGGAATTTATTTTCTATCATACATATGACACTTCTGAAGGAAATATGCCCTAGAGGCAATAATAAAGTTATTATTTATTTCCTCATATCATGATAAATGTTTATTATTCATGCTAGAATTGTATTAACCGGAAACATAATACATGTGTGAATACATAAAGAAACATAATGTCACTAGTGTGCCTCTACTTGACTAGCTCATTAATCAAAGATGGTTATGTTTCCTAACCATAGACATGTGTTGTCATTTGATTAAACGAGATCACATCATTATGAGAATTATGTGATTGACTTGACCCATTCCGTAAGCCTAGCACTTGATCATTTAGTATGTTGCTATTGCTTTCTTCATGACTTATACAAAGTTCCTGCAACTATGAGATTATGCAACTCCCGTTTATCGGAGGAACACTTTGTGTGCTACCAAACGTCACAACGTAACTGGGTGATTATAAAGGAGCTCTACAGGTGTCTCCAAAGGTACATGTTGAGTTGGCGTATTTCGAGATTAGGTTTTGTCACTCCGATTGTCGGAGAGGTATCTCTGGGCCCTCTCGGTAATGCACATCACTATAAGCCTTGCAAGCAATGTGGCCAATGAGTTGGTTACGGAATGATGCATTACGTAACGAGTAAAGAGACTTACCGGTAACGAGATTGAACTAGGTATTGGATACCGACGATCGAATCTCGGGCAAGTAACATACCGATGACAAAGGGAATAACGTATGTTGTTATGCGCTTTGACCAATAAAGATCTTAGTAGAATATGTAGGAGCCAATATGAGCATCCAGGTTCCGCTATTGGTTATTGACCGGAAATAGTTCTAGGTCATGTCTACATAGTTCTCGAACCCGTAGGGTCCGCACGCTTAACGTTACGATGACAGTTTTATTATGAGTTTAGAAGTTTTGATGTACCGAAGGTTGTTCGGAGTCCCGGATGTGATCACGGACATGACGAGGAGTCTCGAAATGGTTGAGACATAAAGATTGATATATTGGACGACTATATTCGGACACCGGAAGTGTTCCGGGTGATTTCGGAGAAAACCGGAGTGTCGGAGGGGTAACCGGAACCCCCCGGGGAAGTATTGGGCCTTAGTGGGCCTGAGGGGAGAGAGAGGGCAGCAGCCCAGGAGGTGGCGCGCCCCCTCCCATGGGGAGTCCGAATTGGAGAAGGGGAGGGGGGCGCGACCCCTCTTTCCCTCTCCCTCTCCCTCTCTTTCCTTCCCCCTTCCTCCTTCCTAGTTGGACTAGGAAAGGGGAGTCCTACTCCCACTAGGAGGAGGACTCCCCCCTCCTTGGCGCGCCCACTAGGGCCGGCCAGCCTCCCCCCTTGCTCCTTTATATACGGGGGCAGGGGGGCACCTCTAGACACACAAGTTGATCTTCGTGATCATTCCTTAGCCGTGTGCGGTGCCCCCCTCCACCATATTCCACCTCAGTCATATCGTAGCGGTGCTTAGGCGAAGCCCTGCATCGGTAGAACATCATCATCGTCACCATGCCGTTGTGTTGACGGAACTCATCCCCGACACCCTACTGGATCGGAGTCCGGGGATCGTCATCGAGCTGAACGTGTGCTGAACTCGGAGGTGCCATACGTTCGGTGCTTGGATCGGTCGGATCGTGAAGACGTACGACTACATAAACCGCGTTGTCTTAATGCTTCCGCTTTCGGTCTATGAGGGTACGTGGACAACACTCTCCCCTCTCATTTCTATGCATCACCATGATCTTGCGTGTGCGTAGGATTTTTTTTGAAATTACTACGTTCCCCAACAACTTCTATGACGATAATTGTGACAAAACCTGGTATCATCATAGATGTGGTGGGCTCCTACTTCTATGACAAAAAATCATGACAGAAAATGGGCTTTTCGTCTTGGGCGGGCCGGAGACGCAGCTGCATGGCATTCTTTGGGCCGTCCATGACGGAAAAAACCGTGGTAGAAGCGAGGGCGAGGAAAATTTTGGGGAGTTCCCGGTTACGGTGGGTGGTCGGGGGTCGAGCGATGCGCGTTTCTCTCGTACACGTACGCGCGTGTGTGCGAGGCGTTGGCTCTAACTGAACCCGAGCGAGGAGTTGGGCTCTAACTGAACCCGAGCGATTGCATTGCAGGCTACACGTTACTGAACCCGAGCGATTGATTCCTTCGCTACTGCTGCTAACTGAAGCCGATCGATGTTGCCTCTCTG
>NC_041383.1:542996949-543021153 GCF_002162155.2 Triticum dicoccoides
TGAGCGGTGGGAGTGGATGAGCAGGACCCGTGGTGTTGCCTCTGGATGAACAGGACCCCGATCGATCGAGCCGGTTGGGGCCGGATGAACAGGACCCCGTGGAGGGCTGGATGAATAGGACGCCCCCATGGAGGGCTGGATGAACAGTAGACGGTGGAGGGGTGGATGAACAGTAGCCCATGGAGGGGTGGTTGAACAGGAGCCCATGGAGAGGTATGGTTGAACAGTAGCTGGTGGAGTAGCGCGCGGTGGAGGCTGGATGAACAGGAGCCCGTGGATGAACAATCACAGGTGGAGGCTGGAGGAGGTCGACGACGGAGATGAACAGTATCCCGTGGAGTCCCCTTTTGCGGTACGCCACACCCCTCCCGGTGAACAGGACCCCCGTTTCGACCGTACCGCTCCAACACAAGTCTGTTTCGTCCGTTTTGCAGTACGCCACAACCCTTCCGATCAACAGGACCCCCGTTTCAACCGTAGGAGGTCCATTTCCTCCGTTTTGCGGTACGCCACACCCCTCCCGATGAACATGATCCTGTTTCGAACGTGGCTGGTCGAACACAAGGCCGTTTCCTCCGTTCTGCGGTACGCCAGGCCTCGTTTCCATCGCCTGTTCCGTCCAAGCCCTCCCGATGAACACGACCACGCATTCCATTCCGACCCAGCCGGTTGGCTCCCCATGAACACGACGACGACGCTGTTTCTCCGTTCTGACCCAGCCAATGTACACGAGCCTTGGCCGTACGTATATATGTGCGAGTAGGCATTCGAGACCCCGCCCGTATGTACACATACGTGGCCGTATTTTCTTTCTTGCGCACTGGCCACTGTACGTACGTGTATATGCTACGTGCGCGCCTCTACTACGACACATGCGCGCCTCTACTACAACACGTGCGTGCCTCTACATCCACCAGTATGTACGTACACATTCGCGACCAGAATGACAATGCTACGTACGCTTCGACCAGGTGGGTCCCGACTGTCAGGCACTTCCTTGCATGCGAAGATGTAGCTGGTGGGTCCCAGCAGTCAAGGGGGTGAATCGTTTTGTTTTTGGACGCACTTCCTTGCGTGCGAAGATGTAGCTGGTGGGTCCCAGCAGTCAGGGGGGCGAATCGTTTTTTTTTGCCCGGACGCACTTCCTTGCGTGCGAAGATGTAGTTGGTGGGTCCCAGCAGTCAGGGGGAAACGTTTTTTTCGCGAAATACGGTGGACCGTCCAGTGGGTCCCGGCTGTCAGGTGGAGGAATAATTATTTTCCGCGTAATAAGGAGGCACTTTCTTGCTGCGACCGTGACCCAGCCGTCAGCCTCTCCACGTACAGTCCACGTCCGATGGAAGTCGTTCCTTGACCATGTTGACCACGCCACGCCGAGAGCACCAGGGCGGTGGACGATGACGTGGCCTAGGAAGGGGACGACGCGGAGCCGGGGAAGACGCGGCAGTGGAAGCCCGCGCGGAGAGGAGTACGAGGGTTCACCGATTCGACTGCGGTGTGAGGCTGCCGTCGCCACAGAATAACAGGGGGTGTGGGTGAGTAGAGGGATGCCCTGGCCAGTGGTGGGAGTAGTAGGGGGCGCTGAGGCCTGCGCGGCAGCACAGCCGGCCACGGGAGGCGGGAGCAGGCGGTCCCGTCAGCGCTGCTTTGGCGGCTGGAGCAAGAAGATCAGAGATTGAAGAAACATGACGGCCGTTGGATTGACATCCAACGGTTACGTCTGCTAGAATCGTTTGTTGACGTATATAATAACTAAAAAAATCTTGCATACGCGTCAACTAAACATGCCCACAAGTCAGACCACTCCTTCTTTTTTTAATAATTTATATATAGCTCATGGCAACTTCTTATGCAATTTATTGTAGTCATTTTTTGGTTGGCCAGGGCCAATTTCGCATATTTCTGTGGGTTCCAAACTATTTTTAATACCGAAATGTCGAGCCAGATTTAAAGTACTTTGAAGATATATTTAAATTAGGTTAATGCCCAGTGAAATAGGAATTTGAAAATGTGAAAAAATATATAAAGTAATTGCCAATTTGTTATCTGTTTTTATATTTACAACCCATTTCATATTACTTTTAAGATTTGCAGGCGTCTTGAAAGAGTTGCAGCCCATCAGGGCGTAGAAAAATAAGTAGGCGTGGATTGGGTATTCTTCAGAAAAAATAAACTGGGCTCATTTTTACAAAGAAAAAATAGCTGGGCTGGTCACATGGTGAACATAAAATACAAGCTTGGGCTAGACGGGCCACAGCCCAATTCAAACCCTGCTCCGTCTCAAAAATAACAAAAAAATACTGCTCGAGCAGCTACGTCCCATGTGTCAGTCGATCTTGTGCCGTTCTCTTGTCTATTGACTATATACGCTCACAATGTCGTGGGGCCCAGATGTCAGGAAAACACTAGGAGGAAGCATTTTATTTTTCCATACGCTGACATGGTGGGCCCCTACTGTCATCCTATGCACGTACTTCTGCCGATTCCTGTTGTTTGTTGACCATGTTGACAACGCGAGAGGGCGGCTCCGCGGTGAGCGCACCAAACCGCGCGGAGGACGTCGGTGTTAATGATTTAGGAGACGGTGGGGCGGCGATGCGTGCACTGAGGCGCAGCCAGCCGTGGGAGGCGGAAGCAGGCGGCCCCGCCGGCGCTGGTTTAGTTTTGGCGGCTGGAGGAAGATAGGACTGAAGAAACACGACAGACTGTAAAAGCAGCAGGAGTACTTAACAACCTTAACTGAAACCAGCAGGGGCACTTAACAACCAAAGCTGAAAGCAGTATGAGTACTTATACAGGTTCAACCATACAATGCACGCCTTGAACAGTGCTACTTTGCCTATAGTTAACCAAGTGTGAGGCTGCCAAGCCCCAGGACCGCCACCCCGCGCATCCACAACCTTCTGAAAGCGGCTTCATCTCGCAATGTGGTCAATAAACAGGATATTTGCTTTAGAGCCATGGAAAAGCATGAACATAATCTTTTGTCCTATTCTCCAAGATGGACGTGCCTTCATTATTTGAGACCACCCATGAATAAGTATCTTTTCACCTCCAAGGGGAATTGAGTAGGTCGACATAAACATCATGTGGTGACCAAGCGCAAGTCTGACCTGACCATGGTCAGGCATCTGTATAGGAACAATAGAACTGGGCAGTTCCTGTTTCAAGAAGATCACAGCTGTAAAACTGTGTATAAGCAATAGTTTATGAACAACATATATAACAGAAAACAACTTGTACCATAAGTTTCTCGACACAGTTGGACCTGTTCAACGAGTGCAGCAGTGGCACACATATCCCACGTGGCCTTCCACCATTGAAACGCCCCACAAGGACCTCAAGACGACCAATAAAGTGTAGGAACTTGTGGATGTCGATCCAATCAACTTCAGTGCCATCAGTAACAGCCGAGTTATTATAGAGTAACAAATGAGCAGACTGCTTAACTCTAAAAAAACCTACACGTGCCACCAATTATAAGAAAATATTAGTTAGAAGTAGCATCTTCGTGAGAGATTCGTTGCTACTTCTAAAGTTAAATTGTGATTAGTTAGACAGAATAGGTGGATCAAGAAGTAATCGAGGAAACAAGCAAGAACCAGATACAAAACTAACATGGATGAACAATTGTAACAACATCGGGGTGGAAGATCGCAGTGAAGATGAGACCAGGTTCTGCTATTTCCATCAACATTCGTGCGCCAACTTTCAGTCCGTAACACTTGAGAAAGTTTATCCAAGTTCGGCCATAAAAAAAGCAGCAGTCTTCTTGGTTCATGAACCCAACTCGGAACTTATATCCATGGCTTGTCTTCACTGTGACCATTAAACTAGTGTATTCAGTTATGGCAAGGCCGAGCATCTTGAGTACATGTGTTCTGGCAGAGCAAATAATACACTGCAGGAAAAATAATATGAGAACACAACATGTTCAAAAAAAACCCACCCTCCCAGATAGAAAAGAGGATTCTAGGAACATACTGTGCGTGTTTCAAAATGTTGTGTTAGGATGAGAAGGAACAAGTGTGGCGTCTCGCCGAGGGCGCAGAAACCTGTAGGGTCCTCGCACTTTGGGCACTGCAAATGAAACACACTAGATTCAGTAGGAAGAAAAATGCATCAACAGCGGCGGCTGCCATCCTAGGATTACGTGCGACCAAGGGACTTGGATTTATCGGGGATGGATGAAGAATTCGTACCTGGTTCTCCATGAGAAAACCCTATGCAGTCACCGAGAGGGGGTTTTCTCTGAACAAGCAGACGAGGGAGAAGGGGATTCAGGCCCAGTGAAATATTGCCGCTTCGTCCGTCCAGCTTACTGCTAAAGCCGGAAAAGGGGGGTTGTGATTTGACGGCTCATTGGGCATTACTGCGGCGCTACGATCGGGGTGTGTCTACCGTGCAGTTGTGCACTCTAATTTGTGCATATGGCACGTGGACCCCGTTGCCGGTTGCCCCACATATCAGCGAAAGGAAGTAGAAAGACATGAGTAACTAGTTACACATAAATATATTTTTTAACAGAGAGATACTCCCTCTGTAAAGAAATATACAAATCTTTTATATCACAACTTTATACATAAGAAAAATCAAGGGAATATATATAACATATATCTCTACTCTTATAAAAAACAAAGTTGGTGATGATGGTGTGCCTGCCATCCTGCAATATAAGCCGTCCGATTTATATCTGCAAATAAGGCCTTCCCTCGTTCATCCTTTTCTCTCACAAGATAAAATACTCATACAAATGCATCTTGATGTTACGTGCAACGCACGGGCATTATGGGAGTTCACCTTTTTCTATGGGGGTTCAGCTGAGAATGAATATAATACTCAAACAGGCTCACGGTTCTAGACTTTGGGCCGCAGGCCCATCCTGCATGTTTGGGGGCCCATGTGTTCTACCTCAGCGCTTTTCATATTGCAAGCGATCAGTACGGCGCTGGTTTTAGATGTTGTCGCAAGGCGAATACACAAAATTGAATAACACACGACAGCTGTTGGAATGAAATCGAACAACAGTTCCTAACCAGCAATCAGAGTTGCAATTCTATCAACGATATATCATGTGATAAATAATACTGTCGTACTACTTATGCACACAGGACACTTGTTTCACCATGCCAGATTATTACATCAAAATCTCTCGGAGGATAGATCAGTTCGGCAGTTGCGTGCTGCTACTAAAGAATTTCAAAATTGATTTGGACCAGCTCTTCTTGCCGAGAAAGTTCGATTTTGACATCATCCCCTACTACAAGATATGATTTAGATTTGAACCTTGACCATCCTTTAGCATCAATCATCATGCGACCATCCTTTGTACTTATGCTATATTGAGCAGGTTCATTCACACCAAGGCTGCGCATGGTAAGAGAAACTTGGCCCTGGTCACCCGGATTGTTGAACGACTCCCTCGTTGCTCTAGGAATTCTCTGTTTGCAAACAAGAAGACATACCCAAATAGTTAGATCAACACAGTGAATCATGTTAAACAACATGAAAAGAAAAAAGAACGAAGCACTTGGGCAGCCAATGCTTACCAAGAAGGTGGACATGTCGGTTTTTGTAAGGACTTTGGTATATGAAGTGCAAACTGCAGCCCAGTCTGTTGCCGGTGCAACTGCACGGGCCGGAGCAGATGCAAGTGCAAGTGTTGGTGCAGGTGCCGAAGCCGCTGCTGCTGCCGGAGATGGTGCTCCTTGTAGAGCTGGTGCCAGTGTCGGAGCATGTGCCGGTGTCGATGCCCGATCCTCCGGTAGATCAGACTGATCCGATGACGCGGTCGGTGCCCAATCCTCAGCTGGATCAGACTGAGCTGCTGCCGCTGTTAGTGCTAGAGCAACTGTCGATGCTCGATCCGTTGCTGAAGGTGGTACCGATGTGCGAGATAGCGGCGATCGTGTCTGGTCTGCTATGATCAGCTTTCTAACTTGACTAGGATCTCTGACCTTGATCCAGTATTTTTCTTCATTTCTGCTAAACGCGAGAATGCCTAATTGTGGCGTTTTTGTTAAACCAAACTGCAGTTCATCATAGGGATTCAGCTTGTACTCAGACAACAGACTGATCCAATTTTTTCCAGTAATATAAGTGATGGACAGTGCCTTCGTTACTGACACGACATAAGAAGTCAAACCTACAAAAATAGCCATCATAGAGCAAACCAAACGGTTTATTCTGTGATGAATGTCACATGGCAAAACCTGCATCATAAAATTGAAGGAAAAGAAAGAAAACATGACATTAAATAAATAAGATTTAGACAGTAAATCAATAAGATTTACTTGATGTGACACGAGTGAATCCTTACCAGGAAATCACTATGTTGAAGTACTAAACAGAAGATTGATCATCCAACTACGGCTGGCATGCAGGGGCCCCTCCTACGCCCACAAGCAGGACAGTCCAAAGGTCGTGACAAATCATATGGACCGAACATCCATGGGACTGGAAATCCTGGTGGGTGCGATAAACCCTGCAATGCATACAGATATTGGAGTGTAACCATAATTGATAAACCGTCCTCACAAAAAAGATGATCCGGATACTTCAAAATATACAGACTGAATTGAGTGGACATACATTAACTTAGACCGTTCTCAGGACTAACCACACACCCAAAAGCGGCAGTACTAATAAATAATACAGGGTTCACAAACACAAATCAAGTACTAAACAATAGTACTTACTACAGACAAGCAAAGTTGCACTAATTAAACTCTGCAGACTATTTCTTTCTACCGACCTACAGGATAAACCCCGCATAACTTACTAGGCCATGGACTTCGCGAGAGATGTCTACATGTACCATCACCATCTTGTCAACCTTGGAGAACCTAACAGAGTGGTCTTTCCACTCATAAACATGATGATGAAGACAAGCCGCATCAGATTTGTTGGGAAGCTTTACAAGAACCACACCCTTCGTAATCGAAGGCACAACCAGGAAATTGTTTTGGTCAAGTACAGCCTCGAGAACACGCCTGACAACAATGCTACAGGAAAACACTAGTTCAGGACACGTGGCGACAAGGACACAACAGCTGGATAGTTTAGCAGTAGAACTCATCCCCAGGTCTTCCAGTTCACACGGCATGACTTTGAGAACTTCATCTCCACCGCGGACCTGGTTCTAATTCAAACATAAACCATATTTTATTACTACCTCCGTTTAGAAATATAAGATGATTTTCGATATTATACTCCATATATGACTACATATACGCACAGAAATGAGTGAACAAAGACACTAGAACATGTCTTTAAAGGCATGAGAGTAGAGGGATTACTTGCAATATCCATAACACAAGTTACTGAGGCAAATATACCCTCTTCAAAGGTAGCATTGATGTTCATAAAGTACTCCCTCCATCCCAAAATTCTTGTCTTAGATTTGTCTAGATACAGATGTATCAAGTCACATTTTAGTATTAGATACATCCGTATCTAGACAAATCTAAGACAAGAAATTTGGGACAAAGGGAGTAGTTGAAAGTAATCTATAAGAAATCAGTGTCAACCTCTCGCATGTTTTGGTCAAAAGAGGAATTTAGAACCGTCATTTGGCACACTAAAAACACATGCAAGATCACCCAGAAAGTTGTACTACCAGTACTAGTACTGCATGTTAGATGAAAAAACACGATCAAGATCGAGAAAAAGATCATCAACAAGAGACATTACCTGGACTTGCTTAATGAGGGATCCCGGAGAGGGGGGCTTGGACAGGGCGATGGCTTTGAGCTTGTCTGCGGTAGTCTCGGCGGGGTGCTTGCACTTCTTCGTACAATGAGCCTCGATGGTTTTGGCCAGAGCCATAGACATCACATCGGCCGGTGCTCCGGCGTCCATCGAAGAGAGGAAGCTGAGAGAGAAGAGTGAAAGGAGGAACGAGATGAGGGAGAGGCGAAGCGAGTGGGGGTTTTCTTCAAGAGAGGAAGCTGAGAGAGAAGAGTGAAATGATGGTTGCTTCGTCCGTCCAACTTACTGCTGGAAAGGAGGGTTTTTTGTGATTTGACGGCTCACTGGGCATTACTGTGGCGCTTCGATTAGGGTAGTCTACCGTCACTCTACTACGGAGTAATTTAGTGCATGGCTGGTGGACCCAGGTGCTGGCTGTCCCACACATCGGCGAAAGTGAGTAATTTAGTGCATGGCTGGAGGAGGATCCGCATGGTAGAGCGTGTCCACTATTTTTCTGAAGAAAAAATGATTACAGCAAGCGTTTCCACTCTTATGACGGAGGAGTGTGTAACACGGCAGCCACTTGAACATACATAGTGCTCCTACTACTAGGCATGTGCAGTGGTTCATACGTCAGTACTAGACAATCTTGTTGCTAGTGTAGTAAGACATGACAATAACAAATGATGTTGTGTGTATGTCAACCACTCCTATATGTAACATATGAGTACCGCTTTTTCGACTGTCCGGTCGAGAATGAATGGTGAGATCAATGTTAACAGAAGTAGGTCTACAACGCACAGAGAGTACGGTGCTACAGTACTCCACGAAACATGAACCATATGAAGCACAAATAGTGTTAGACAGGGTGTATGAAGGGTGCACGGGATGGGAGCAAAAGTTCCCTTCTCGAACCACTTTTGGGTGTTTGGCAGAGTACATGAAGGGTGCATGAGTCCACACTAGTAGGTTAACAAAAATACACGAAGAGGAAACAACTAAATTGAGATGAGAATGCAACCAAACACACCCACACGCTTTGTGCTACAGTGACTGATTTGCACCGTCTGAGTTTGATCCAATGGTCATGTTGCACCGAGACATGGACATGCCCATGCAGAGGGCACCTAAACACCACCGAAGTCCCTTTGCTTCTCGAGGCGCATGGCGTTGGTGATGCAGGGTGCAACCGCCCGCAGAGCCCGCTCCCTGTCGATGGGAGCCAGCTCGTCAAAGACGGCGTCCAATGGCACGAACGGATTTCAGTGACGGAGCCCTGAAAGGATTCGCCCGGCAACGGCGACTGCAGCCCGCAACCCCTCCTTGTCCAGCTCAGCCCCCACCATCGCATGGAGACGACTCAGCTCCTCGGACATATAGGTGAAGAAGGAGACTAGGTCAGGAAGCTGCAGCTCGTTGAAGTCGACCGGGTGGTCGAACGGGTTTACCCTGACGGCCGGCATCGTCGCGCTGGCACGACGGTAGGCATCGCGCAGTTGCAACACGTGCTTGGCAACTTGGTTCACCAAGTGGCTGAGGCGATCCTGGACCTCGTCACGATCGGCCCGCTCGCGCTCCAGCCGGCTCCCCTGACGGCCTATCGTATCTCCCGCTTTCTGCAGCAACACCGCTGATGCCTCGAGCATCTTTGTGGTGGACGCTTGTCGCTTTTGAAGCTCCGTGAACTCCCGCACATAACGGAGGAGCATGGCACTCAGCTCCACGTCCTTGGCCCTGAGCTCCGCATCCTTGGCATGGAGCTCCTGTGTCAGGCGCCTCACCTCGGACTCCGTGATCTGCTGCGCCGCCATGGCACCAGGTAGAAGCAATGGGGAGAGGAAGCAAAGGGGGTGAAACGGCTGAAAGGCAATGCAATCTACGGGAAGGCGGAGGGAGCCAGCCGAGGAGCGAGGAATCTTTTGGTTTTCACCATGGTAAAACACCAGTCGACGACTTCTCACATCAGGGAGCAGTGGGTTTTATAGGCGGAGTCATCGTGACTAATTGCTGCCGCACCTGCTCCCGTCAATCAAAAAATTAAAAATCCTGCCACGCCTGCTCCCGCCAATGAAAAATTAAAAATCCTGCCGCACCCAAACACCAGAGCAACGCCACGGTGGATATTTAAATTTACCTGCCGGCAAGTAGATAAAAAAGGGGTGAAAAAACAAATGTGGCGGCGGCCTAGCTAATCGGTCGAATTAGCCCAACTAGCTAGCCACCGTGCTTCACTGATGTACTCGGCGGGAAAGGAGGTCTTTCGTGATTTGATGACTCATTTACTTGCTTAGGCACTACGACCGAGGAGGACCCAGAAAACGCGCGGTAGGGCGTCCCACGTCATGAAGAATATATGCGTGCACCACCCGGGAGGACCCCGAAACTGCGCGGTAGGTGATGTCTACTACACAACCTTCTTCTTGTAGACGTTGTTGGGCCTGCAAGTGCACAGGTTTGTAGGACAGTAGCAAATTCGTCAAGTGGATGACCTAAGGTTTATCAATCTGTAGGAGGCGTAGGATGAAGATGGTCTCTCTCAAACAACCCTGCAACCAAATAACAAAGAGTCTCTTGTGTCCCCAACACACCCAATACAATGGCTAATTGTATAGGTGCACTAGTTCGGCGAAGAGATGGTGATACAAGTGCAAAATGGATAGTAGATAAAGGTATTTGTAATCTGAAATTATAAAAACAGCAAGGTAACTAATGATAAAAGTGAGCGTAAATGGTATTGCAATGATAGGAAACAAGGCCTAGGGTTCATACTTTCACTAGTGCAAGTTCTCTCAACAATAATAACATAGACAGATCATATAACAATCCCTCAACACGCAACAAAGAATCACTCCAAAGCCACTAATAACGGAGAACAAACATAGAGATTATGGTAGGGTATGAAACCACCTCAAAGTTATTCTTTCGGATCGATCTATTCAAGAGTTCGTACTAGAATAACAACTTAAGACACAAATCAACCAAAACCCTAATGTCACCTAGATACTCCATTGTCACCTCAAGTATCCGTGGGCATGATTATACGATACGCATCACACAATCTCAGATTCATCCAACCAACACAAAGTACTTCAAAGAGTGCCCCAAAGTTTCTACCGGAGAATCAAGAAAACGTGTGCCAACCCCTATGCATAGGTTCATGGGCGGAACCCGCAAGTTGGTCACCAAAACATACATCAAGTGGCACATGATATCCCATTGTCACCATAGATAAACACGGCAAGACATACATCAAGTGTTCTCAAATCAAAGACTCAATCCGATAAGATAACTTCAAGAGGGAAACTCAATTCATCACAAGAGAGTAGAGGGGGAGAAACATCATAAGATCCAACTATAATAGCAAAGCTCGCGATACATCAAGATCGTGCCATAGAGAGAACACGAGAGAGAGAGAGAGATCAAACACATAGCTACTGGTACATACCCTCAGCCCCGAGGGTGAACTACTCCCTCCTCATCATGGAGAGCACCGGGATGATGAAGATGGCCACCGGTGATGGGTTCCCCCTCCGGCAGGGTGCCGGAACGGGCTCTCGAGAAGCTTTTGGTGGCTACAGAGGCTTGCGGTGGCGGAACTCCCAATCTATCTTGATATTCAATGTTTTTAGGGTACGTAGGCTTATATAGGTGAAAGAAGTCGGTCGGGAGGTGCTCGAGGGGCCCACGAGGCAGGGGGGCGCACCCAGTAGGGGGGGCCCCCTCCTATCTCGTGGCCTCCTCGAGGCTCTTCTGACATGAACTCCAAGTCTCCTGGGTGATATTCTTCCTAAAAATCACGCTGCCGAAGGTTTCATTCCGTTTGGACTCCGTTTGATATTCCTTTTCTTCGAAATACTAAAACAGGCAATAAAACAGCAATATGGGCTGGGCCTCCGGTTAATAGGTTAGTCCCAGAAGTAATATAAAAGTGTATAATAAAGCCCGTAATCATTCAAAACAAATAATAAAATAGCATGAATGCTTCATAAATTATAGATACGTTGGAGACGTATCAGCATCCCCAAGCTTAATTCCTACTCGTCCTCGAGTAGGTAAATGATAAAGAAAGAATTTATGAAGTGTGAATGCTAAAGGTGCACAAGTTTGATCAATGATAATTTCAATCACATTTACTAGCATCATTATATATCATAACCGTAGTTCATCTCATAAAACTTTTCACGATCAAGTAACAAGCAATTCACATGTTAAAGCATAGACCATAAACTTTCTTGAAAACTAGCAAACTTCATTCTTAGTCGTCAAACAATTGCAATTCATCTTATTTTCAGGAATAGCAAACTCCACATACTCAACTATCATATAGTCTTCTACAATTGCTAACACTCACGTAATACTAATGGTTATGAAGTTTCAATCGGACACTGAGAAAGATAGGGGCTTATAGTGTTGCCTCCAAACGTATTCACCTTTGGGTGATGTAAACAATAATAGTTCATGCTAACGTACATCCAATTGGATATATATATCAGGATCACCCCAACACAAAGTGCTTGCCAAAGGATAAAATGAAAAAGGGAAAGGTGAAGATCACCTTGACTCTTGCATAAAGTAAAAGACATAAAGTAAAAGACAGGCCCTTCGTAGAGGGAAGCAGAGGTTGTCATGCACTTTTAGGGTTGGATACACAAAATCTTAATGCGAAAGAACGTCACTTTATATTGCCCCTTGTATATGGACCTTTATTATGCAGTCCGTCACTTTTATTGCTTCCATAACAAGTTCGTACAAAGCTTATTTTCTCCACACTAATAAGTCATGCATATTTAGAGAGCAATTTTTATTGCTTGCACCGATGACAACTTACTTGAAGGATCTTACTCAATCCATAGGTAGATATGGTGGACTCTCATGGCAAAACTGGGTTTAAGGATATTTGGAAGCACAAGTAGTATCTCTACTTGGTGCTAGGAATTTTGGCTAGCATGAGGGGGAAAAGCAAGCTCAACATGTTTGAATGATCCATGACAATATACTTTAACTGATGTGAGAAAACATAACCCATTACGTTGTCTTCCTTGTCCAACATCAACTCTTTAGCATGTCATACTTAATGAGTGCTCACAATTATAAAAGATGTCCATGATAATATATTTATATGTGAAATCTCTCTTCCTTCAATATTCTTTCATGAATTGTTCAAATGACTAATACAATGCTTGCTAACCGTCAATAAATTTACAACCTCTACTTCTTAGATGTGAAGTCATTACTCCCCATGGCATAAGCAAATGAAACATATATAATTTCAGATTTATGACATTCAACTTATTCAACCATTTACTCATAAGATATAAGTGAAGCACACGAGTAAATGACAAACTACTCCAAAAAGATATAAGTGAAGATCAATGAGTAGCTAAATAATTATGTAACTATGTGAAGACTCTCTCTCATTAAAGAATTTCAGATCTTGGTATTGTATTCAAACAGCAAGCAAAACAAAATAAAATTACATTTCAAGGATAACACAACTCATGTGAAGAAGCAAAAACTTAGGTTCAACCGATACTAACCGATAGTTGTTGAAGAAGAAAAGTGGGATGCCTACGGGGCATCCCCAAGCTCAGATGCTTGAGACGTCTTGAAATATTATCTTGGGGTGCCTTGGGCATCCCCAAGCTTGAGCTTTTATGTCTCCTTAATTCCTCTCATATCATGGTTTCTCTTTTTTATCAAAAGCTTCATTCACAACAAACTCAACAAGAACTCGTGAGATAGGTTAGTATAAACCAATGCAAAACCTTATCATTTATACTGTAGCAAATCACTAAAATTATTATTCAACATTGCAAACTAAATGTCTCTGCATATTTAATACTCCTATCCTCAAATAGAATCATTAAACAAGCAAACATATGCAAACAATGCAAACATAGCAACAATCTGCCAAAACAGTACAACCTGTAAAGAATGCAAGAGTATCAATACGTCCCTAACTCCAACAATTATTAGAGAAAATTCCCACAGCAGTAAATTTATCAGAGCTAAATATGCAAAAAGATTCAACATTATACCATTCTCTGACTTTTCTAGGGAATTTTTGCAACAGTGGTAAACTTTCTGTTTTCAAACAGCAACATGTATACTAGCAAAATAAGCATGGAAAAGGCTATCCTTGATTTTTTATTGAAACTAAAGATGCAAAACATTAATATAAATAACAGAAAGCAAATACTAACAAGATAAAATGACGCTCCAAGCAAAACACATACCATGTGGCGAATAAAAATATAGCTCCAAGTAAAGTTACCGATGAACGAAGACGAAAGAGGGGATGCCTTCCGGGGCATTCCCAAGCTTAGGATCTTGGTTGTCCTTGAATATTACCTTGGGGTTCCTTGGGCATCCCCAAGCTTAGGCTCTTGCCACTCCTTATTCCATAGTCCATCGAATCTTTACCCAAAACTTGAAAATTTCAACCACACAAAACTTAAAACAAAACTTGTAAGCTCCGTTAGTATAAGAAAATAAAACCACCACTTAGGTACTGCAATGAACTCATTATAAATTCATATTGGTGTAAAACCTACTGTATTCCAACTTCTCTATGGTTCATACCCTCTGATACTACTCATAGATTCATCAAAATAAGCAAACAACACATAGAAAACAGAATCTGTCAAAAAGAGAACAGTCTGTAATAATCTGTATCAAACGTACACTTATGGAATTCAAAAAATTCTGAAATAAATTTCTGGACTTGAGTAATTTGTCTATTAATCCCCTTCAAAAAGAATCAGCCTAAAATCACTGTCCAGTAAAAAATTGCAGCTAATCTCGTGAGCAGAAAAGTTTCTGTTTTTTACAGCAAGATCACATAAACTTCACCCAAGTCTTCCCAAAGGTTCTACCTGGCACTTTATTGAAATAAAAGCTATAAAACATGATTACTACAGTAGCATAATTATGTGGACACACAAAAACAGTAAGGATAAATAATGGGTTGTCTTCCAACAAGCGCTTTTCTTTAATGCCTTTCTAGCTAGGCATGATGATGGCAATGATGCTCACATAAAAGATAAGAATTGAAACATAACGGGAGCATCATGAAGCATATGACTAGCACATTTAAGCCTAACCCACTTCCTATTCATAGGGATTTTGTGAGCAAACAACTTATGGGAACAATGATCAACTAGCATAGGAAGGTAAAACAAGCATAAGTTCAAAAATTGAAGCACATAGAGAGGAAACTTGACATTATTGCAACTCCTACAAGCATATGTTCCTCCCTCATAATAATTTTCAGTAGCATCATGAATGAATTCAACAATATAACCAGCACCTAAAGCATTCTTTTCATGATCTACTAGCATAGAAAATTTAATACTCTCCACATAAGCAAAATTCTTCTCATTTGGAATAGTGGGAGTATCATAAGAGACTTGAACACTAAAAATTGTTTCCATATTAAAAGAGTAATGTTCAGAAAAAGGGTAATCATAATCATGACAAGATTTGTAAATATAATCATCACTACTTTTTATATCATAAGTTTCATCACAATAATCATCATAAGTAGCAACTTCGTTCTCATCGTAATCGATTGAAACCTCTCCCAAGATAGTGGAATCACTAAATAAAGTTGACACTCTTCCAAATCCACTTTCGTATTCATCACAATAAAATTTAACATCCTCCAAAATAGTGGGATCACTACTTCCTAAAGTTGACACTCTTCCAAACCCACTTTCATCAATATAATCATCATAGGTAAGAGGCATGCTATCATCATAACAACTTTGCATATCAAAACTTGGGATGCTAAAAATATCATCTTCATTAAACATAGCATCCCCAAGCTTGGGACAAACATTAATTTCAGCAAATATATTCTCAAATATTTCATCCTGATCAAACATAGCTTCCCCAAGCTTGGGCCCTTTCATATCATAAGCATAATCACTCTCATCATTGAAAATATGGATAGCACCAATAGTATAGCAATTATCATCATCACAATGAGTAGTAGGAGCAACATCATTTGGGAGGGATACCTTGCTACCTTTGTTTCTCCTTTTTTTACTTTTCTTTTTCACATTATGTGTGGGTTCAACCTTCCTCTTTGAGCTCCTTATTGACGAGATTGGTTGAATAGAAAGCTCCTCCTCGTTACCTGATTCATCATAAGAAATAATAGGAGGAGATTGGGAAGTCTCTTCCCTTTCATTAGTATTCTCTTCATCTTCTATTTGCTTCCTTTTCTTTAGGTAATTGGCAATATAAGGATTTTCAATGCAATTCACCGCACAAAACATATAAATATCCTCTAGATCGAAATCAAGAAATCTATCAAGATTAAATTTTGGAATACCCTCAGTTATACGTTTCATTTATTCATACCCCAAAAGAAGACTAAGCTCTTTATGATGACCAAGGGTAATCAAGTTATCACAATTTTGGACACGATTCGATCATGAAACAATTTGCATTGGAGATTTAAATGACCACGTTCATTGCAAAGTTCACAAGGAGCACGAAAAATATTGAATCTTCTAGCACACTCATCAAGACTTTCTTGCAAACCTTTAGTTTTTAAATACTTATGCCTCTTGCAATATCTATTTTCTCTATTTGGTGTGTCCATGCAAGTCCAATCTACTCCACACAAATCAACATGCTTATAGGAGACATTTTCATCATAACAAGTGCAATCATCATTAGTACTATGGATATTCAAGGAGTTTATACTAACAACATTGCAATCATGCTCATCATTCAAAGATTTAGTACCAAGCATTTTAATGCACTCTTCTTCTAGCACTTGAGCACAATTTTCCTTTCCATCAAACTCACGAAAGATATTAAAAAGACGAAGCGTATGAGACAAACTTAACTCCATTTTTTTGTAGTTTTCTTTTATAAACTAAACTAGTGATAAGACAAGAAACAAAAAGATTCGATTGCAAGATCTAAAGATATACCTTTAAGCACTCACCTCACCGGCAATGGTGCCAGAAAAGAGCTTGATGTCTACTACACAACCTTCTTCTTATAGACGTTGTTGGGCCTGCAAGTGCACAGGTTTGGAGGACAGTAGCAAATTACCCTCAAGTGGATGACCTAAGGTTTATCAATCTGTAGGAGGTGTAGGATGAAGATGGTCTCTCTCAAACAACCCTGCAACCAAATAACAAAGAGTCTCTTGTGTCCCCAACACACCCAATACAATGGCAAATTGTATAGGTGCACTAGTTCGGCGAAGAGATGGTGATACGAGTGCAAAATGGATAGTAGATAAAGGTATTTGTAATCTGAAATTATAAAAACAGCAAGGTAACTAATGATAAAAGTGAGCGTAAATGGTATTGCAATGATAGGAAACATGGCCTAGGGTTCATACTTTCACTAGTGCAAGTTCTCTCAACAATAATACCATAGATAGATCATATAACAATCCCTCAACATGCAACCAAGAGTCACTCCAAAGCCACTAATAGCGGAGAACAAACGTAGATATTATGGTAGGGTACGAAACCACCTCAAAGTTATTCTTTCAGATCGATCTATTCAAGAGTTCGTACTAGAATAACACCTTAAGACACAAATCAACCAAAACCCTAATGTCACCTAGATACTCCATTGTCACCTCAAGTATCCGTGGGCATGATTATACGATATGCATCACACAATCTCAGATTCATCCAACCAACACAAAGTACTTCAAAGAGTGCCCCAAAGTTTCTATCGGAGAATCAAGAAAACGTGTGCCAACCCCTATGCATAGGTTCATGGGCGGAACCCGCAAGTTGGTCACCAAAACATACATCAAGTGGCATGTGATATCCCATTGTCACCACAGATAAACACGGCAAGACATACATCAAGTGTTCTCAAATCAAAGACTCAATTCGATAAGATAATTTCAAGAGGGAAACTCAATTCATCACAAGAGAGTAGAGGGGGAGAAATATCATAAGATCCAACTATAATAGAAAAGCTCGCGATACATAAAGATCGTGCCATAGAGAGAACACGAGAGAGAGATCAAACACATAGCTACTGGTACATACCCTCATCCCCGAGGGTGAACTACTCCCTCCTCATCATGGAGAGCGCCAGGATGATGAAGATGGCCACCGGTGATGGGTTCCCCCTCCGGCAGGGTGCCGGAACGGGCTCCCGAGAAGTTTTTGGTGGCTATAGAGGCTTGCGGCGGCGAAACTCCCGATCTATCTTGATATTCAATGTTTTTAGGGTACGTAGGCTTATATAGGCGAAAGAAGTCGGTCGGGAGGTGCTTGAGGGGCCCACGAGACAAGGGGTGCACACAGTAGGGGGGGGCCCTCCTATCTCGTGGCCTCCTCGAGGCTCTTCTGACGTGAACTCCAAGTCTCCTGGGTGATATTCTTCCCAAAAATCACGTTGCCGAAGGTTTCATTCCATTTGGACTCCGTTTGATATTCCTTTTCTTTGAAATACTGAAACAGGCAATAAAACAACAATATGGGCTGGGCCTCCGGTTAATAGTTTAGTCCCAGAAGTAATATAAAAGTGTATAATAAAGCCTGTAATCATTTAAAACAGATAATAAAATAGCATGAATGCTTCATAAAGTATAGATACATTGGAGATGTATCAGTAGGGTGTGCCACGTCTCGGCACGGAGGAAAAATGTGCGTGTAAAAATATACTCCCTCCGTCTAGGTGTGTACTACTAAGTCATCTTACAAAAATCAAATAATCCAAAAACACTTAGGCGCGGTGCATTAACTTCTATCTTGTTTCTTGTTTCTTGACATATCAACCAATAAGAGATGAGGGGTGTGCATGCTTTTAATGATTTGAGACTACCAAACATGACATGCAGTGGTTAGTTCATTGGATGCAATGCTATTAATTAGCAAGTAAACATTAAGATCTCTCGTTTTCCACTCCTCCTTGTTCACGGTGACTTACTCACCTAGATGGAGGGAGTACTGTATCAGACGTCGACAGTAACTCTAGTACCTATGGTTCGACCTCGGGACCCAGCCAGTCGGTCGAGAACACCCCACTAGCCACACAGCTTCATCAGGCAAACGTGGCACGGAGGATAGATGTGGTTAGCTCTGTCTCGACCAGCCACAACGTCTCTTTTTCTAGGAGATTCTTCTATTTTCCAAGCTTTTTTTAGTTGTAATAACACCACGGCAAGCTAGCGCCGCTCTTCGTGTCTTCCCGTGCAAAGGTTAGACGATGGAGAGAAGAGAGATTGAGATCGCAAACCTGGGACCCACCAGTAAGCGAGACAACGGTCATGCACGTGTTGACGAGCACTCCCTCTACTCTACTCAACGTAATACTGTATAAAATCAAGTTATGGGACAAAGCCAACAACCGTTGTTGTTTCAGGCTATCGACTTACGCTTTGTAGTCCAGGTTGCCAGTTCGAATCTCCTCTTTCAGATTTGTTAGTTTTAGGTCCAAATTTGATTAATGACAAGTGGGACCCCCGTGTGTTGTTCCGATATTTCAGTGTAGGATGGTTTTTTGAACAAACACTTTGCGCGGTTAGACAAGTAACGGCATGAGTTACACGTATTTTGCAAGTTTACGAACAAAAATGACAGCGGCATAGAATATCACATCCACCCCGCAGCTTAGATACTATGGTGATACGAGTTTTTACACTGTTGGAAGTGAGATCCAATGGCTTGGGAGTAGTCTTTGTAATTATGCGCAATTTCCAAACTCTCCAAAGGTATTTTTGCTAATAAAACATTCAGGCCTCGTGTGTGCCGCTGCATCTTCGATCCAACGGCTCCCCGTTGCTCATATGAGGTGCTCCCCGTAGCTTAATTACCCGCTACGGTGATATGAGCATCTAGGTCGTCTGATCAGTGATTAGATGGCACATGCGTAGTACTTGTACTTTTCGCGCATTTCCCAAACTCTATCAGCCGTATATTGCAAAAACATTCAAACCTCCTACTGTGGGCCGTTAGATCTCAGTGAACTCGTATCACCATAGAATCTACGGTGCGGGAGCACCTCATATACTCCCGTGCGAGAAAACATAAGGTGCTATCACAGCTTGGATGCTACGATGATACGAGCTTTGAGGTTGTTTGATCTGAGATCCAATGCATGGCATCTGAGCAGTCTTTGTGCTTGTAAGCAGTGGCCGAACTCTTTTGGGGCTTTTATGCAAAAAAACATTTGAACCATCAAGGAGGTGTTGGGTCACAAATCCAACGGCTCCGAAGAGCTTGTATCACCAAAGCATCTAAGGTGTGGTAGCACATGATATTCTTACATACAGGAGAATATGATGTCCTCCTGCATCTTAGATGCTACGGTGATACGAGCTTCGAGGTCATTGGATATGGGATCCAAGGGCATCTGAGTAGTTTTTGTACAAATTGTGTGCAATTCTCAAACTAATTAAGGTTTCCTGTTAAAATGTTAAGACACATCATGTGAGATGCTATATCTCAGATCTACAAGCTCCAAGCAACTCATATCGGCATATAGCATCTAAGGTATGGGGGCACATGATATTCTCCCGGGGAGGAGGGGGGGTGCACAACCAATCGGTGGTTGGAGGGTGGGGACAAATATAATCTAAACAACCCTAAACAAAGTTCCACAATTTTATCTAAGGTCGAGGGGTTGACCCCCGACAATCATAGCTCCGCCTAAACACAACATTTGCATGTACTGTAGTACTAGACTTAACATTCATGTTTCAGTCTCATGTTCATTTTAAATATTGAACTGAGGACCGTGCATGTCTTACGTTTTACTCCCTTCGTTCCTATAAATATTAGTTTTTAGAGATTTCAAATGGACTGGCACATACATATGTATACAGACATATTTTAGAGTCTAGATTCACTCATTTTGCTCCGTATGTAGTCACTTGTTGAACTCTCTAAAAGACTAATATTTAGGAATAGAAGGAGTTTTTTTGAATTCGTGTCATACATGCATGGTTTGGAAAAATAGATGCACTATACTTATTGGATTGTTGTTGTGTTCGTGTGTGTGTGTCTGTGTGTGTGTGTGGTCATATGCTTGATACATACAAAGTTCTCTCACATCCATATTGTTCATCTTTTAAATTTGAATTTGCATTGGAAAACTTACTAGGGATACCATGAAATGTGAAATCCATGTTGAGATTACTATATCAGAAACTCACTCTAATTCAACAACTCTTCATAAATCAATTACCACGTTAAGATTAGTATTTGCAACGAAAATACGGGTATTGTAATACACATAGATTCGTTTGGCAATTTAAAAGGTTACTTTCGTATTCTCGAATGGTAGGACCCAACGGCGTACCAGCCAGACCTTGGCTCCTGTTGATCCTAAAAAAATAAAAAATAAAAAAAACCGGGCTCGTGTCCTTCGGTGGCGTGCGTAGTACGCACATTAGGCAACCCCAACCAGTCGAACCTCAGCGTTTCAAGTCGAAATATCTGGCGGCCAGAATTCCAGCCCTAGGAAATTCCCCTCATGTCCCTGGTCCATAATGACTACCGATGAACAATGGAGGGATGCTTTAGTAACTAGACAACATTACCTACCGTGCCAAGCATGGTTCAACTTCCTCGGTCGCCGCTCGCCAAGGTCACCCGTCAACTGCATTGCCTAGTACTACTACTACACCAGGATGAGCACAGAATTGAGGCTGTTTGTTCGTGCCTAGTACTTGAGTTAATATATCAGGCAGTGCACTGGTACAGAAGGATTATCCTTTTACTCTGCATATATAACATGTCTAAAGTCTAACTAAGCAAAATGTTTGACCAAATCCTTTCTTAAGAAATACAACAAGACGGACGTGCGGCTTGAAAATTTATTGCATAATGCAGGTTATGATATTGTTTCGAATCCTAGATCTTAAATTTCAGAAAATCCAAAAGTGAGCATGAATTCTTGAAACTGAGCATGGTCACGTGATTGGCACAAATATTACTTCGTAAGTTTTTTCTTCAATTTGAGACAAGCTGCTTATGACAAGTTGCACAAATGAAGAGCCAAGGTATTTTGGAACAAAGACCTGTCACGTTAAGGCGAACACTTTCACTATTGAAACTGTGGGTGTTTTGTGCCACCAAGAGTCCCCGCTTCTCATCGGCAGGTGTCGTCCGAGCAAGCGTGTGATGAGTCGGCGGGAGGCGTGCGAGCAGACCGCTGCGCCGGCTGACAGGGAGGCATGCGAGCAGACCGCCGTGCAGGCTCACTGGGAGGCGAGCCCTTTAACCAGGCTCCGCCACCCACCTTCGTCCCAACTGCTCCCACTTTTAATGTCACCGGCGCCGCAGTTTAAAATCAACCCCGCACTACCCAGTATTGCTACAATCTTCTCTCTTCCTCTCCGATTCTCCTGTCGTCTACCTCCAACTAGCCTGACCTAAACGTACGCCATGCCGCATCACGATGGTCTGCCCTTAGTGTTCCAGTTTCCCGAGGAAGACACCCAGCCGGAGTCTCAAGAACATAAGGCGCTTTCGGACGAGCTTGAACTGGCCTTGCGAGAAGACGTCACGCCTGTCCCCGCTCCCGTTCCGACTCCCGTCGCCCCGACTGCACCAGCGCCCATCCTCGTGGCATTGATGGGCTGGGAGCCGCACATTGTCGTCGAGCTTGATCCCATGGGGTTCCACGAGGTCCCCGCCAACTTTCACGCGCCCGTGCACCTGCTAGCGCATGCGCCTACACGTGCACCGACGCGCACGCCCATGCTGGTGCTCGTGCACCTGCCTGCGCATGCACTGACGTGCACGCTCGTGCCGGTGCCCGTGCACACGAATGTCTCCGCTGCGCCGTTGACAACGCCTGTCCACGCGCGGGTGCCAGTGCCCTCCTCAGCGGCATGGATTGCCGCCGTCGACCGCTTCCTTGCACCAATGCCAGTTGCCTCCTCCCACCAGTTGACTCGCTCCGAAGTACAGAACATTTTGGCCTTCCTTGAAGCTAGGCCAACGTCCAGGAGTACGCCAACAACGGCGCAAGACGCCGCCATCACCGTCGGTCAGTGGCCCGACGACACACAGAGCATGGCAGAGGAGCCGCTTCCCACCGCAAGACGCCGCCGCCGCCGCCGCATAATCTAAATTTGCCATGAAAAACGTTCGGATTGCCATGCTTAAAATCCAAACGTTTATCATTTCCGTTTATATTATATCGATCGTCGTATAATTTAAAGTCGGAGTCATACTGAACGAAATCTATGGTATGATCGATTGAATGTTCTGCTAGAGCCGTATCAAATTAAATATAAAACGTCATCAAGCCACATGTATTCCTTGTCATCGAACGACCTAGAATGCTTCAATGTCGAGCGCTCAATATACTTCCAAATTAACGTGCATTGCATGTACACACTGACTAGTGCTGCTAGTACGTGAAACTAGTGCCGTGACTTGTGAACGCGTCCAGATATGGTCAACGGCAACATCGTGCGAGTTCTTCGTGTTTTCCCGTGCGTCTAAACGCAGAAGGGGAGGAGAGAGAGAGAGAGCACACATGGAACCCACCAGTAAGTGAAGGCGAATAGTACTAAAAATAATATTACATGTTATCCATTAAATAGGCTGTGGTAATATAAAAACATTATGTGAACAAAGGGGGTACAACAAACATTGCTGTTCCACGTATGTTGCCTATTGACGTGCAGCTTGAAGGCCCGGTCGCATGTTCGATCCTTGTCCTTCATTTTTTAATTTGTATATGGGTCCAAATTTGTTTCATGACATGTGGGCCCCCCCGTGTGTAGTTTGTAGCACTTTAATTTGTGGGTCGAAATTTGTTCCATTCCAAGTGGACTATTGGTGTGTAGCTTTGTAGCTTATTTATAATAATTAAAGAGAACAACATAGTTTTTTGCTATAATACCATGGTGCAACGTTGAAGGCGAGAAAGGACGTGCAAGAGAGCGATGACTGAGCCAGAGGGAAATCAACTAGGGGAGTTGCGGGGGTTGCAACGGTGTTTGGAGTAGTTATGGGCCGAATGCTACGAAAATATAATCTAAACCGACTGGAATAAATGCCTACACAAATTAATCCAAGGTTGGAGTGCCCCTCGCAATATAAATAGCTCCAGCTTTGCGAGGGATGGAGAGGTAGTAGCTTCAATGCGTGGAAGATACGGTGTGAGAAAGCGAGGTCAATCGAGAGACATACAGATAGAGAGACAAAGTGAGTGTGGTCCGACATTCATTGAACAGATATATATGCTCTGGAGAGATATTGTCCGATTGAGCTTTTGGCAAGGGTGAGGGCTGTAAGATAGAGCTTGAGAGATGATTCAGTCACAGACGTGTAGATATATTTTGTGCGTGGGAGGAAGCAAGGTCAATCGATCACATAGGGTCGTCGTGCAATCGAACGAGTGAGACGGGTTGGAGATAGTGACCTAGATAGACAATGTGCGTGAGAGAGTATACAATGGGAATAGGTCGAATTGGGCTCAAACATGGTGATATATCGTTTTTGTTCGAGAAAGAGCAAGGTCAATCGAGACATACACACACACACAAAGAGAGAGAGA
>NC_041383.1:543021917-543022706 GCF_002162155.2 Triticum dicoccoides
TAACATCGATGTTTCAATTCGGTGTACATTGTAAGATTTGAACCGAGGACCATGCATACGAGTAATTATTTCGAATTCGTGCCATACTAAGTTTCGACAAGTTGACATTGACTCAATTTGTTGTGCTTTTTTGCAGGTCATATGTTTGAATCCATCCAAAAGTTTCTCACTACCATGGTTTTCATCATATACATAAGAATTTGTATTAAAAAAGTAGCATGGATACAGTGAAATGCGAAATCCACGTTAGAATTGGAGATCGCTACGTGACACACACACACACACTAATTCAAATAACTAATTGTGTGACACACACTCTAATCCACGTTAGCGTGGATACCGTTCGATTTTTTTTCAAATAACTCCTCATTAATTAATTTATAGTACTCCCTCTGTTCACTTTTATAAGACCTTGAAGACATTTCAGACAATGTGCAAAACAGTTCATTTTAAGTTGTCTGAAACGACTTACAAAAGTGAATAGAGGGAGTATCTCGTTTCGAGTGACTAATTATTGCAAGGAAAACACGGGCATGGTAATACATACAGATTCGTTTGCAAATGAAAGAAGATTCATTTGCATTCTCAAATGTAGGCGCACCAGGCAGACCAGGGTTGTGCCGGGGTGGATGCTGCTTCGGTGCCTTAAGGCACCAAAGCATAGTCCTGTCGGGGTGGTCGCGTGTGTCGGACGGACGCGTAGCACCCAGCCACCCACCCCCTCCTTCGTCCCTCCCTCCCCCACTCCCTCCCTCGTCCCTCCCTCCCCCACTCCCTCCCTCGGTCCCT